>NC_134500.1:28750847-29105847 GCF_040206685.1 Ascaphus truei
CCCGGTGCATCCCGGCCACGCCCCACGCCCCCGGTGCATCTCGGCCACCTCCCACGCCCCCGGTGCATCCCGGCCACGCCCCACGCCCCCGGGGCATCCCGGCCACGCCCCCGGGGCATCCCGGCCACCTCCCACGCCACCGTTGCATCCCGGCCACCTCCCACACCCCCAGTGCATCCCGGCCACCTCCCACGCCCCCGGTGCATCCCGGCCACCTCCCACACCCCCAGTGCATCCCGGCCACCTCCCACGCCCCCGGTGCATCCCGGCCACCTCCCACACCCCCAGTGCATCCCGGCCACCTCCCACACCCCCAGTGCATCCCGGCCACCTCCCACGCCCCCGGTGCATCCCGGCCACCTCCCACACCCCCAGTGCATCCCGGCCACCTCCCACGCCCCCGGTGCATCCCGGCCACGCCCCACGCCCCCGGTGCATCTCGGCCACCTCCCACACCCCCGGTGCATCCCGGCCACGCCCCCGGGGCATCCCGGCCACGCCCCCGGTGCATCCCGGCCACCTCCCACGCCAGCGTTGCATCCCGGCCACCTCCCACACCCCCAGTGCATCCCGGCCACCTCCCACGCCCCCGGTGCATACCGGCCACGCCCCACGCCCCCGTTGCATCCCGGCCACCTCCCACGCCACCGTTGCATCCCGGCCACCTCCCACACCCCCGGTGCATCCCGGCCACCTCCCACGCCCCCGGTGCATCCCGGCCACCTCCACGCCCCCGGTGCATCCCGGCCACGCCCCACGCCCCCGGGGCATCCCGGCCACGCCCCCGGTGCATCCCGGCCACCTCCCACGCCTCGCTGCTGTCAGCTGTGTCCTACGCCCTGCGCATCGGAGCCACACCATGCGCCTCGCTGCTCGGAGTTGTGCCCTGAGCCACGTCCCACGCCGGGCGTCACGCTGCTGTGAGCCACGCTTTTTCCCTGTTGTAACTTCTCTCCGTTCTTCTCTATCAGATCACGGATAAGAACTCCCAGGAGCGGGATCGTGGGGGGTGCAGCGGGCCTGGGGGGTCTTCAGGAGGAGGGGGGGTCTGCAGCAGTATGGGGGCCCCGGAAAGAGGAGGAGATAGGAGCTCAGAAAGGCCACGTACCTCCCCCTCCCAGCGCTTAATGTCCACACACCACCACCATCACCACCTTGGGTACTCTCTCCTACCCGGCCAGTACCAGCTGCCCTATTCCACAGGTGAGAACCACGGGCGCCTCCTCCAAGGCCAGGTATTAAAGATAACCCTGCTTCAGCATGACTGCACCCCTTGTGCTGAAGCAGGGTTATCCTGACACTGTAATCTCCTCCCAGGACCGTCTGGTGACATAGAAAGGGTTGTGTTCCTTTGTGATGCTAAAGTGTGCTTCCCAGGGCCGCAGTGAGCACAGGGTTAAACAGGACTGGTTGACGCTTAAACATATTTATTTTTTTACAAAAATTAGACAAATATCTATTTTTATATCATTTGTTAAACCTGTAACTTTTCCTCTGTCTTTTGCAACCTGTATTTACTATGTTTGTGTGATAAGACTGTTTGTCAGCCCTCAGAGCTCCCAGTAAATGGTTGGCTCTGCTCTGTCTGCGAAGTAATTGTGAGGCCGTCGTTAGTCACAGGGAGCGGAGACGCTGGAATCCAGTGTTCCCGGAGAAAAGGGAAACACGTTCATTTATCGCAGGACACAGACAAGCACGACAAAAATACTTTCAAGCCTCAAAACATATGAAATCTTACGGGTTTTTATTTCAAATAAATCCCCTCTGTAGTGTTAGATAATAGAGACCGTTTTTTTATTTTTTTGTTTTTATTCAACTCTTACTTTTTAATGAGTTTTAATGCTCGGAGCTTTGATTTCTATAACCGGCTTTAGCCCACCTCCCCAGCACTGCAAGATCTGTGCAACACTTTCCTGTTTGGGATCATCTGTTGCCAATGTTCCCAGCAGTTTGAGCTGCAAACTGTGTAACAATAGATAATATAAGAATACATTGTAGCTGCTGAGTTACACTGACTGAAGCAGCCATTATGTTAGTCACACAATCAGATTTAGAACAGGAGCACCTAACGATTGCAGCTTAGGTAAGGGAGAAGAATGATAAATTGTCACGTTTTACTCGTAAAACACGCAGGTCCCTCTAATACCCGCACCGTGACCTGACACGTTACACGCAAGTCCCTCTTAATACCCGCACCGTGACCTGACACGTAACACGCAGGTCCCTCTAATACCCGCACCGTGACCTGACACGTTACACGCAAGTCCCTCTTAATACCCGCACCGTGACCTGACACGTTACACGCAGGTCCCTCTAATACACGCACCGTGACCTGACACGTAACACGCAGGTCCCTCTAATACCCGCACGGTGACCTGACACGTAACACGCAGGCCCCTCTAATACACGCACGGTGACCTGACACGTTACACGCAGGTCCCTCTAATACCCGCACCGTGACCTGACGCGTAACACGCAGGTCCCTCTAATACCCGCACCGTGACCTGACACGTAACACGCAGGTCCCCCTAATACCCGCACCGTGATCTGACACGCAACACGCAGGTCCCTCTAATACCCGCACCGTGACCTGACACGTAACACGCAGGTCCCTCTAATACCCGCACCGTGACCTGACCCGTAACACGCAGGTCCCTCTAATACCCGCACCGTGACCTGACACGTAACACGCAGGTCCCTCTAATACCCGCCCCGTGACCTGACACGTTACACGCAGGCCCCTCTAATAGACGCACGGTGACCTGACACGTTACACGCAGGCCCCTCTAATACACGCACCGTGACCTGACACGTAACACGCAGGTCCCTCTAATACCCGCCCCGTGACCTGACACGTTACACGCAGGCCCCTCTAATAGACGCACGTTGACCTGACACGTTACACGCAGGCCCCTCTAATACACGCACCGTGACCTGACACGTAACACGCAGGTCCCTCTAATACCCGCCCCGTGACCTGACACGTTACACGCAGGCCCCTCTAATAGACGCACGGTGACCTGACGCGTAACACGCAGGTCCCTCTAATACCCGCACCGTGACCTGACACGCAACACGCAGGTCCCTCTAATACCCGCACCGTGACCTGACACGTAACACGCAGGTCCCTCTAATACCCGCACCGTGACCTGACCCGTAACACGCAGGTCCCTCTAATACCCGCACCGTGACCTGACACGTAACACGCAGGTCCCTCTAATACCCGCCCCGTGACCTGACACGTTACACGCAGGCCCCTCTAATAGACGCACGGTGACCTGACACGTTACACGCAGGCCCCTCTAATACACGCACCGTGACCTGACACGTAACACGCAGGTCCCTCTAATACCCGCCCCGTGACCTGACACGTTACACGCAGGCCCCTCTAATAGACGCACGGTGACCTGACGCGTAACACGCAGGTCCCTCTAATACCCGCACCGTGACCTGACACGTAACACGCAGGTCCCTCTAATACCCGCACTGTGACCTGACACGTAACACGCAGGTCCCTCTAATACCCGCACCGTGACCTGACCCGTAACACGCAGGTCCCTCTAATACCCGCACCGTGACCTGACACGTAACACGCAGGTCCCTCTAATACCCGCACCGTGACCTGACACGTAACACGCAGGTCCCCCTAATACCCGCACCGTGACCTGACACGTTACACGCAGGTCCCTCTAATACCCGCACCGTGACCTGACACGTTACACGCAGGTCCCTCTAATACCCGCACCGTAACCTGACACGTAACACGCAGGTCCCTCTAATACCCGCACCGTAACCTGACACGTAACACGCAGGTCCCCCTAATACCCGCACCGTGACCTGACACGTTACACGCAGGTCCCTCTACTACCCGCACCGTGACCTGACACGTTACACGCAGGTCCCTCTAATACCCGCACCGTAACCTGACACGTAACACGCAGGTCCCTCTAATACCCGCACCGTAACCTGACACGTAACACGCAGGTCCCTCTAATACCCGCACCGTAACCTGACACGTAACACGCAGGTCCCTCTAATACCCGCACCGTAACCTGACACGTAACACGCAGGTCCCTCTAATACCCGCACCGTAACCTGACACATAACACGCAGGTCCCTCTAAAACCCGCACCGTGACCTGACACGTAACACGCAGGTCCCTCTAATACCCGCACCGTGACCTGACACGTAACACGCAGGTCCCTCTAATACCCGCACCGTGACCTGACACGTAACACGCAGGTCCCTCTAATACCCGCACCGTGACCTGACACGTTACACGCAGGTCCCTCTAATACCCGCACCGTGACCTGACACGTTACACGCAGGTCCCTCTAATACCCGCACCGTGACCTGACACGTTACACGCAGGTCCCTCTAATACCCGCACCGTGACCTGACACGTAACACGCAGGTCCCTCTAATACCCGCACCGTGACCTGACACGTAACACGCAGGTCCCTCTAATACCCGCACCGTGACCTGACACGTAACACGCAGGTCCCTCTAATACCCGCACCGTGACCTGACACGTAACACGCAGGTCCCTCTAATACCCGCACCGTGACCTGACACGTAACACGCAGGTCCCTCTAATACCCGCACCGTGACCTGACACGTAACACGCAGGTCCCTCTAATACCCGCACCGTGACCTGACACGTAACACGCAGGTCCCTCTAATACCCGCACCGTGACCTGACACGTAACACGCAGGTCCCTCTAATACCCGCACCGTGACCTGACCCGTAACACGCAGGTCCCTCTAATACCCGCACCGTGACCTGACACGTAACACGCAGGTCCCTCTAATACCCGCACCGTGACCTGACACGTAACACGCAGGTCCCCCTAATACCCGCACCGTGACCTGACACGTTACACGCAGGTCCCTCTAATACCCGCACCGTGACCTGACACGTTACACGCAGGTCCCTCTAATACCCGCACCGTAACCTGACACGTAACACGCAGGTCCCTCTAATACCCGCACCGTAACCTGACACGTAACACGCAGGTCCCCCTAATACCCGCACCGTGACCTGACACGTTACACGCAGGTCCCTCTAATACCCGCACCGTGACCTGACACGTTACACGCAGGTCCCTCTAATACCCGCACCGTGACCTGACACGTAACACGCAGGTCCCTCTAATACCCGCACCGTAACCTGACACGTAACACGCAGGTCCCTCTAATACCCGCACCGTGACCTGACACGTTACACGCAGGTCCCTCTAATACCCGCACCGTGACCTGACACGTAACACGCAGGTCCCTCTAATACCCGCACCGTGACCTGACACGTTACACGCAGGTCCCTGTAATACCCGCACCGTGACCTGACACGTAACACGCAGGTCCCTCTAATACCCGCACCGTGACCTGACACGTAACATGCAGGTCCCTCTAATACCCGCACCGTGACCTGACACGTTACACGCAGGTCCCTCTAATACCCGCACCGTAACCTGACACGTAACACGCAGGTCCCTCTAATACCCGCACCGTGACCTGACACGTTACACGCAGGTCCCTCTAATACCCGCACCGTAACCTGACACGTAACACGCAGGTCCCTCTAATACCCGCACCGTAACCTGACACGTAACACGCAGGTCCCTCTAATACCCGCACCGTGACCTGACACGTTACACGCAGGTCCCTCTAATACCCGCACCGTGACCTGACACGTAACACGCAGGTCCCTCTAATACCCGCACCGTGACCTGACACGTTACACGCAGGTCCCTGTAATACCCGCACCGTGACCTGACACGTAACACGCAGGTCCCTCTAATACCCGCACCGTGACCTGACACGTAACACGCAGGTCCCTCTAATACCCGCACCGTGACCTGACCCGTAACACGCAGGTCCCTCTAATACCCGCACCGTGACCTGACACGTAACACGCAGGTCCCTCTAATACCCGCACCGTGACCTGACACGTAACACGCAGGTCCCCCTAATACCCGCACCGTGACCTGACACGTTACACGCAGGTCCCTCTAATACCCGCACCGTGACCTGACACGTTACACGCAGGTCCCTCTAATACCCGCACCGTAACCTGACACGTAACACGCAGGTCCCTCTAATACCCGCACCGTAACCTGACACGTAACACGCAGGTCCCCCTAATACCCGCACCATGACCTGACACGTTACACGCAGGTCCCTCTAATACCCGCACCGTGACCTGACACGTTACACGCAGGTCCCTCTAATACCCGCACCGTAACCTGACACGTAACACGCAGGTCCCTCTAATACCCGCACCGTAACCTGACACGTAACACGCAGGTCCCTCTAATACCCGCACCGTGACCTGACACGTTACACGCAGGTCCCTCTAATACCCGCACCGTGACCTGACACGTAACACGCAGGTCCCTCTAATACCCGCACCGTGACCTGACACGTTACACGCAGGTCCCTGTAATACCCGCACCGTGACCTGACACGTAACACGCAGGTCCCTCTAATACCCGCACCGTGACCTGACACGTAACACGCAGGTCCCTCTAATACCCGCACCGTGACCTGACACGTTACACGCAGGTCCCTCTAATACCCGCACCGTAACCTGACACGTAACACGCAGGTCCCTCTAATACCCGCACCGTGACCTGACACGTTACACGCAGGTCCCTCTAATACCCGCACCGTAACCTGACACGTAACACGCAGGTCCCTCTAATACCCGCACCGTAACCTGACACGTAACACGCAGGTCCCTCTAATACCCGCACCGTGACCTGACACGTTACACGCAGGTCCCTCTAATACCCGCACCGTGACCTGACACGTAACACGCAGGTCCCTCTAATACCCGCACCGTGACCTGACACGTTACACGCAGGTCCCTGTAATACCCGCACCGTGACCTGACCCGTAACACGCAGGTCCCTCTAATACCCGCACCGTGACCTGATACGTAACACGCAGGTCCCTCTAATACCCGCACCGTGACCTGACACGTAACACGCAGGTCCCCCTAATACCCGCACCGTGACCTGACACGTTACACGCAGGTCCCTCTAATACCCGCACCGTGACCTGACACGTTACACGCAGGTCCCTCTAATACCCGCACCGTAACCTGACACGTAACACGCAGGTCCCTCTAATACCCGCACCGTAACCTGACACGTAACACGCAGGTCCCCCTAATACCCGCACCGTGACCTGACACGTTACACGCAGGTCCCTCTAATACCCGCACCGTGACCTGACACGTTACACGCAGGTCCCTCTAATACCCGCACCGTAACCTGACACGTAACACGCAGGTCCCTCTAATACCCGCACCGTAACCTGACACGTAACACGCAGGTCCCTCTAATACCCGCACCGTGACCTGACACGTTACACGCAGGTCCCTCTAATACCCGCACCGTGACCTGACACGTAACACGCAGGTCCCTCTAATACCCGCACCGTGACCTGACACGTTACACGCAGGTCCCTGTAATACCCGCACCGTGACCTGACACGTAACACGCAGGTCCCTCTAATACCCGCACCGTGACCTGACACGTAACATGCAGGTCCCTCTAATACCCGCACCGTGACCTGACACGTTACACGCAGGTCCCTCTAATACCTGCACCGTGACCTGACACGTTACACGCAGGTCCCTCTATATCGTGCGCCTGGGTCCCTGTGCGTTAAATCACTTTCTCGTTCCCTTTTGTTCGCAGGTCTGTCTTCTACAGCCATTGTGGCCAGTCAGCAGGGCTCTGCGCCCTCTCTGTACCCACCCCCCAGGAGGTGAGAGGGGTAAGTCCCACAATTACTGCCTTGGCTATGCGGGGGAGGGAGGGGCGTCCACGCAGCGCCCACGCAGCGCCCACGCAGCGCCCACGCAGCGCCCACGCAGCGCCCACGCAGCGCCCACGCAGCGCCCACGCAGCGCCCACGCAGCCTCTCTAGACAGACAAACGGGGCATAATGCGATTCTATTTTCACGCTCCATTTCTTCCTCTCCCTGACAGGAAGTGATGTCATTGGAGGTCCCCGTCTCCCCCAAGTCATGTGACCGGATCCCTGGACACCGCGGGCAAATCCCTTAAGGCATCAGTTGAATGGTGTCGAATGTTTTCTGCACACAGATTTGCATCTGAGGCCTCACAAGTCCCCACTCCCGGTCACACAGATACCCCTGGAACCCTTCTCGAGCAGTCTCGCTACTCTGTGGGGGCGTGATCTCCCCGCCCGGGGCTGTATTTATATAACGCTCTCTCCGGCGCCCAGCGGGACAGACTCCATTGCGTGCCCGGGACACTTCCATGTGCAGCGTGTGCTGGAGACGCCTCGTCAATGTAAAGAGACCCCGGGGCAGACGTGTCCTGCCACACAGACTTCTGGGTAAAGGGGGATTGAGGTTTTTTTAATGTTGGGGGAATGCTTTTCCCCCTCCCTCCTAATTTAGCCCCTTCCCTCCTCTCTACATTCGCTCTCAGGCCTCCGACTTTCTGGGACACTAGTATGTTGGGGTTGTATGTTCTGTAAAGTATTTGTGGGGTTTTGTATGAGGGGGCATTTTCTTTTTTCCAGCCCTGCCCACACGTGTGTGCGCAAACATGGGGGCGAGCGCCGCAGACTGTTGAGAAGCGTTTGAGTTATATAGTGTACGTGTCCGTCAGCTGTTTCAAGTGACTGTTTAGAAGGTGGTTTCCAGTGTCTCCTTATGTTCCCGTCTCTCTGATCTCATGTGGCCAGGCTCCTCCTGCGTGTGCTGCGCAGAGAGATCCCGGAATACACATGGCCAGGCTCCTCCTGCGTGTGCTGCGCAGAGAGATCCCGGAGTACACATGGCCAGGCTCCTCCTGCGTGTGCTGCGCAGAGAGATCCCGGAGTACACATGGCCAGGCTCCTCCTGCGTGTGCTGCGCAGAGAGATCCCGGAATACACATGGCCAGGCTCCTCCTGCGTGTGCTGCGCAGAGAGATCCCGGAATACACATGGCCAGGCTCCTCCTGCGTGTGCTGCGCAGAGAGATCCCGGAATACACATGGCCAGGCTCCTCCTGCGTGTGCTGCGCAGAGAGATCCCGGAATACACATGGCCAGGCTCCTCCTGCGTGTGCTGCGCAGAGAGATCCCAGAATACACATGGCCAGGCTCCTCCTGCGTGTGCTGCGCAGAGAGATCCCGGAATACGCATGGCCAGGCTCCTCCTGCGTGTGCTGCGCAGAGAGATCCCGGAGTACGCATGGCCAGGCTCCTCCTGCGTGTGCTGCGCAGAGAGATCCCGGAGTACGCATGGCCAGGCTCCTCCTGCGTGTGCTGCGCAGAGAGATCCCAGAATACACATGGCCAGGCTCCTCCTGCGTGTGCTGCGCAGAGAGATCGCGGAGTACACATGGCCAGGCTCCTCCTGCGTGTGCTGCGCAGAGAGATCCCAGATACACATGGCCAGGCTCCTCCTGCGTGTGCTGCGCAGAGAGATCCCAGATACACATGGCCAGGCTCCTCCTGCGTGTGCTGCGCAGAGAGATCCCGGAGTACGCATGGCCAGGCTCCTCCTGCGTGTGCTGCGCAGAGAGATCCCGGAGTACGCATGGCCAGGCTCCTCCTGCGTGTGCTGCGCAGAGAGATCCCAGAATACACATGGCCAGGCTCCTCCTGCGTGTGCTGCGCAGAGAGATCCCGGAGTACACATGGCCAGGCTCCTCCTGCGTGTGCTGCGCAGAGAGATCCCGGAGTACACATGGCCAGGCTCCTCCTGCGTGTGCTGCGCAGAGAGATCCCGGAGTACACATGGCCAGGCTCCTCCTGCGTGTGCTGCGCAGAGAGATCACGGAGTACACATGGCCAGGCTCCTCCTGCGTGTGCTGCGCAGAGAGATCCCGGAGTACACATGGCCAGGCTCCTCCTGCGTGTGCTGCGCAGAGAGATCCCGGAGTACACATGGCCAGGCTCCTCCTGCGTGTGCTGCGCAGAGAGATCCCAGAATACACATGGCCAGGCTCCTCCTGCGTGTGCTGCGCAGAGAGATCCTGGAGTACACATGGCCAGGCTCCTCCTGCGTGTGCTGCGCAGAGAGATCCCAGAATACACATGGCCAGGCTCCTCCTGCGTGTGCTGCGCAGAGAGATCCCAGAATACACATGGCCAGGCTCCTCCTGCGTGTGCTGCGCAGAGAGATCCCGGAATACACATGGCCAGGCTCCTCCTGCGTGTGCTGCGCAGAGAGATACCGGAATACACATGGCCAGGCTCCTCCCGCGTGTGCTGCGCAGAGAGATCCCAGAATACACATGGCCAGGCTCCACCCGCGTGTGCTGCGCAGAGAGATCCCGGAATACACATGGCCAGGCTCCTCCTGCGTGTGCTGCGCAGAGAGATCCCAGAATACACATGGCCAGGCTCCACCCACGTGTGCTGTGCAGAGAGATCCCAGTGTGTACACAGTCTGGCTGCCATGTGTGCCACAGAGAGAGATCACTGAATACACAGGGCCAGGCTCCTCTGTACTCTTCATACAGCGAGAGCCTTCAGTAGACCCATCAGGCTCAGCTCCCCCCCCCCCCTTGCTCTTCTGAGTTTTGAAGTGTGACATCATATCCATGGGCCATCTGCGATGTCATAGCACAGTCTCCCCCCCCCCCCTCTCCTGTAGAATCTGTGTATAATGTAAATATGATCTCGTACACACGTTCTGTGTAAAACACTAATCTGAAGAATGAACAAACTCTTTGTTTTCGGAGCTCGGCCTAACCACGCCCAGCCGGTGAGCGGTCTGGAACGCGTTGCTCTGCGTGTGTGCGCACGCTCATATAGGCACTCCACTGTGAATCATAATGGATAAATAAGCATTGATTCACAGTGGTGTGCCTACACTTATATTTATATATACTGCACACACCTAGCGGCACGTATACATATACACTCACTGCGGGATACGGGTTACCGAAAGATCCTATCCCCGCGAAACCTGAAGGATAACACCCAGAAGGCTCTCCCCTCACCAGGAACGTGCTGCGTGTGAATCTGGATCTATAGCTGCAGTGATTGGCTGCTCAAACAAGTGACCGTTTGGGAGAGGGTCCCCTGGCAGAAAGTGGTGCTCTCCCACCATATGATGTCTGCAACAGATTATCACCCTTGCTATTTTGAGGTCTGATTAAAACTTCCCCAAGTGCTGCTGGGTGCATAAGGTTAAGCTGGTTAACACTTCACGGTGCAGACGCCCATCCTGGTTGCGTCCGTCCTGTCAGTCTGGAGGAGACCCAATGTCACGGGTCCCCCACGTGTTAAATCTCGCAGGGGAGCAGAGTCCAGGAACAAGCCGTCACACACAGACTTTCGAGTCCCTCATCTTGTTAACCCCTTCCCCATCAGAGGGGTCGGCAAAGGACCTCTCTGGCAGCAAAGGCGTTAAAAGCACTGGCAGATTTTGGTTCAAGTGAAACCGCTCCCACCCCATGATGAGCTGTTCCAACTTTTTCCCATGGGATCTTTCAGAGAGAACATTTTTTTTTGTTCTCCTTGTTTCTACCTGACCTCTTCCCCCCCCCCCCCCCTCCCTCCCTTCCAACCAACCCTAAGAGGGGGCAATTCATGTAAAAAGTCCAAACACAAAACCATGTATTTACACTCACTGGACCGTTTTCCAATAAAGTTTTTTTTGTATTGCTTGGTTATACACAGAACTGATTGTATATGTAATAACACCCCCCCCCCCCACCCCCCGTACACACGTATCTGTATAAAGATGTAAAGTATATTTCTGTTATGTAGCTAAAGATATTTTTTTCTGTCCTTTTTTGGAAAAGGACATTACGTTTTTGTGCCGAAGTTTTACTTCTTTTTTCTGCAGTTTTAAGAAATACATGAATTGGTTTTATCAGAGCAGTGATTGGTCCTTCGTATTGTCAGTCTTGTTATCAGTGTTACACGTACGATAGGTTGGTATACGTGTGTGTGTGTGTGTGTGTGTGCGTGCGTGCGTGCGTGCGTACGTAAGCGTATATATATGTACGTATATGTGTACAAAAGAAACTGATAGAACAACCGTCCCAGAAGAGGCGGCTGAATCAGTAAGAAACCCTAAGAAGCAGCACTCAGACACATGATGTATGTGTAATGTAATCATAAGGTAAGAGCTCATTTTTAGGGTTGACTACCTAAGCTTCAGTACTTGTAGCTTAGTTGCCCCTTGGGGTATTTTTAAAAACCCTGTGTTTTATATATTTTTGTACTAATAGTGTTTTAATTACTATCATCGTATCACCTATCGCATTTGGATGTCTTAGCTCTTACCTTATGATTACATTACACATACATCATGTGTCTGAGTGCTGCTTCTTAGGGTTTCTTACTGATTCAGCCGCCTCATCTGGGACGGTTGTTCTATCAGTTTCTTTCGTAGTTTACTCCATTCCCTACTGCACCTCTCACATTTTTATATTGGTGTCCAATTAGGACTGCTGGTGTTTTGCTTATTTTGTTGTGTGTATATGTGTATACACACACACACACACACACACACACACACGTGTATGTGCTTACACACACACACGTATGTGTGTATGTGTACACAAGTGTGTGTATATGTGTACACACACGCGCGTGTATATGTGAACACGTGTGTATGTGTACACGTGTGTATGTGTAAACGTGCACACACACGTACATATATAAATATATACACACACGCGTCTCCGTCTCCTGCTAGTTAATGTGTGTGTCTCCTGCCAGTTACTATGTGTGTGCTCCTGCTAGTTACTGTGTGTGTCTCCTGCAATTAGTTAGTGTGTGTGTGTGTGCTCCTGCTAGTTAATGTGTGTACTCCTGCCAGTTAGTGTGTGTGTCTCCTGCTAGTTAGTGTGTGTGTCTCCTGCAATTAGTTAGTGTGTGTGTGTGTGTGTGTGTGTGTGTGTGTGTGTGTGTGTGTGTGTGTGTGTGTGTGTGTGTGTGTGTGTGTGTGTGTGTGCGCGCGCGCGCGCTCCTGCTAGTTAATGTGTGTGTTTGTGTGCTCCTGCCAGTTGGTGTGTGTGTGTCTCCTGCTAGTTAGTGTGTGTGTCTCCTGCTAGTTAGTGTGTGTGTGTGCTCCTGCTAGTTAGTGTGTGCTCCTGCTTGTTAGTGTGTGTCACCTGCTAGTTTGTGTATGTGTGTGTGTGTCCTGCTAGTTGGTGTGTGTGTGTCTCCTGCTAGTGTGTGTCTCCTGCTAGTTAGTGTGTGTGTGTGTCTCCTGCTAGTTAGTGTGTGTCTCCTGCTAGTTTGTGTGTGTCTCCTGCGAGTTGGGGTGTGTGTGTGTGTCTCCTGCTAGTGTGTGTCTCCTGCTACTGTGTGTGCGCCTCTCCTGAGGCTACTGTGTGTGCGCCTCTCCTGCGAGTTGGGGTGTGTGTGTGCGTCTCCTGCTAGTGTGTGTGCCTCTCCTGCTAGTGTGTGTGCCTCTCCTGCTAGTGTGTGTGCCTCTTGTGCTAGTGTGTGTGCCTCTCCTGCTAGTTAGTGTGTGTCTCTCCTGCTAGTTAGTGTGTGTCTCTCCTGCTAGTTGGTGTGTGCCTCTCCTGCTAGTTGGTGTGTGCCTCTCCTGCTAGTTGGTGTGTGCCTCTCCTGCTAGTTGGTGTGTGCCTCTCCTGCTAGTTGGTGTGTGCCTCTCCTGCTAGTTAGTGTGTGTGTCTCCTGCTAGTGTGTGTGCCTCTCCTGCTACTGTGTGTGTGTGCCTCTCCTGCTACTGTGTGTGTGTGTGTGTGTGTGTGTGTGTGTGTGTGTGTGTGTGTGTGTGTGTGTGTGTGTGTGTGTGTGTGTGTGTGTGCCTCTCCTGCTAGTTAGTGTGTGCCTCTTCTGCTACTGTGTGTGTGCCTCTCCTGCTAGTTGGGGTGTGTCTCTCCTGCTAGTTGGGGTGTGTGTGTGCGTCTCCTGCTAGTTCGGGTGTGTGTGTGCGTCTCCTGCTAGTGTGTGTGCGTCTCCTGCTAGTGTGTGTCTCTCCTGCTAGTTAGTGTGTGTCTCCTGCTAGTTAGTGTGTGTGTCTCCTGCTAGTTAGTGTGTGTGTCTCCTGCTACTTAGTGTGTCTCCTGCTACTTGTTGTGTGTGTCTCCTGCTAGTTAGTGTGTGTCTCTCCTGCTAGTTAGTGTGTCTCTCCTGCTAGTTAGTGTGTGTCCTGCTACTGTGTGTCCTGCTAGTTAGTGTGTGTGTCCTGCTACTTAGTGTGTGTGTCTCCTGCTACTTAGTGTATGTCTCCTGCTACTTAGTGTGTATATCCTGCTAGTTAGTGTGTGTGTGTGTGTGTGTCTCCTGCTACTTAGTGTGTATGTGTCTCCTGCTACTTAGTGTGTATATCCTGCTAGTTAGTGTGTGTGTGTGTCTCCTGCTACTTAGTGTGTGTGTGTGTGTGTCTCCTGCTACTTAGTGTGTGTGTGTGTGTGTGTCTCCTGCTACTTAGTGTGTGTGTGTGTGTGTCTCCAGCTACTTAGTGTGTATATCCTCCTAGTTAGTGTGTCTCCCGCTGGGTGGTGCGTGTCTCCTGCTGGGTGGTGCGTGCGTGTCTCCTGCTGGGTGGTGCGTGCGTGTCTCCTGCTGGGTGGTGCGTGCGTGCCTCCTGCTGGGTGGTGCGTGTCTCCTGCTGGGTGGTGCGTGCGTGTCTCCCGCTGGGTGGTGCGTGCGTGCCTCCCGCTTAGTGGTGCGTGCCTCCTGCTGGGTGGTGCGTGTCTCCCGCTGGGTGGTGCGTGCGTGTCTCCCGCTGGGTGGTGCGTGCGTGTCTCCCGCTGGGTGGTGCGTGTCTCCCGCTGGGTGGTGCGTGCGTGCCTCCTGCTGGGTGGTGCGTGTCTCCCGCTGGGTGGTGCGTGCGTGTCTCCCGCTGGGTGGTGCGTGTCTCCCGCTGGGTGGTGCGTGCGTGTCTCCCGCTGGGTGGTGGGTGCGTGTCTCCCGCTGGGTGGTGCGTGCGTGCCTCCTGCTGGGTGGTGCGTGTCTCCTGCTGGGTGGTGCGTGCGTGTCTCCTGCTGGGTGGTGCGTGCGTGCCTCCTGCTGGGTGGTGCGTGTCTCCTGCTGGGTGGTGCGTGTCTCCTGCTGGGTGGTGCGTGCGTGCCTCCTGCTGGGTGGTGCGTGCGTGCCTCCTGCTGGGTGGTGCGTGCGTGCCTCCTGCTGGGTGGTGCGTGTCTCCCGCTGGGTGGTGCGTGCGTGCCTCCTGCTGGGTGGTGCGTGTCTCCCGCTGGGTGGTGCGTGCGTGTCTCCTGCTGGGTGGTGCGTGCGTGTCTCCTGCTGGGTGGTGCGTGTCTCCTGCTGGGTGGTGCGTGTCTCCTGCTGGGTGGTGCGTGTCTCCCGCTGGGTGGTGCGCGCGTGTCTCCCGCTGGGTGGTGCGTGCGTGTCTCCCGCTGGGTGGTGCGTGCGTGTCTCCCGCTGGGTGGTGCGTGCGTGTCTCCCGCTGGGTGGTGCGTGTCTCCCGCTGGGTGGTGCGTGCGTGCCTCCTGCTGGGTGGTGCGTGCGTGTCTCCTGCTGGGTGGTGGGTGCGTGTCTCCTGCTGGGTGGTGGGTGCGTGTCTCCTGCTGGGTGGTGCGTGCGTGTCTCCTGCTGGGTGGTGCGTGCGTGCCTCCTGCTGGGTGGTGCGTGCGTGTCTCCCGCTGGGTGGTGCGTGCGTGTCTCCTGCTGGGTGGTGCGTGCGTGCCTCCTGCTGGGTGGTGCGTGTCTCCCGCTGGGTGGTGCGTGCGTGCCTCCCGCTGGGTGGTGCGTGCGTGCCTCCCGCTGGGTGGTGCGTGCGTGTCTCCCGCTGGGTGGTGCGCGCGTGTCTCCCGCTGGGTGGTGCGTGCGTGTCTCCCGCTGGGTGGTGCGTGCCTCCTGCTGGGTGGTGCGTGCGTGACTCCTGCTGGGTGGTGCGTGTCTCCTGCTGGGTGGTGCGTGCGTGTCTCCCGCTGGGTGGTGCGTGCGTGTCTCCCGCTGGGTGGTGCGTGCGTGTCTCCCGCTGGGTGGTGCGTGTCTCCTGCTGGGTGGTGCGTGCGTGCGTGTCTCCTGCTGGGTGGTGCGTGTCTCCCGCTGGGTGGTGCGTGCGTGTCTCCTGCTGGGTGGTGCGTGCGCGCCTCCTGCTGGGTGGTGCGTGTCGCGTGTCTCCCGCTGGGTGGTGCGTGCGTGTCTCCTGCTGGGTGGTGCGTGCGTGCCTCCTGCTGGGTGGTGCGTGTCTCCCGCTGGGTGGTGCGTGCGTGTCTCCCGCTGGGTGGTGCGTGTGTGCCTCCTGCTGGGTGGTGCGTGCGTGTCTCCCGCTGGGTGGTGCGTGTCGCGTGTCTCCCGCTGGGTGGTGCGTGCGTGCCTCCTGCTGGGTGGTGCGTGTCGCGTGTCTCCCGCTGGGTGGTGCGTGCATGTCTCCTGCTGGGTGGTGCGTGTCTCCCGCTGGGTGGTGCGTGCGTGCCTCCTGCTGGGTGGTGCGTGCGTGTCTCCCGCTGGGTGGTGCGTGTCTCCCGCTGGGTGGTGTGTGCGTGTCTCCCGCTGGGTGGTGCGTGCGTGTCTCCCGCTGGGTGGTGCGTGCGTGTCTCCCGCTGGGTGGTGCGAGTGTGCCTCCTGCTGGGTGGTGCGTGTCGCGTGTCTCCTGCTGGGTGGTGCGTGTCTCCCGCTGGATGGTGCGTGCGTGCCTCCTGCAGGGTGGTGCGTGCGTGCCTCCTGCTGGGTGGTGCGTGCGTGTCTCCTGCTGGGTGGTGCGTGCGTGTCTCCTGCTGGGTGGTGCGTGTCTCCTGCTGGGTGGTGCGTGCGTGTCTCCCGCTGGGTGGTGCGTGCGTGTCTCCCGCTGGGTGGTGCGTGCGTGTCTCCCGCTGGGTGGTGCGTGCGTGTCTCCCGCTGGGTGGTGCGTGCGTGTCTCCCGCTGGGTGGTGCGTGCGTGTCTCCTGCTGGGTGGTGCGTGCGTGCCTCCCGCTGGGTGGTGCGTGTCTCCTGCTGGGTGGAGCGTGTCTCCTGCTGGGTGGTGCGTGCGTGTCTCCTGCTGGGTGGAGCGTGCGTGTCTCCTGCTGGGTGGTGCGTGTCTCCTACTGGGTGGTGCGTGCGTGTCTCCTGCTGGGTGGTGCGTGTCTCCCGCTGGGTGGTGCGTGCGTGTCTCCTGCTGGGTGGTGCGTGCGTGTCTCCTGCTGGGTGGTTGGTGCGTGTCTCCTGCTGGGTGGTGCGTGCGTGTCTCCTGCTGGGTGGTGCGTGCGTGCCTCCTGCTGGGTGGTGCGTGCGTGTCTCCTGCTGGGTGGTGGGTGCGTGTCTCCTCCTGCTGGGTGGTGCGTGTCTCCCGCTGGGTGGTGCGTGCGTGCCTCCTGCTGGGTGGTGCGTGTCTCCCGCTGGGTGGTGCGTGCGTGTCTCCTGCTGGGTGGTGCGTGCGTGTCTCCTGCTGGGTGGTGCGTGTCTCCTGCTGGGTGGTGCGTGTCTCCTGCTGGGTGGTGCGTGTCTCCTGCTGGGTGGTGCGCGCGTGTCTCCCGCTGGGTGGTGCGTGCGTGTCTCCCGCTGGGTGGTGCGTGCGTGTCTCCCGCTGGGTGGTGCGTGCGTGTCTCCCGCTGGGTGGTGCGTGTCTCCTGCTGGGTGGTGCGTGCGTGTCTCCTGCTGGGTGGTGCGTGCGTGCCTCCTGCTGGGTGGTGCGTGCGTGTCTCCTGCTGGGTGGTGGGTGCGTGTCTCCTGCTGGGTGGTGGGTGCGTGTCTCCTGCTGGGTGGTGCGTGCGTGTCTCCTGCTGGGTGGTGCGTGCGTGCCTCCTGCTGGGTGGTGCGTGCGTGTCTCCCGCTGGGTGGTGCGTGCGTGTCTCCTGCTGGGTGGTGCGTGCGTGCCTCCTGCTGGGTGGTGCGTGTCTCCCGCTGGGTGGTGCGTGCGTGCCTCCCGCTGGGTGGTGCGTGCGTGCCTCCCGCTGGGTGGTGCGTGCGTGTCTCCCGCTGGGTGGTGCGCGCGTGTCTCCCGCTGGGTGGTGCGTGCGTGTCTCCCGCTGGGTGGTGCGTGCGTGCCTCCCGCTGGGTGGTGCGTGCGTGTCTCCTGCTGGGTGGTGCGTGTCTCCTGCTGGGTGGTGCGTGCGTGCCTCCTGCTGGGTGGTGCGTGTCGCGTGTCTCCCGCTGGGTGGTGCGTGCTTGTCTCCTGCTGGGTGGTGCGTGCTTGTCTCCTGCTGGGTGGTGTGTGCGTGTCTCCTGCTGGGTGGTGCGTGCGTGCGTGTCTCCTGCTGGGTGGTGCGTGTCTCCCGCTGGGTGGTGCGTGCGTGTCTCCTGCTGGGTGGTGCGTGCGCGCCTCCTGCTGGGTGGTGCGTGTCGCGTGTCTCCCGCTGGGTGGTGCGTGCGTGTCTCCTGCTGGGTGGTGCGTGCGTGCCTCCTGCTGGGTGGTGCGTGTCTCCCGCTGGGTGGTGCGTGCGTGCCTCCCGCTGGGTGGTGCGTGCGTGCCTCCCGCTGGGTGGTGCGCGCGTGTCTCCCGCTGGGTGGTGCGCGCGTGTCTCCCGCTGGGTGGTGCGTGCGTGTCTCCCGCTGGGTGGTGCGTGCGTGCCTCCCGCTGGGTGGTGCGTGCGTGTCTCCTGCTGGGTGGTGCGTGTCTCCTGCTGGGTGGTGCGTGCGTGCCTCCTGCTGGGTGGTGCGTGTCGCGTGTCTCCCGCTGGGTGGTGCGTGCTTGTCTCCTGCTGGGTGGTGCGTGCTTGTCTCCTGCTGGGTGGTGTGTGCGTGTCTCCTGCTGGGTGGTGCGTGCGTGCGTGTCTCCTGCTGGGTGGTGCGTGTCTCCCGCTGGGTGGTGCGTGCGTGTCTCCTGCTGGGTGGTGCGTGCGCGCCTCCTGCTGGGTGGTGCGTGTCGCGTGTCTCCCGCTGGGTGGTGCGTGCGTGTCTCCTGCTGGGTGGTGCGTGCGTGCCTCCTGCTGGGTGGTGCGTGTCTCCCGCTGGGTGGTGCGTGCGTGTCTCCCGCTGGGTGGTGCGTGTGTGCCTCCTGCTGGGTGGTGCGTGCGTGTCTCCCGCTGGGTGGTGCGTGTCGCGTGTCTCCCGCTGGGTGGTGCGTGCGTGCCTCCTGCTGGGTGGTGCGTGTCGCGTGTCTCCCGCTGGGTGGTGCGTGCATGTCTCCTGCTGGGTGGTGCGTGTCTCCCGCTGGGTGGTGCGTGCGTGCCTCCTGCTGGGTGGTGCGTGCGTGTCTCCCGCTGGGTGGTGCGTGTCTCCCGCTGGGTGGTGTGTGCGTGTCTCCCGCTGGGTGGTGTGTGCGTGTCTCCCGCTGGGTGGTGCGTGCGTGTCTCCCGCTGGGTGGTGCGTGCGTGTCTCCCGCTGGGTGGTGCGAGTGTGCCTCCTGCTGGGTGGTGCGTGTCGCGTGTCTCCTGCTGGGTGGTGCGTGTCTCCCACTGGATGGTGCGTGCGTGCCTCCTGCAGGGTGGTGCGTGCGTGCCTCCTGCTGGGTGGTGCGTGCGTGTCTCCTGCTGGGTGGTGCGTGCGTGTCTCCTGCTGGGTGGTGCGTGTCTCCTGCTGGGTGGTGCGTGCGTGTCTCCCGCTGGGTGGTGCGTGCGTGTCTCCCGCTGGGTGGTGCGTGCGTGCCTCCCGCTGGGTGGTGCGTGCGTGTCTCCCGCTGGGAGGTGCGTGCGTGTCTCCCGCTGGGTGGTGCGTGCGTGTCTCCTGCTGGGTGGTGCGTGCGTGCCTCCCGCTGGGTGGTGCGTGTCTCCTGCTGGGTGGAGCGTGTCTCCTGCTGGGTGGTGCGTGCGTGTCTCCTGCTGGGTGGAGCGTGCGTGTCTCCTGCTGGGTGGTGCGTGTCTCCTACTGGGTGGTGCGTGCGTGTCTCCTGCTGGGTGGTGCGTGCGTGTCTCCTGCTGGGTGGTGCGTGCGTGTCTCCTGCTGGGTGGTGCGTGCGTGTCTCCTGCTGGGTGGTGCGTGCGTGTCTCCTGCTGGGTGGTGCGTGCGTGTCTCCTGCTGGGTGGTGCGTGCGTGTCTCCTGCTGGGTGGTGCGTGCGTGTCTCCTGCTGGGTGGTGCGTGCGTGTCTCCTGCTGGGTGGTGCGTGCGTGTCTCCTGCTGGGTGGTGCGTGTCTCCTGCTGGGGCGTGCGTGTCTCCTGCTGGGTGGTGCGTGTCTCCTGCTGGGTGGTGCGTGCGTGCCTCCTGCTGGGTGGTGCGTGCCTCCTGCTGGGTGGTGCGTGCCTCCCGCTGGTTGGTGCGTGTCTCCTGCTGGGTGGTGCGTGCGTGTCTCCTGCTGGGTGGTGTGCGTGCCTCCTGCTGGGTGGTGCGTGCGTGTCTCCTGCTGGGTGGTGCGTGCGTGTCTCCTGCTGGGTGGTGCGTGCGTGTCTCCTGCTGGGTGGTGCGTGCGTGTCTCCTGCTGGGTGGTGCGTGTCTCCTGCTGGGTGGTGCGTGCGTGCCTCCTGCTGGGTGGTGCGTGCCTCCTGCTGGGTGGTGCGTGCCTCCCGCTGGTTGGTGCGTGTCTCCTGCTGGGTGGTGCGTGCGTGTCTCCTGCTGGGTGGTGTGCGTGCCTCCTGCTGGGTGGTGCGTGCGTGTCTCCTGCTGGGTGGTGCGTGCGTGTCTCCTGCTGGGTGGTGCGTGCGTGTCTCCTGCTGGGTGGTGCGTGCGTGTCTCCTGCTGGGTGGTGCGTGCGTGTCTCCTGCTGGGTGGTGCGTGTCTCCTGCTGGGTGGTGCGTGCATGTCTCCTGCTGGGTGGTGCGTGTCTCCCGCTGGGTGGTGCGTGTCTCCCGCTGGATGGTGCGTGCGTGCGTGCCTCCTGCTGGGTGGTGCGTGCGTGTCTCCCGCTGGGTGGTGCGTGTCTCCCGCTGGGTGGTGTGTGCGTGTCTCCCGCTGGGTGGTGCGTGCGTGCCTCCTGCAGGGTGGTGCGTGCGTGCCTCCTGCAGGGTGGTGCGTGCGTGCCTCCTGCTGGGTGGTGCGTGCGTGTCTCCTGCTGGGTGGTGCGTGCGTGTCTCCTGCTGGGTGGTGCGTGTCTCCTGCTGGGTGGTGCGTGTCTCCTGCTGGGTGGTGCGTGCGTGTCTCCCGCTGGGTGGTGCGTGCGTGTCTCCCGCTGGGTGGTGCGTGCGTGCCTCCCGCTGGGTGGTGCGTGCGTGCCTCCCGCTGGGTGGTGCGTGCGTGTCTCCCGCTGGGTGGTGCGTGCGTGTCTCCCGCTGGGTGGTGCGTGCGTGTCTCCTGCTGGGTGGTGCGTGCGTGCCTCCCGCTGGGTGGTGCGTGTCTCCTGCTGGGTGGTGCGTGTCTCCTGCTGGGTGGTGCGTGCGTGTCTCCTGCTGGGTGGTGCGTGCGTGTCTCCTGCTGGGTGGTGCGTGCGTGTCTCCTGCTGGGTGGTGCGTGTCTCCTGCTGGGTGGTGCGTGCGTGACTCCTGCTGGGTGGTGAGTGCGTGCCTCCTACTGGGTGGTGCGTGTCTCCCGCTGGGTGGTGCGTGCGTGCCTCCTGCTGGGTGGTGCGTGCGTGTCTCCCGCTTGGTGGTGCGTGCGTGCCTCCTGCTGGGTGGTGCGTGCGTGTCTCCCGCTGGGTGGTGCGTGCGTGTCTCCTGCTGGGTGGTGTGTGCGTGTCTCCCGCTGGGTGGTGAGTGCGTGCCTCCTGCTGGGTGGTGCGTGCGTGTCTCCCGCTGGGTGGTGCGTGCGTGTCTCCTGCTGGGTGGTGCGTGCGTGCCTCCTGCTGGGTGGTGCGTGCGTGTCTCCCGCTGGGTGGTGCGTGCGTGTCTCCTGCTGAGTGGTGCGTGCGTGTCTCCCGCTGGGTGGTGAGTGCATGTCTCCTGCTGGGTGGTGCGTGCATGTCTCCCGCTGGGTGGTGCGTGTCTCCCGCTGGGTGGTGCGTGTCTCCTGCTGGGTGGTGCGTGCGTGCCTCCTGCTGGGTGGTGCGTGCGTGTCTCCTGCTGAGTGGTGCGTGCGTGTCTCCTGCTGAGTGGTGCGTGCGTGTCTCCCGCTGGGTGGTGAGTGCGTGCCTCCCGCTGGGTGGTGCGTGCGTGTCTCCCGCTGGGTGGTGCGTGCGTGTCTCCCGCTGGGTGGTGCGTGCGTGTCTCCCGCTGGGTGGTGCGTGCGTGTCTCCCGCTGGGTGGTGCGTGCGTGTCTCCCGCTGGGTGGTGCGTGCGTGTCTCCCGCTGGGTGGTGCGTGCGTGTCTCCCGCTGGGTGGTGCGTGCGTGTCTCCCGCTGAGTGGTGCGTGCGTGTCTCCCGCTGAGTGGTGCGTGCGTGTCTCCCGCTGGGTGGTGAGTGCGTGCCTCCCGCTGGGTGGTGCGTGCGTGTCTCCCGCTGGGTGGTGCGTGCGTGTCTCCCGCTGGGTGGTGCGTGCGTGTCTCCCGCTGGGTGGTGCGTGCGTGTCTCCTGCTGGGTGGTGCGTGCGTGTCTCCCGCTGGGTGGTGAGTGCGTGCCTCCTGCTGGGTGGTGCGTGCGTGTCTCCCGCTGGGTGGTGCGTGCGTGCCTCCCGCTGGGTGGTGCGTGCGTGTCTCCTGCTGGGTGGTGCGTGCGTGCCTCCCGCTGGGTGGTGCGTGCGTGTCTCCCGCTGGGTGGTGCGTGCGTGTCTCCTGCTGGGTGGTGCGTGCGTGTCTCCCGCTGGGTGGTGCGTGCGTGTCTCCCGCTGGGTGGTGCGTGCGTGTCTCCCGCTGGGTGGTGCGTGTCTCCCGCTGGGTGGTGCGTGCGTGTCTCCCGCTGGGTGGTGCGTGTCTCCCGCTGGGTGGTGCGCGCGTGTCTCCCGCTGGGTGGTGCGTGCGTGTCTCCCGCTGGGTGGTGCGTGTCTCCCGCTGGGTGGTGCGTGCGTGTCTCCTGCTGGGTGGTGCGTGTCGCGTGTCTCCTGCTGGGTGGTGCGTGTCGCGTGTCTCCCGCTGGGTGGTGCGTGCGTGTCTCCCGCTGGGTGGTGCGTGCGTGTCTCCTGCTGGGTGGTGCGTGTGTGCGTGCCTCCTGCTGGGTGGTGCGTGCGTGTCTCCTGCTGGGTGGTGCGTGCGTGTCTCCCGCTGGGTGGTGCGTGCGTGTCTCCTGCTGGGTGGTGCGTGTCTCCTGCTTGGTGGTGCGTGCGTGCCTCCTGCTGGGTGGTGCGTGCGTGTCTCCTGCTGGGTGGTGCGTGCGTGTCTCCTGCTGGGTGGTGCGTGCGTGTCTCCCGCTGGGTGGTGCGTGCGTGTCTCCTGCTGGGTGGTGCGTGCGTGTCTCCCGCTGGGTGGTGCGTGCGTGTCTCCTGCTTGGTGGTGTGTGCGTGTTTCCTGCTGGGTGGTGCGTGTCTCCTGCTTGGTGGTGCGTGCGTGTCTCCTGCTGGGTGGTGCGTGTCTCCTGCTTGGTGGTGCGTGCGTGTCTCCTGCTGGGTGGTGCGTGCGTGTCTCCCGCTGGGTGGTGCGTGTCTCCCGCTGGGTGGTGTGTGCGTGTCTCCTGCTGGGTGGTGCGTGTCTCCTGCTGGGTGGTGCGTGCGTGTCTCCTGCTGGGTGGTGCGTGCGTGCGTGTCTCCTGCTGGGTGGTGCGTGCGTGTCTCCTGCTGGGTGGTGCGTGCGTGTCTCCTGCTGGGTGGTGCGTTCGTGCCTCCTGCTGGGTGGTGCGTGCGTGTCTCCTGCTGGGTGGTGCGTGCGTGTCTCCTGCTGGGTGGTGCGTGCGTGCCTCCTGCTGGGTGGTGCGTGTCGCGTGTCTCCCGCTGGGTGGTGCGTGTCGCGTGTCTCCCGCTGGGTGGTGCGTGCGTGTCTCCCGCTGGGTGGTGCGTGCATGTCTCCCGCTGGGTGGTGCGTGTGTGTCTCCTGCTGGGTGGTGCGTGTCGCGTGTCTCCTGCTGGGTGGTGCGTGCGTGTCTCCTGCTGGGTGGTGCGTGTCGCGTGTCTCCTGCTGGGTGGTGCGTGCGTGTCTCCTGCTGGGTGGTGCGTGCGTGCCTCCTGCTGGGTGGTGCGTGTCTCCCGCTGGGTGGTGCGTGCGTGTCTCCCGCTGGGTGGTGCGCGCGTGTCTCCCGCTGGGTGGTGCGTGCGTGTCTCCCGCTGGGTGGTGCGTGCGTTCCTCCCGCTGGGTGGTGCGTGCGTGCCTCCTGCTGGGTGGTGCGTGCGTGCCTCCTGCTGGGTGGTGCGTGCGTGTCTCCCGCTGGGTGGTGCGTGCGTGTCTCCCGCTGGGTGGTGCGTGCGTGCCTCCTGCTGGGTGGTGCGTGCGTGTCTCCCGCTGGGTGGTGCGTGCGTGTCTCCCGCTGGGTGGTGCGTGCGTGTCTCCCGCTGGGTGGTGCGTGCGTGTCTCCTGCTGGGTGGTGCGTGTCTCTGCTGGGTGGTGCGCGCGTGTCTCCTGCTGGGTGGTGCGTGCGTACCTCCTGCTGGGTGGTGCGTGCGTGCCTCCTGCTGGGTGGTGCGTGCGTGTCTCCCGCTGGGTGGTGCGTGTGTGCCTCCCGCTGGGTGGTGCGTGTGTGCCTCCCGCTGGGTGGTGCGTGTGTGCCTCCCGCTGGGTGGTGCATGCGTGTCTCCTGCTGGGTGGTGCGTGTCTCCCGCTGGGTGGTGCGTGCGTGTCTCCTGCTGGTTGGTGCGTGCATGTCTCCTGCTGTGTGGTGCGTGTCTCCCGCTGGGTGGTGCGTGCGTGCCTCCTGCTGGGTGGTGCGTGCGTGTCTCCTGCTGGGTGGTGCGTGCGTGCCTCCTGCTGGGTGGTGCGTGCGTGTCTCCCGCTGGGTGGTGCGTGCGTGTCTCCCGCTGGGTGGTGCGCGCGTGTCTCCTGCTGGGTGGTGCATGTGTGCCTCCTGCTGGGTGGTGCGTGCGTGCCTCCTGCTGGGTGGTGCGTGTCGCGTGTCTCCTGCTGGGTGGTGCGTGTCGCGTGTCTCCCGCTGGGTGGTGCGTGCGTGCCTCCTGCTGGGTGGTGCGTGTCGCGTGTCTCCTGCTGGGTGGTGCGTGTCGCGTGTCTCCCGCTGGGTGGTGCGTGCGTGCCTCCTGCTGGGTGGTGCGTGCGTGCCTCCTGCTGGGTGGTGCGTGTCGCGTGTCTCCTGCTGGGTGGTGCGTGCGTGTCTCCCGCTGGGTGGTGCGTGCGTGTCTCCCGCTGGGTGGTGCGTGCGTGTCTCCCGCTGGGTGGTGCGTGCCTCCTGCTGGGTGGTGCGTGCGTGACTCCTGCTGGGTGGTGCGTGTCTCCTGCTGGGTGGTGCGTGCGTGTCTCCTGCTGGGTGGTGCGTGCGTGTCTCCCGCTGGGTGGTGCGTGCGTGTCTCCCGCTGGGTGGTGCGTGCGTGTCTCCCGCTGGGTGGTGCGTGTCTCCCGCTGGGTGGTGCGTGCGTGTCTCCCGCTGGGTGGTGCGTGCGTGTCTCCTGCTGGGTGGTGCGTGCGTGTCTCCCGCTGGGTGGTGCGTGCGTGCCTCCTGCTGGGTGGTGCGTGCGTGTCTCCCGCTGGGTGGTGCGTGCGTGCCTCCTCCTGTGTGGTGCGTGTGTGTCTCCTCCTGGGTGGTGCGTGTGTGTCTCCTCCTGGGTGGTGCGTGCGTGTCTCCTGCTGGGTGGTGCGTGCGTGCGTGCTTCCTGCTGGGTGGTGCGTGCGTGTCTCCTGCTGGGTGGTGCGTGCGTGTCTCCTGCTGGGTGGTGCGTGCGTGTCTCCTGCTGGGTGGTGCGTGCGTGTCTCCTGCTGGGTGGTGCGTGTCGTGTGCCTCCTGCTGGGTGGTGCGTGCGTGCCTCCTGCTGGGTGGTGCGTGCGTGTCTCCCGCTGGGTGGTGCGTGCGTGTCTCCCGCTGGGTGGTGCGTGCCTCCTGCTGGGTGGTGCGTGCGTGACTCCTGCTGGGTGGTGCGTGTCTCCTGCTGGGTGGTGCGTGCGTGTCTCCCGCTGGGTGGTGCGTGCGTGTCTCCCGCTGGGTGGTGCGTGCGTGTCTCCCGCTGGGTGGTGCGTGCGTGTCTCCCGCTGGGTGGTGCGTGTCTCCCGCTGGGTGGTGCGTGCGTGTCTCCCGCTGGGTGGTGCGTGCGTGTCTCCTGCTGGGTGGTGCGTGCGTGTCTCCCGCTGGGTGGTGCGTGCGTGCCTCCTGCTGGGTGGTGCGTGCGTGTCTCCCGCTGGGTGGTGCGTGCGTGCCTCCTCCTGGGTGGTGCGTGTGTGTCTCCTCCTGGGTGGTGCGTGTGTGTCTCCTCCTGGGTGGTGCGTGCGTGTCTCCTGCTGGGTGGTGCGTGCGTGTCTCCTGCTGGGTGGTGCGTGCGTGCGTGTCTCCTGCTGGGTGGTGCGTGCGTGCGTGCCTCCTGCTGGGTGGTGCGTGCGTGTCTCCCGCTGGGTGGTGCGCGCGTGCCTCCTGCTGGGTGGTGCGTGCGTGCCTCCCGCTGGGTGGTGCGTGCGTGTCTCCCGCTGGGTGGTGCGTGCGTGTCTCCTGCTGGGTGGTGCGTGCGTGCCTCCCGCTGGGTGGTGCGTGCGTGTCTCCCGCTGGGTGGTGCGTGCGTGCCTCCCGCTGGGTGGTGCGTGCGTGCCTCCCGCTGGGTGGTGCGTGCGTGTCTCCCGCTGGGTGGTGCGTGCGTGTCTCCCGCTGGGTGGTGCGTGCGTGTCTCCCGCTGGGTGGTGCGTGCGTGTCTCCCGCTGGGTGGTGCGTGCCTCCTGCTGGGTGGTGCGTGCGCGCCTCCCGCTGGGTGGTGCGTGCGTGTCTCCCGCTGGGTGGTGCGTGCGTGCCTCCCGCTGGGTGGTGCGTGCGTGTCTCCCGCTGGGTGGTGCGTGCGTGTCTCCCGCTGGGTGGTGCGTGCGTGTCTCCCGCTGGGTGGTGCGTGCGTGTCTCCCGCTGGGTGGTGCGTGCGTGCCTCCCGCTGGGTGGTGCGTGCGTGCCTCCCGCTGGGTGGTGCGTGCGTGCCTCCCGCTGGGTGGTGCGTGCGTGTCTCCCGCTGGGTGGTGCGTGCGTGTCTCCCGCTGGGTGGTGCGTGCGTGTCTCCCGCTGGGTGGTGCGTGCGTGTCTCCCGCTGGGTGGTGCGTGCCTCCTGCTGGGTGGTGCGTGCGCGCCTCCTGCTGGGTGGTGCGTGCGTGTCTCCCGCTGGGTGGTGCGTGCGTGTCTCCCGCTGGGTGGTGCGTGCGTGTCTCCCGCTGGGTGGTGTGTGCGTGTCTCCTGCTGGCTGGTGCGTGTCTCTGCTGGGTGGTGCGCGCGTGTCTCCTGCTGGGTGGTGCGTGCGTGCCTCCTGCTGGGTGGTGCGTGCGTGCCTCCTGCTGGGTGGTGCGTGCGTGTCTCCCGCTGGGTGGTGCGTGCGTGTCTCCCGCTGGGTGGTGCGTGTGTGCCTCCCGCTGGGTGGTGCGTGTGTGCCTCCCGCTGGGTGGTGCGTGCGTGTCTCCTGCTGGGTGGTGCGTGTCTCCCGCTGGGTGGTGCGTGCGTGTCTCCTGCTGGTTGGTGCGTGCGTGTCTCCTGCTGGGTGGTGCGTGTCTCCCGCTGGGTGGTGCGTGCGTGCCTCCTGCTGGGTGGTGCGTGCGTGTCTCCTGCTGGGTGGTGCGTGCGTGCCTCCTGCTGGGTGGTGCGTGCGTGTCTCCCGCTGGGTGGTGCGTGCGTGTCTCCCGCTGGGTGGTGCGCGCGTGTCTCCTGCTGGGTGGTGCATGTGTGCCTCCTGCTGGGTGGTGCGTGCGTGCCTCCTGCTGGGTGGTGCGTGTCGCGTGTCTCCTGCTGGGTGGTGCGTGTCGCGTGTCTCCCGCTGGGTGGTGCGTGCGTGCCTCCTGCTGGGTGGTGCGTGTCGCGTGTCTCCTGCTGGGTGGTGCGTGTCGCGTGTCTCCCGCTGGGTGGTGCGTGCGTGCCTCCTGCTGGGTGGTGCGTGCGTGCCTCCTGCTGGGTGGTGCGTGTCGCGTGTCTCCCGCTGGGTGGTGCGTGCGTGTCTCCCGCTGGGTGGTGCGTGCGTGTCTCCCGCTGGGTGGTGCGTGCGTGTCTCCCGCTGGGTGGTGCGTGCCTCCTGCTGGGTGGTGCGTGCGTGACTCCTGCTGGGTGGTGCGTGTCTCCTGCTGGGTGGTGCGTGCGTGTCTCCCGCTGGGTGGTGCGTGCGTGTCTCCCGCTGGGTGGTGCGTGCGTGTCTCCCGCTGGGTGGTGCGTGCGTGTCTCCCGCTGGGTGGTGCGTGTCTCCCGCTGGGTGGTGCGTGCGTGTCTCCCGCTGGGTGGTGCGTGCGTGTCTCCTGCTGGGTGGTGCGTGCGTGTCTCCCGCTGGGTGGTGCGTGCGTGCCTCCTGCTGGGTGGTGCGTGCGTGTCTCCCGCTGGGTGGTGCGTGCGTGCCTCCTCCTGGGTGGTGCGTGTGTGTCTCCTCCTGGGTGGTGCGTGTGTGTCTCCTCCTGGGTGGTGCGTGCGTGTCTCCTGCTGGGTGGTGCGTGCGTGCGTGCTTCCTGCTGGGTGGTGCGTGCGTGTCTCCTGCTGGGTGGTGCGTGCGTGTCTCCTGCTGGGTGGTGCGTGCGTGTCTCCTGCTGGGTGGTGCGTGTCGTGTGCCTCCTGCTGGGTGGTGCGTGCGTGCCTCCTGCTGGGTGGTGCGTGCGTGTCTCCCGCTGGGTGGTGCGTGCGTGTCTCCCGCTGGGTGGTGCGTGCCTCCTGCTGGGTGGTGCGTGCGTGACTCCTGCTGGGTGGTGCGTGTCTCCTGCTGGGTGGTGCGTGCGTGTCTCCCGCTGGGTGGTGCGTGCGTGTCTCCCGCTGGGTGGTGCGTGCGTGTCTCCCGCTGGGTGGTGCGTGTCTCCCGCTGGGTGGTGCGTGCGTGTCTCCCGCTGGGTGGTGCGTGCGTGTCTCCTGCTGGGTGGTGCGTGCGTGTCTCCCGCTGGGTGGTGCGTGCGTGCCTCCTGCTGGGTGGTGCGTGCGTGTCTCCCGCTGGGTGGTGCGTGCGTGCCTCCTCCTGGGTGGTGCGTGTGTGTCTCCTCCTGGGTGGTGCGTGTGTGTCTCCTCCTGGGTGGTGCGTGCGTGTCTCCTGCTGGGTGGTGCGTGCGTGCCTCCTGCTGGGTGGTGCGTGCGTGTCTCCCGCTGGGTGGTGCGTGCGTGTCTCCCGCTGGGTGGTGCGTGCCTCCTGCTGGGTGGTGCGTGCGTGACTCCTGCTGGGTGGTGCGTGTCTCCTGCTGGGTGGTGCGTGCGTGTCTCCCGCTGGGTGGTGCGTGCGTGTCTCCCGCTGGGTGGTGCGTGCGTGTCTCCCGCTGGGTGGTGCGTGTCTCCCGCTGGGTGGTGCGTGCGTGTCTCCCGCTGGGTGGTGCGTGCGTGTCTCCTGCTGGGTGGTGCGTGCGTGTCTCCCGCTGGGTGGTGCGTGCGTGCCTCCTGCTGGGTGGTGCGTGCGTGTCTCCCGCTGGGTGGTGCGTGCGTGCCTCCTCCTGGGTGGTGCGTGTGTGTCTCCTCCTGGGTGGTGCGTGTGTGTCTCCTCCTGGGTGGTGCGTGTGTGTCTCCTCCTGGGTGGTGCGTGTGTGTCTCCTCCTGGGTGGTGCGTGCGTGTCTCCTGCTGGGTGGTGCGTGCGTGCGTGCTTCCTGCTGGGTGGTGCGTGCGTGTCTCCTGCTGGGTGGTGCGTGCGTGTCTCCTGCTGGGTGGTGCGTGCGTGTCTCCTGCTGGGTGGTGCGTGTCGTGTGCCTCCTGCTGGGTGGTGCGTGCGTGCCTCCTGCTGGGTGGTGCGTGCGTGTCTCCCGCTGGGTGGTGCGTGCGTGTCTCCTGCTGGGTGGTGCGTGCGTGTCTCCCGCTGGGTGGTGCGTGCGTGCCTCCTGCTGGGTGGTGCGTGCGTGTCTCCCGCTGGGTGGTGCGTGCGTGCCTCCTCCTGGGTGGTGCGTGTGTGTCTCCTCCTGGGTGGTGCGTGTGTGTCTCCTCCTGGGTGGTGCGTGCGTGTCTCCTGCTGGGTGGTGCGTGCGTGCGTGCCTCCTGCTGGGTGGTGCGTGCGTGTCTCCTGCTGGGTGGTGCGTGCGTGTCTCCTGCTGGGTGGTGCGTGCGTGTCTCCTGCTGGGTGGTGCGTGTCGCGTGCCTCCTGCTGGGTGGTGCGTGCGTGCCTCCTGCTGGGTGGTGCGTGTGTGTCTCCTGCTGGGTGGTGCGTGCGTGTCTCCTGCTGGGTGGTGCGTGTGTGTCTCCTGCTGGGTGGTGCGTGTGTGTCTCCTCCTGGGTGGTGCGTGCGTGTCTCCTGCTGGGTGGTGCGTGCGTGCGTGCCTCCTGCTGGGTGGTGCGTGCGTGTCTCCTGCTGGGTGGTGCGTGCGTGTCTCCTGCTGGGTGGTGCGTGCGTGTCTCCTGCTGGGTGGTGCGTGTCGCGTGCCTCCTGCTGGGTGGTGCGTGCGTGCCTCCTGCTGGGTGGTGCGTGTGTGTCTCCTGCTGGGTGGTGCGTGCGTGTCTCCTGCTGGGTGGTGCGTGCGTGTCTCCTGCTGGGTGGTGCGTGCGTGTCTCCTGCTGGGTGGTGCGTGCGTGCGTGTCTCCTGCTGGGTGGTGCGTGCGTGCCTCCTGCTGGGTGGTGCGTGCGTGTCTCCTGCTGGGTGGTGCGTGCGTGCCTCCTGCTGGGTGGTGCGTGTCGCGTGTCTCCCGCTGGGTGGTGCGTGTCGCGTGTCTCCCGCTGGGTGGTGCGTGTCGCGTGTCTCCCGCTGGGTGGTGCGTGTCGCGTGTCTCCCGCTGGGTGGTGCGTGTCGCGTGTCTCCCGCTGGGTGGTGCGTGCGTGTCTCCCGCTGGGTGGTGCGTGCGTGTCTCCCGCTGGGTGGTGCGTGTCGCGTGTCTCCCGCTGGGTGGTGCGTGCGTGTCTCCCGCTGGTATGGTGCGTGCGTGTCTCCCGCTGGGTGGTGCGTGTGTGTCTCCTGCTGGGTGGTGCGTGTCGCGTGTCTCCTGCTGGGTGGTGCGTGCGTGTCTCCTGCTGGGTGGTGCGTGTCGCGTGTCTCCTGCTGGGTGGTGCGTGCGTGTCTCCCGCTGGGTGGTGCGTGCGTGTCTCCCGCTGGGTGGTGCGTGCGTGTCTCCCGCTGGGTGGTGCGTGTCGCGTGTCTCCTGCTGGGTGGTGCGTGTCTCCTGCTGGGTGGTGCGTGCCGCGTGTCTCCTGCTGGGTGGTGCGTGCGTGTCTCCTGCTGGGTGCGTGCGTGTCTCCCGCTGGGTGGTGCGTGCGTGTCTCCCGCTGGGTGGTGCGTGCGTGTCTCCCGCTGGGTGGTGCGTGCGTGTCTCCCGCTGGGTGGTGCGTGCGTGTCTCCCGCTGGGTGGTGCGTGCGTGTCTCCCGCTGGGTGGTGCGTGTGTGACTCCTGCTGGGTGGTGCAAAACCGCAAAAAAAACAGCAGGCGTCTCCAGTGCCATCCGGCACACTGCTATTTAGCCGATCCTCTGCGCATGCGCGAGCAGGCGAGAGATTCATGCAAATCTACATAATACTCCAGAGCACTGGCCTCTGGTCACCACGGGAGACACGGGTAAGCCTGCGCATGCGTGTACTGAGTGCTGGCCAATCACACTCACAATCACTGGCTCTGTCGGATGAAAAATCACGGTCCTGCATTAGAACAAGTGAGGGAACACGGAGTGATGGGAAAGATACAAACACACTGTTTCGGTCAGCGAGTCAGCGGTCAGCGAGTACTTCCAATCGCTGGGCAGGAGCCCTGAAGGTGAAGGATTCTGGGTCCCTGGCACATCATCCATTGTTAACAGAACCAAAGTAGATGGAAGTCTCTCCACGAATGCCCACAATCCTTGGCTGTTCTAACAGACTGATTTCATTTGCTGCTGCAGTTGTTACAGAAATCTAATACATTTTGCAGCAATCACAGAGACGCCCAATTTATAATCTTCACGGAGACCTGTGTTTAGTACGGCACCCCGCTGGCACGCGACCTGCATACGGGACAAGGGTTAATATGCCTGCAAGCGCTTCCACTATTCAACCCCGGCAAAGGTCCCTCAAATGAGTTATATCTCTCCTCATTCTGTCCCTATATACCACCGCCACGAACAGCACACAAGTGAGCACGTGACTTAGATTTGCAACACACGGCTGCTCTAGCCACCCCACCTTTCTCCTCCAGAAACCAGTGAGTTAATATTAACCTCTACATTGCAAGTGGGAAATGTAAAAGTGCTTTGTGCTGCGGAACTGTAGCTGAGCCAGAGAAGCAGTGAGCAGGACATTTAAGCAGCAGATTTGGAAGTGCTCTGCTGTGAATTCCACCAGAGCGGTCTGGGCGGTCCCTACCCCCATGGAGTGCAATCAAATCCTGGCCAATCATCCCTTGAAGTCACTCACGTGACAATACGTGTCTGACGTCGTGACACAATTACGTAATGATGTACAACCTGGGGGCGTGGAAAAGGTCCGGAGCGACTGCACACTGTGTGGCTTGTGTACCGGTTGCGGTGCTTTTGAACGCCAAGCGGACAGGACGTCTTGAGCCTCACTGAGGTATTCTCATCATCGGCAGCACAGGGGAGAACACTAAGCCCGGCCAATGATCGTTCTGCCACAGATGAGTATCTGCTAACAAGCCTGCGCTACCCTAGCACCGACCGTCTGTGTATTTCCATTAGATTCGTCCTCCAGCTGTTAAGTCAGATTGTACAGATTGTCTCAAACGAAAGTTTTTTTTATCTTGCTATGTGAGTGCAAGTCCTGGTGACTACTCTATGTTCTCTTAATAAATATCTTATATACAGTATTATGCTATGGAGCTGGCACTTCTTTTTTCTCTCTTTGTTTTGTGTGTGTGTGTGTGTGTGTGTGTGTGTGTGTGTGTGTGTGTGTGTGTGTGTGTGTGTGTATATATACAGTGTTCGACAAACCTATACATTTGCTCGCCCCGGGCGAGTGGATTTAACATCGTGGCGAGCTCCTATAGGCCCAAGCAGCACACGTGTGGTACTAGGTGGCGAGTAGATTTTTTGGTGATTTGTCGACCACTGTATATATATATATATATATATATATATATATGATGTATAGTGTTCACTCTAATTATTGGTTTTCTTATGTATACATTGAGCATCCATTTATCGTTTTAGTTTTAAAATTTCGATATGCCTTATAATGTACTTTGAATTAGCATTTACATCTATTTTTGTTTAATGCAAAGTCTTTATATATTATCATCTATTAACTATATTATTTTATGTAGTTATTTTATATATCAGTACTTTGTTTTTTAATTATTTATTATATTTTTTATTGTTACAATGGATGTATATCCTTGTCACGGTGAGATTATGGCAGGCTGTATAAGGTCACATAAATATATATAACAGATGATATATATTTATCACTGGGTCTGAACTGAAACGAGTCTTAGATATAATAAAGTGATTTTATTCCTTGGGATAGGTGAACACACGAATAATACAGTAACAGACAAGAAGTACACTTACTTTGGGGTTGGGGAATGAGAAGTATATAGCATAGCAATTCTCTCGCAATCAGGTAGCCATCAGATGATAAATTGAAGACAAAATGAAGACAAAGGATATATGGGGAACAGCAGTTTATAAACCTTTTGTCCCTCTATCCTTAACCTTAAGTACCTGTGATTGGTGTTCAATTATCTCCAGCCAATCTTTCATGGGGGGACACATTTTAGGACAGGCCCCCCTGCTAGCTGGCACATGCGCAGTAGAACTCTGGGGTCTCATTTCTGTAGCCCCCCACCTACACATGGAATGCCAGCCAGTCTACCCATCTGGATCTCTAGCAAGATAACCTTTGTTGAAAGGTGATAACTGGGACACTTGGAGACTGCTCTGGTTTGAGTCTCCTCCGCCCTTAAATCATCAGGGAGGGTGACAAGACCCTTTGAACAATACTTAAATCCTAGACATTGGGGCGCCTCTAGGGCCATCTGCTATCCTGGTATGCAAAGGAATTCAGCTGAGTCTTTGTCCATACCTTGGGACACAGGATTAAACATAAAACATAAATGTATTAAAATATCCGGTTCTATTGGGTCTAGCAGATCCAAACTTCCCAGTTCTCATGGCCGGAACTGGGACACCATATGATCCAAAAAGCGACTTGCTACGACCTATGGAACCGGAGTTACACAAATGCACATTAAATCATTTTTCATTTTAATACAAAAATCTCCGCTAAAAAAGAAATCTCAGCTTTTCACTAAATCCCCATTGAAAACAACGGGCTTCTCCGCCATAGACTTTCAATGCTAAATTGCCGCCATTGAGGTCAATGAGGTTTCTCCGCCATTGAAGTCTATGGGAAAAGTCCCGAACTTTCAAGGGGGTCCATACTCCATCGGGTTGGTCCAGGAGGGTCAAGGATGGTTCTGCAGTGATGCCGGAGCAGTGACTGCAGACACCCCAAACCTTGATCCGCTGGGCCCTCCGGAACCGGAGATATGGAGTACCAAAATACAGCATTTCACACTTAGTAATTTTTCTGAGCCGTTTCTGCCGCCGCCGGCAAAGCCTATGGCGCGACCCGTTCTTCTGGGTTCGACCCTTATCGGGGGTCCAGGATTTGGGGACCCGGTTGTGGTCGAGTGGGGGGACGCCTAGGGACTAGGGGCAAAAATAATTTTATTCCTAGGGGCCCTAGAACTGTTTATTCCCACGCCACTTGACGTTGACCTTGACTTATAAGTGATCAAAGCTCTCCTATTGAAAATGTATCCGCTTTGCAGTCTGGACGGCAGCCAACTTGTTCTTCGAAAGCTACCTCGAGGAACCTCCATTGAAGTCGATGGGCCCATTGACTTTCAATGGGAAACCGCCGCTCTCCCTCTCGGACGCCACCTGCTGGTCTTTACAGGAAACAGGACTAAAACAACAAGATTCTCCATTTGAATGCATGGAGCCTTAATGGCGGCCTTTGGGGACCTGCAAAATGGTGCCTGAAAAGGCGGGAAAACTTCACAAAGAGCTATAATCATTAAAGGACTATTAACCCTTGTGCTCCCGGATGGATTCTAGTGTGTGTGTGATGCAGACACTGAGTAAACCAGACATTACAATGGAACAGGGGAACGGGAATACACATGTACATGTCATTACAGGGGTTAAATCACTGTTCTGGGTCTTAGCCCAGTTAACACTTTGACTCCCGGGTGAGGTCAGGGCTGGCCAAATGGGGTGTAACCCCTTTAATCCCGGGCCACCCCCTTTCTCCCTCTACACCTCCCCTTCTTAATGGGTGACCTGTGGCCCACTGGCCCTAACGGGGAGTGGGGCACTGCTGGCACCATTAATGAACTCCGTCTCAGAGGGATAGTCCTGGCGTGAAAGTCCGTCAGCATTGCTGTTTTCACTGCCCTTCTTGTGTTGAATGGTAATTTCATATTCTTGCAAAGCCAAGCTCCATCTCAGCAAATAAGTCCAGGAATGGGAGAAGGGGAAGGGAGGGGATGGGGGATGCTCCCGCGTCAGCAAGAATGGAAATAGTAATAACTATTAAATTGTGCCAAATACTGGTGCAAAAGAGGATAGGGTATATGTAGACAGTCACTATCAAAGACCATCCACAGGGACGTGGCTGGCAAACAGATCCATTGGCTTCTTTAAATGCCACAAATGCACCGCCTGCTCCTCCTGTTTTCCCACAAAAACTTTTAATAACTGGAATAACACACACAGTTTTAACATCCGTCAGTTTATTAATTGTATAACCGTGGGCGTGGTTTATCAGATCGTCTGTGTCTGTAATAAAAAGTACATTGGAAAAACGAAACGACAGCTAAGGCACAGGATACTTGAGCACATAGGGGATATCCGTAATCATCGAGATACCCCTGTTGCGAACCACGTCCACAACCAACACCAGGGATTATCTACAGCTATTAAATTTGTGGGGATTGAGGCCGTGTCCAATCACAGTAGAGGAGGTGACTGGGACAACGAGATTCTAAGACGTGAATCTCGGTGGATCTACACTTTGGGCACGTTGGCCCCCAGGGGACTAAATGAGGAATTCCTTTTCTCCCCATTTATTTGACGTATCCTCTGGAATCTGTCCACCCCATTCACATTCCACGTACACCCAACAGTGTTCCTCTGTGCTGAATATTATCCAGCAAACTAGCCTGTCTGACTCTATATGCGTATGCCCCTTACTAAGGGCAGTTTATCTCTGCATGTGCTTCGGCCACATGCTTTTTCCTTTTTAATACCTACCTTCCCCCAGGCACCCATGTCTCCAACTCTGGCTATCTGCAGGCAGAGTGTCATTTACAACTACAGATGGAGACAGGGCCATCTACCTTTTTTAACCCTCTTTTTTGATTAAAAGGTTTTTAAATATACTCATTATTACAATTCACTGGCCTTTCTGAGTGCATTCAGGGAGGAATCTTTTCTCTGTCTGTCTCCATCTCAGCAGTTTGGCATTTTCCCCTGATACCCTCTGTAGCCAACTCAGGGGGTTGTGGTCTGTGATGACCGTGAAAGCCCTCCCATAGACATAGGGTTGGAGCTTTTTGAGTGCCCACTCAATGGCCAAGCACTCCTCAATGGTGGCATATGCCACTTCCCTGGGGAGCAGTTTGCGACTTAGATATACCACTGGGTGCTCTTGGCCGTCGTCCCCCACCTGGCTCAATACAGCCCCAAACCAAAGTCTGAGGCATCAGTTTGTATAAGAAAATGCTTGGTATAGTCTGGAGCAGCCAGTATAGGGGCTCCAGCAAGCGCAGTTTTCAGGGCCTGGAAAGCAGTTTCACAGGCAGGAGACCAGGTAATAAGCACAGGCAGTTGCTTCTTGGTCAGATCAGTCAGGGGTTTGGCGAGGGCGCTGTACTGTGGGACAAATTTCCTATAGTACCCTGCGGTGCCCAAAAATGCCATGACCTGTTTCTTGGTTTTTGGAACAGGCCACTCAACTATGGCTTCTACCTTGGCTGGCTCTGGCTTGAGATGCCCTCCACCCACCCTGTGCCCTAAGTACAGGACTTCTGCCATCCCTACCATACACTTAGTGGGTTTTAAGGTAAGCCCAGCCTCCCTGATCCTATCCAGCACCGCAGCTACATGTCCTAAGTGGGAGTCCCAGGAATTACTAAAGACAGCAAGCCCCCGCGAGTTCATCTAGTAACTCATCCATGCGGGGCATGGGGTAAGCATCTGACACCGTCCCAGCGTTGAGCAACCGGTAGTCCACACAAAACCTGGTGGTCTTGTCCTTTTTAGGAACTAGGACTACTGGACTTGCCCAAGGGCTCTGGGACGGAGTAATTACCTCTAGGGTCAGCATCTCCTCAATCTCTCTCTCCATACTGGTCTTGACCTCTGCTGACACTCTATAAGCGTGCTTATGCAGAGGCTGCAGGTCCCCTGTGTGTACTGGGTGTTTGGTGAGATGTGTGGTCCCTGGCATGTCAGTGAAGAGGGCGCTATACTGAGCTAGCATGTCCCTGGCTTCTCCCTTCTGCCTGGCACTCAACTGTGCCCCTATCTCTACCTGCTCTACAGTGTTTCCTTGCCTTGCCTCCCCTAGGAGATCAGGCAGAGCATTGCTCGCCGGATCCTCCAGCAGTGGGCTACAAATAGCCAGCACTGCTCCCATACTCGGTGCTCTGTACTCTTTCAACATGTTGATGTGGTATGTCTTGTGCCTCTCAGGCGCTACCTGTACAACATAGTTGCACTCATTCACCTTTCGGATAACCGAGTACGGTCCCGACCAGGCAGCCATCAGCTTGTTCTCCGAGTGGGTTTGAGAACAAGTACCTGCTGTCCTGGGATGAATTCTCTGCTACGGGCCTGCTGGTCATACCATTGCTTTTGCTTGGTCTGAGCAGCCCTGAGGTGGTCCTGGGCCATCCCCCATGAGGATCTCTAACCGGTCCCTGAGATCTACCACATACTGGATCACTGAAGCATCAGTAGCAGTAGTCTCCCCTTCCCATCCCTCACGGAATAGGTCCAGAGGTCCACGTACCCTGTGGCAATATAGTAGCTCGAAGGGGGAGAAGCCTGTAGATTCCTGCGGTACCTCTCGGTATGCAAACAGCAAGTGCTGTAAATGAATCTCCCAGTCTTTCCCCTTCGCCTCTATAAAGGTCCGAAGCATCTGCTTCAGGGTCCCGTTAAACCTCTCACATAATCCGTTTGTCTGGGGGTGGTAAGGGGTAGTGCGCCGGTGCTGTACACCGCAGGCATCCCAGAGACAATGTAACAGTTCACTCATGAACTGCGACCCCTGATCGGTTAGGATCTCACTAGGGAAACCTACCCTAGAAAAAATGTTCAGCAAAGCTGCTGCCACTGTCTTGGCACTTATAGTGCCAAGCGCTACCGCCTCAGGGTACCGGGTGGCAAAATCCACCACCATGAGGATGTAGCGCTTCCCTGACCTGCTAGGAATCATGAGGGGTCCATCGCTACCTTCTGGAAGGGTTCCCCTATTATCGGTAGGGGTCTCAGGGGTGCCTTCACACGGTCGCCCGCCTTACCTACTCGCTGGCAGGCATCACAAGAGCGGCAGAAGTTGCTCGCATCTCGGGCTTCCCCCCGGCCAGTAGTAACGCTGCAATAACAGGGCTCGCGTCCTAGTGACCCCCTGATGTCCCGCTAACGGAATAGAGTGAGCTACCCGTAACAGTTGCTGTCGGTACCCCTGGGGCACTACTAGCTGTCGCTTACCGGTCAATCCCTTCTCTATCCCCGGGTTCCCTTCTTCTCTGTATAGGAGTCCCTTATGCCATAGGCAGCGCTCAGTGCCCTCCCCTGCCTGAGATTCGGACGCCCGAAGTCTCACGCCGGCCAGGGTAGGGTCTGCCTTCACTGCCTCCCTAAACTGGGCTCCTAAGTCTGGCCACCCCCCAGTCATGTCATTGTCAGGGGAAGGGGACAAGGTAAGGGGAAACAGTAAGTCAGCCTGTGGTTGCAACTGATCCTGGCTTACCTCCCCGGGCTCCTCTGTGCCCTCCGCTAACGTTGGTCCCAAAGGCTGGGGGACTGGAGTGGCCGCCGCCGGCATTGCCGCAGTCTGGCTCCGGGTAACCGCCGCCACTGCAGCGGGCTGGGGCACACGGTCGTAGGTGCAGGTCATCGGTCCCAGATCGTTGCCCAAAAGAATTTCAGCATCCAAACCGGGTAAAACCCCCACCTCCCGCACACTCTTGCCCACCCCCCAATCCAAAAAGATGCGGGCCACCTGCAGGAAACGTGGCTCTCCGTCGGCCACAGTGATCTGCATCCCAGGGCCTGGGATCAATTCCTCTGGCCGGACCATATCAGGTCGGACCAGGGTCACTGCGGCTCCTGAATCAAGCAAGCCAATTGCTTGCCAGTCACCGACTCTGACCGGGGTAAGATGTTTGCTCCGGCCGTCCGTCTGCTGCAGGTCTGCGCTGAGATGTCCTCCGCTCCTGGCTGTAGGCACCGATGAAACCGGGGTAGGGGTGACATGGGACGTCTCGCTGGGAGTTGTTTCCATGACCGGTCCTGGTTCTTTTGTGGAAGCCACCCGCATGCGGGCTACCGGCTTCGCAGCTGGGGTGCGTTGCCCTCGATAGGGTCTGTTGGAACGCAGGGGTTCTGGGCAATCTGGTCTGAGGTGACCAGTGCTGTTGCAATTGTAGCACCGGCGCTCATGAAGGAGCTCTCCCGCCTTTGGTGTCCCGCTGCCCGCAGGCGGCTTTTGGGTCCACTGGGGTGTACTCACAGCTTTCTTGGCCGGTACCGGCGCGACCGCCACTTTGGCGGGTGCCTTGGTGGTCATCTGGGAATGGCTGACCACATAGTCATCTGCCATCCTCGCCGCCTCGATGTAGGTCTTGGGCTTTTTATCATACACAAAAGCCCTAACCACCGGCGGGCACTGCTGCATGAGCTGCTCTTGAAAGATGAGGTCCAGCAGGCGTTGGTAAGTCCTGGCCTCAGAGCCCTCCACCCAGTGTAACCCGTACAAAGCCATGCGGGTCACATACGTGACATAGGTCTCCTGATGGTGCCTCTCCTCCGGCCGGAACTTACCCCGGTAAGCTTCAGGGGTAAAACTGTGCTGAAATAGCAAAAGTTCTTTCAGGTGGTCATAGTCATCAGCATACTCCTCTGTAAGCGCCATCAATGTCTGCTTAGCCAAGCCGGAGAGTAGCGGGTCCAAGCGTGCAACCCTATGCTTTGGGAGCACCTTGTACCGCTGGCACTGCGTCTCAAAATTCCTTAAAAACATGTCGATCTTATCAGTGCCTTCCACGTACCTGGTGAGACTGTGCTTGTCCAGTTGGAGTTCATCTTTGCGGGTTTGGACCGGGGGGCAATAAGCGGGTCTGTTCACTGCCATTGAGATAAACTTTAGCCGCTCCTCCGCTGTCCCTCGGTCTCCCCACTTGGTGATCAGTGCCAACATTTCAGAGGTAAACGGGCTGGTGGCCGTAGCCATCAGTGCCCCTCTTGTCGCACTTGTCCCGGGAGGTGCACTTGTCCCCTCCCCGGGATCCTGCCGCTCCGGCACTGGGTGCAGTCCCTGATCTCCGGGCGGCTGTACAAGGGCAAGCTGAGCCGTACCCTGAGACGCTGCAAGCTCGGCTTCATGAGCTGTGATTGCGGCAACCATTTCCTCGACATCCTGGTCCACATATTCCAGTCCATATTCACGGCACTTGTCCTTTAGCTGACTTCTAGTTTTCAGGTAATTGACACTCTCCGCTTCACTCATGGTTCTGGGTCGCAGCAGGTGAGGTGGTGTGACAACTTGCGTTACTTGTTGCACTAACGTGTGTTAAATATCTTTAGACCCAGGAACTCGCAATTACCATCGAGTCCCCACTAGATCACAGTACCCCGCAGAATACTGTAATCTAGGTCCAGTTCAATCCCGCCGCTGCCACCAGTTATTCTTATAAGCCTGTCACGGTGAGACTATGGCAGGCTGTATAAGGTCACATAAATATATATAACAGATGATATATATTTATCACTGGGTCTGAACTGAAACGAGTCTTAGATATAATAAAGTGATTTTATTCCTTGGGATAGGTGAACACACGAATAATACAGTAACAGACAAGAAGTACACTTACTTTGGGGTTGGGGAATGAGAAGTATATAGCATAGCAATTCTCTCGCAATCAGGTAGCCATCAGATGATAAATTGAAGACAAAATGAAGACAAAGGATATACGGGGAACAGCAGTTTATAAACCTTTTGTCCCTCTATCCTTAACCTTAAGTACCTGTGATTGGTGTTCAATTATCTCCAGCCAATCTTTGATGGGGGGACACATTTTAGGACAGGCCCCCCTGCTAGCTGGCACATGCGCAGTAGAACTCTGGGGTCTCATTTCTGTAGCCCCCCACCTACACATGGAATGCCAGCCAGTCTACCCATCTGGATCTCTAGCAAGATAACCTTTGTTGGAAGGTGATAACTGGGACACTTGGAGACTGCTCTGGTTTGAGCCTCCTCCGCCCTTAAATCATCAGGGAGGGTGACAAGACCCTTTGAACAATACTTAAATCCTAGACATTGGGGCGCCTCTAGGGCCATCTGCTATTCTGGTATGCAAAGGAATTCAGCTGAGTCTTTGTCCATACCTAGGGACACAGGATTAAACATAAAACATAAACGTATTAAAATATCCGGTTCTATTGGGTCTAGCAGAACCAAACTTCCCAGTTCTCATGGCCGGAACTGGGACACCATATGATCCAAAAAGCGACTTGCTACGACCTATGGAACCGGAGTTACACAAATGCACATTAAATCATTTTTCATTTTAATACAAAAATCTCCGCTAAAAAAGAAATCTCAGCTTTTCACTAAATCCCCATTGAAAACAACGGGCTTCTCCGCCATAGACTTTCAATGCTAAATTGCCGCCATTGAGGTCAATGGGGTTTCTCCGCCATTGAAGTCTATGGGAAAAGTCCCGAACTTTCAAGGGGTCCATACTCCGTCGGGTTGGTCCAGGAGGGTCAAGGATGGTTCTGCAGTGATGCCGGAGTAGTGACTGCAGACACCCCAAACCTCGATCCGCTGGGCCCTCCGGAACCAGAGATATGGAGTACCAAAATACAGCATTTCACACTTAGTCATTTTTCTGAGCCGTTTCTGCCGCCGCCGGCAAAGCCTATGGCACGACCCGTTCTTCTGGGTTCGACCCTTATCGGGGGTCCAGGATTTGGGGACCCGGTTGTGGTCGAGTGGGTGGGGTTGCCTAGGGACTAGGGGCAAAAATAATTTTATTCCTAGGAGCCCTAGAACTGTTTATTCCCACGCCACTTGACGTTGACCTTGACTTGTAAGTGATCAAAGCTCTCCTATTGAAAATGTATCCGCTTTGCGGTCTGGACGGCAGCCAACTTGTTCTTCGAAAGCTACCTCGAGGAACCTCCATTGAAGTCGATGGGCCCATTGACTTTCAATGGGAAACCGCCGCTCTCCCTCTCGGACGCCACCTGCTGGTCTTTACAGGAAACAGGACTAAAACAACAAGATTCTCCATTAGAATGCATGGAGCCCTAATGGCGGCCAATGGGGACCTGCAAAATGGTGCCTGAAAAGGTGGGAAAACTTCACAAAGAGCTATAATCATTAAAGGACTATTAACCCTTGTGCTCCCGGATGGATTCTAGTGTGTGTGTGTGATGCAGACACTGAGTAAACCAGACATTACAATGGAACAAGGGAACAGGGAAATACACGTGTACATGTCATTACAGGGGTTAAATCACTGTTCTGGGTCTTAGCCCAGAAAACCCTTTGACTCCCGGGTGAGGTCAGAGCTGGCCAAATGGGGTGTAACCCCTTTAATCCTGGGCCACCCCCTTTCTCCCTCTACAATCCTATTAGGCATATCCTTTTAATCGGTTGGCTATCTCTGTCATCTGTTGTAGCTATGCTATGATTCAGTAGTTATTCCTGCATAAACCATCTATTGGGGTTAATATTACTATCACCAAACAGGAACTGGCTACGTCACGGAGCATAATTCGCTCGCATTGATTGGAGCCGATGCACTGCACTGTTTATTCCAGTTGCTGAGCAACGTATGGTATTTTAAAGCTGCAGTTTTTTTTAATTTATTTTTTTACTTCAATAGTTTCATGTGTGCAATCTCTAATTACCTAAAGAACTGTATAGCTGCCAGTCAATTCGTTCTCCATGTATTGATAGGCGAAATTTAGTGACATAATTAGAGCTGGCATATGTTTTTATTTGCTTCTGTCAGTCAGTGGAAGCTCATGAATATTCATGAGCACTCCTGCACTGACATGTGCTAGAGGGAGGGCAGGGCTGACAAAGGGGTGTGCCAGGGCTTGTGACAGGACATGAAGGGGCAGTGCCTTAGCAAATGGCTGTTAAAATAGAATACAAGAAAATTGGTCTTTCAAAGTTGTTTTTTTAAAAACAGAAAATGCTAAAAGTATTTTTTCTTACTACAGAACTGATTTATTAAAAAAAACAAACATGCAGGATATTGACTGAACTGCAGCTTTAAGCATTGGATTAGTGCTGGCCAAGCATCCCCACGAAGAAGTCACCACGTGACGAAACGCGTCACGACACTGTGACGTCATTGCGTAGTTGGCGCTACGCCCAGAGACTCGGAGGTCCAGAGGGAGAAATCTTGTTGGATTTCCCTTACACTACAGGCTACCGAGGGCCCACAGAGAGCCGAGAAGTCTTCTGGGAAGCCTGCTGTCCCCATCTGAGGTACCGGTCATACGGTTTCCCACTGCGGCGGCTGAATTAACCCACAGACTGACCGATCACTAGGCTCAATAGTGGACACGTTACCTTTACCATCACAGCTGATATCGGAGCCCCTCCATCCTGGTGACGGTCTACAATTCTCTCAACTGCATGTGTTTTTGGTCCCTATGTGAGTGCAAGTCTTGCAGACTCTCACTTTATTACATTTACGGTTTTATGCTATGGTGCCGGGGTTCTGCTTTTTCTCTGTTTTATTTAGGTTAAGATCACCTTGAAGCAGCTGCCTCCTCCAGAAGTGACTGTTCTTTCAAATTGGACTTCTTATGTTCATCAATATTTTGGGACTGGTTTGAAGTTTCTTTCCACTTATCAATGCATGTACTGTACTGCAATTGTCATATACAGTACGTGCATAACTGATGTAAATAACGCGTTTTCTTCTCCTTTACGTCCCTTCCATGCCAAGGCAGTCATTCAGATCTATGAGTTTGTGAGCAAATGCAATTTGCTCTTCTCCATTGCTGTGTGGTCACTGGGACCTCAGTCAGCAGGGCTGCTGGTGTACTGTCCTGTCCACTTAGACATAGGGTGACCAGATTTTCAAAATGAAAAACCGGGACACATAAAAAAAAATATTTATAAAACAAATTACATCACATGACTCACCCCGTTGCCAGACAACGAGACACTGACATCAGGCGGTGACAGGTTGCCATGACAATGTGGCATCACGTGATGCCTCTGCGCCATAATGCGTCCCGTTGTCATAACCTACACACAGTCACTGACCCACACACAGAGCCACACACAGCCATTGACCCCCCCAAACACACACACACACACACACACACACACACACACACACACACACACACACACACACACACACACACACACACACACACACACACACACTGACCCACAGAGCCACACACACACACACACTGACCCACAGAGACACACACACACACACACACAGCCACACACACACAGCCACACACACACAGCCACACACACAGCCACACACACAGCCACACACACAGCCACACACACAGCCACACACACACACACACATAGAGCCCCCCCACACACACACACAGAGCCACACACACACAGAGCCACACACACAGAGCCACACACACATACAGAGCCACACACACACACAGAGCCACACACAGAGCCCCACACACACACACAGAGCCCCACACACTCACTCACAGAGCCCCACACACTCACTCACAGAGCCCCACACACTCACTCACAGAGCCCCACACACTCACTCACAGAGACACACTCACTCACTGAGACACACACACACTGAGCCACACTCACTCACTGAGACACACACACACTGAGCCACACTCACTCACTGAGACACACACACACACACCTCTACCTGCTGTGAGAAGGAAGCAGCTCAGTGAGCTCTGTCCTCCAACCAGTCCCCTGCGGCCTGGCATCCTGCAAAGCCCCGCCCACCTCTGACCTCCAACCAGTCCCCTGCGGCCTTTCATCTTGCAAAGCCCCGCCCCGGCTTCCTCCGACCTCCAACCAATCCCCTGTGGCCCAGCATCCTACAAAGACCCGCCCCGGCAACCTTCAACCAATGCCCTGCGGCCCGGCCGGCATTCTCCAAAAGCCCAACCCCCCGACATTCTGCAAATCATCACCTGCTACCGCATCTTCTCCTCACCGCCCGTGCGTTGCCCCGACGCATCGCGCAGCGCATCCTGCTACAAGAACCGGGACCAGGGCCAAAAACCGGGACATTACCGGGACAGACCGGCAATCGGGACAGGAATGAAAAAAACGGGACTGTCCCGGCAAAACCAGGACAAATAGGGTCACCCTACTTAGACACATTGCAAGTAATTGATGAAAAATAACAATTATCACAAGGAGCAAACCCTCCCCTGCCTTCTCCTCCCTCTCCAAAACATGGCATCTGGCTCAATAGGAAATGAATGGATCTCGCAATTAACTAACCAAAGACTTCGAGTCCCCACGGGCAGGGACACAAACGCTCTCTACATGTTTAAACAAATATATTCACATAATCATCTTGCATCAACGTCACCAACAAAGCCTCGAATAACAAATACACACATTTAAAAGAATTAAAAGTTAACCCAAATCCGAATTGCATTTCTATGTAAGGAAGCAGGTGAAGGTCGCACTGCTTGTCGTGATTTAGGATCTCATTTCATTATAAAGAACAAAACACTAGGCGCTTACCCCAAGTCACGACACAGAAATGAAGGAATGATAAAAATATAATAATAATAATAATAATTCCAAAAGGTTATCTACACAATCACCAAAGAAAACCTTCGGTCCCCTCTCTGCTTCAACCCGGTATAGGGATCATCCAAATCCCTCAGGGATACATAAAAAACAGAAAAAACAGGGGAGCAAGGGGTTAATACTTGCAGGTACAAAAACTAGCAAATATTCGTAGATCTTAGTGATAATCACCCTCCTGATAAGGGATGATAGGGGTGATGGTAATAATAATAGACTTACACGGCCCTGTGTAAGCGTGGGTACACAATGGTATCTTTGCTATATCCTCCAAATAGTCCCAAGGGGAGGAGGAGGGGTAGTTGTGGTATTGGTAGTAATATCGAAATACTTACACGGCCCTGTGTAAGTAAAGATGTGGTAAAGTGGTCTGTGGGGTTCAGCTTAACCCTTCCAGGATGTAGACCAAAATCAAGGCACCAATAAAAGTCCTTTCAATGAGAACTGCAGTCAGGACTCCCCTCTCAGGTGCTTGGGGTTAGAAAGTCCTTCTTATTCTCCCCGATCCAGCAGTTCAGGGGTGTGAGTGAGGCACGGTGTCAGTATAGAGTTTTAAACAGAATATTTATTAGATTAAAACAGCCGCACAGATAAACACCAAGATAGCACTCACATAAAATAATCTTCTTTAGGCTTTTCTCCGTATGCCAGTGGAACTCTCCAGCCGCAAGGGCTGCTCAGCTTCCGCGTCCGGAGTGCAGGGAGATGACGCGCCTCTGCACGGGAGCAAGCTGTGGCTGTCAGAGTCTTCACTGGCTACGGAAGCCTCAACTGGTCAAAAACAGCTACTGTTGGAGCAACGCGTTTCGCCGTGAACACGGCTTCCTCAGGCTCTTAAATTGTGGTTGGAGGGGTCCCATCCGTATATATAGACCCTCAGTGGTAATTAATTGCATAATTAAAGGGGACTGTCCCCACAAACGCATCTTTGAAATTCAAATTGAGTCTAGCCACTCCGTCTACCTGGATATCATTACCCAATATGGCTGGTTATACCTCTATATAGAAAACATGCATAGCTCTTTTTAGATCTTATACAGTGATATTAAACAAGGATTTAAAAATAAAGGTTTAAAAATAAGTTAAGTTACAAATGCCATGAATTTCATCATTACTATATTTATCAATGTCATTCTTTGGCCACTTACAGTTTTTTTTAAGGGCACACACAACAGGTAACTTTACACACTCCAATTATAGAAATTGTGCAATAAAACTCTTAATATTACAATAAGTTCTCACACGAAATTAGACACATTTATTTAAAAATTTAAAAAAAAAATTTAAAAAAAAATATTTCTTTATACACTTTGTATCAGAATTAATTTAATCTAAAAACAAATTTAAATTCACATAGATTTATTTCTATTCGCAAATTGAATAAAAAGTCATACTGGGGAAAACGGGGGGAAAAATGAGGGAAAAAATAAAGAGACAAAGAATAGTTTAGTTTTCATATTTATATAAACGAAGAAAATTTACCATAAAACTAAAAATGCGGGAAAAAAACTGAGTTTTCCTAGGATCTATGGACATAGCTCATATTTTCTTATATAAAAGCTGCAATGTCCAGATCCACATTTAAACCATTGGGGGTGAGGCTTTTGAGCTTATAGATCCAGAACGTCTCCCTTTGACGGAGACGCCTGAGTCTATCGCCCCCCCTCCAGTTTTCTGTGACCAACTCTAATCCTCTGTACAGTAATCCCCTAGGGTCTCCACCATGTTTTTGTTTAAAATGCGTGGATACACGGTGAGATAACAGGCCTCTCCTAATGTTCCCTATGTGCTCCAGTATGCGGACCCGTAAACGTCTTGTAGTCCGGCCCACATACTGGAGTCCACATGGGCATTCAAGTAGATACACAACGAACGTCATCTTACAATTAATAAATTGTTTTGTAGTAAAAGTCTCGTTTGTGACCTTAGAGCTAAAAGTTATTTTGTCCTTTGACGCATGTTGGCAAGCTTTACAATTAAAACAATTATAAAATCCAACCGGTTTGGGTAACCAATTATTCGTTTGAGTTTTGATCTCTTTCCTATACACACTAGGGACCAATTGATTTTTGATGTTTTCTGCTTTTTTTTAAATTACTCGTGGCGCCTCCGGTAGGTAATCTTTTAGTAATCTATCCTTACATAAAATGTGCCAATGTTTCTTTAAAATGTTGCTTATCTTGTGAGCTTCACGATTATATCTTGTAATGAAGGGCACTACCCAATTTGTGCTACCCTCCTTAGGTTTAGACAATAAAAGTTCTTCTTAACTTAACTGTAAAGTTCTATGCAGGGCTCTATCAATCACTTCTGATTCGTAATTCCGTTCCTCAAACGTAGTCCTCAGAACCTTTGCCTGCTCGCTAAAGACATTGACCTCTGTGCAGTTACGCCTAATACGGTGGAATTGGCCGTAGGAAATGTTGTTCAACCATCTGTGATGGTGACAGCTATCCCTTAACATAAAGTCGTTAGCATCAACCTCCTTGAAATACGTTTTGGTTTTTAAAATATTATCCTCTATATATAGCGTTAGGTCAAGGAAGTTGATGCTACTCGAACTGCTCTCAGACGTGAAAGTGAGGTTCACTGAATTGTTTTTCATGTGCCCCCAAAAAAGCTCTAGATCTTCAATGCTTCCCTGCCAAATGAAAATGATGTAATCAATATATCTTTTCCAAAGGACCAGGCTCGCTCCGAAGGGATTGCCTGCCCAGATATTATTTTCTTCCCATTGGCCATAAAAATATTGGCGTAACTCGGAGCGAACCTGGACCCCATTGCCGTCCAACATCTCTGAAGATACATCGACCCATCGAACCAAAAGAGGTTGTGTTTCAGAATAAAATCAATTCCCTATAGTAGAAAGTTTTTCTGTTCCTGTGGGATCATTGTATCCCTCTCTAGGGCCACCCTAACTGCCTCACAGCCATCCTCATGCCTGATTGAAGTATATAGTGAGGTGACGTCACAGGTTACCAATATAAAACCTTCCCGCCACTGTACTTTCCGATAGGATGTTTAAAACCTGTAAGGTGTCTTTCAAATAGGATTTGGCACTGGTGGCGTATTTCTGTAGATATATATCAACATATTCAGAAAAGTTCTGTGTGAGAGACCAAATACCTGAAATAATGGGTCTCCCTGGTGGCTTAAGGAGATCCTTGTGGATCTTGGGTAGGTAGTAGAACACCGGCTTGATCGGTTGTGTTTTTAATAAATAAGTGTACTCCTTTTCACCCAAGATCCTAATATCCCTTGCTTCACTCAGAATGTTTGTTAGCTCATCTTGATATATCTTCGAGAGATCCTGTTCTAATCTTTCGTATGTTTGTGAATCACCCAGAGTACGTTGTGATTCTTGGAGATAGTAGCTCGTATCCATTACGACAACTCCCCCCCCCTTTATCCGCAGGTTTTATAGTAATACTGCTGTCTTCCTTCAAAATTTTCAGTGCCTCTCTCTCTTCTTTATTTAAATTGTCATGGTATTTGGTTCCCCTGCAGACCAATTTTTCAAAATCGTCCATGATTAACTGGTTAAAGACCTCTAAGTACTGCCCCTTACAGTGACTTGGATAAAAACTTGATTTATTTCTCAAATCTGAATGGACAAAGTTGTCAGCTGCGGATAAATTTAGATTTGTTGCTGCACTTCTTTGTGTAGTTTGCTCTGGAGTCTGACATATAACCTTTCTTTTGAGGAAGAAGCGTTTGACAGTTAATTGACGCATATATTTCTGTACGTCTATAAAAAGGTCAAAACCGCTGGGACCTCGTGAGGGAGCAAAGTTCAATCCCTTAGCTAAAACCTTTGTTTGTACCTTAGTCAGTACCTTTGTACTTATATTAAAAACACTGCTTAGTGTGTTGGTCTTTTGCTCCCGACGTTTCCTTCCTCCCCTTTTTCCTCTGTGCTTCTTTTTTTCCCTTTCCCCTCTATATTCCCGGAGACCCCCGGGTCGTCCAGGCTGGAAAATTGTTTTTTTTACCGTCGTTGGAGACTGAGGTTCATTCTGTAAGATATGTGCGAAAAGCAAAATCTGTTCTTACAAACCCTTCAGCACCAGGCTGTATTGGATCAAAGAGCATTATCACTCATTGTAAAACATATGACTTGTTGGGGTTACCTGGGACAGTGTCTGTACTCCGGGTGCAGGAACCTCACATCTCCCACAATCCCACCTCCGGTGCCGGGGCACAAGGCTTCCCGGGGGAAAGTACGCGAGCGCGCCTCTCGACAGTCCTTCACCTCCCCGCTTGTTCTCATTCTTTGCGACTGGTGAGGGAGAGGCGCGCCGCCGCCGTCAAGCAGCAGGGAGTAAAAATGAGAGTGCGAAGCGAGCGTACGAAAACAGCGGTATGGAGCAGCTACAAATATGTACGTACTCACGAGTGTACGCAAAGTGGGGGTGCGTAACCTGGGGTTCGCCTGTACACACACCTATGTATGTGAGTAAATATGATTACGTGGAAGTGATTGATGGGTATATAGATCACACACAGACGCTGGGCAGCAAAAGTGCCACCTTTGGAGGAAGCTTGGGACTCCAGGAATGAGTTCAGATAAAGGCTGTCTGTGACATACCCGCTGTGTACAATAACGCTGCTATGTGTGTGTGTCACTGCGTCTGAGCGCCGTCTGCGGGATTTGTTTGTGTTTATTTCTCTCCCCAGTCAGCAGTTCTGCTGCTTTTTATTTATACCCCTAGGGAGCCACAGCGGTCTCCTTTTCTGTAAACCTGCAGTTCCACTTTGTGCTGAGATTACAGGCCCGTCCCAGTCTGTCCCACAGGCAGAACTGCTGTGAAGGCTTCAAGTCACAGTTCCACTACTGTTACGTCAAATCAAATAAGCTTTATTAGCATGATGAAAGAACATGTCAGTATTGCCAAAGCATGAATTACAGGGGGTAGGGTATAATGATTACACAGTATATGAATGACAGGGGTAGGGTATAATGATTACACAGTACATGAATAACTGGGTAGGGTATAATGATTACACAGTATATGAATGACAGGGGGTAGGGTATAATGATTACACAGTACATGAATAACAGGGGGTAGGGTATAATGATTACACAGTACATGAATAACAGGGGGTAGGGTATAATGATTACACAGTATATGAATGACAGGGGTAGGGTATAATGATTACACAGTACATGAATAACGGGGTAGGGTATAATGATTACACAGTATATGAATGACAGGGGGTAGGGTATAATGATTACACAGTACATGAATAACAGGGGGTAGGGTATAATGATTACACAGTATATGAATGACAGGGGGTAGGGTATAATGATTACACAGTACATGAATAACAGGGGGTAGGGTATAATGATTACACAGTACATGAATAACAGGGGGTAGGGTATAATGATTACACAGTACATGAATAACGGGTAGGGTATAATGGTTACACAGTACATGAATAACAGGGTGTAAGGTATAATGATTACACAGTACATGAATAACAGGGGGTAGGGTATAATGATTACACAGTACATGAATAACAGGGGAAGGGTATAATGATTACACAGTACATGAATAACAGGGGGTAGGGTATAATGATTACACAGTATATGAATGACAGGGGTAGGGTATAATGATTACACAGTACATGAATACCGGGGTAGAGTATAATGATTACACAGTATATGAATGACAGGGGGTAGGGTATAATGATTACACAGTACATGAATAACAGGGGGTAGGGTATAATGATTACACAGAACATGAATAACAGGGGGTAGGGTATAATGATTACACAGTACATGAATAACGGGTAGGGTATAATGGTTACACAGTACATGAATAACAGGGGGTAAGGTATAATGATTACACAGTACATGAATAACAGGGGAAGGGTATAATGATTACACAGTACATGAATAACAGGGGGTAGGGTATAATGATTACACAGTACATGAATAACGGGTAGGGTATAATGATTACACAGTACATGAATAACGGGGTAAGGTATCATGATTACACGGTACATGTATAACGAGGTAGGGTATAATGGTTACACAGTACATGAATTACAGGGAGTAGGGTATAATGATTACACAGTACATGAATAACAGGGGGTAGGGTATAATGGTTACACACATGAATAACAGGGGGTAAGGTATAATGATTACACGGTACATGAATAACGGGGTAGGGTATAATGATTACACAGTATATGAATAACGGGGTAAGGTATAATGGTTACACAGTACATGAATTACAGGGAGTAGGGTATAATGATTACACAGTACATGAATAACGGGGTAGGGTATGTAACGGATTTTCTGGCCTAGCCTGACCCACCCAATCTCACATTGGCCCCTGTGGTCTAACCAGTCCCCATTACAGTGTAGTGTCTGGTGGTGCACCTGTTGGCAACAGGACTCCTGAGTCTCCCGCATGATGTTGTGTGGGGATTGCCAACCCAGACAGGCAGCTGAGGTAGTGTGTGCGAGTCCTACCTATATCCAGTGCAGCGCCTCCACCTCATCAGGATCCCAGCGTCCGCTTGTGCATGGTCCTGGTGAGGAACTCCTCTGTGGTGCACTCCTCTGTGTAATTACTCCACGCTTACACACGAGGGTATGATTGAACAAGGTCATCTTTATTGTATGTGATGTGGGCCAGCTACCCCTCACAGCGGTAACACTCAGCCGCTCATGGTCATCTTCGTGCTTCCCTTTAAAAGGTATGTCTCTATAATTAGGGATTCGCTATCCCCGCAGGGATATCTTCCCTGTGCCAGGTCCCTGGTCACAGTCTAGGCTCTGTCAGCCAGATGTCCTTGCAGAATTTGTGGACCACTAGTTATAGCACTAGAGCGCCATCTCCTCCCAAGTCTCAACACAGACTTGCTCCTTACTCCAACAAGTAACTTTTGGGCAGTGCTGTGCCTTATGTAACCTCAGGAGGCAGGCACAACTCTGACATCACTAACTGTGGACTCAGAGTATGTGGCCACTCCCATCATTACATAAGGCACCTCACCAGGCTATGAGGGCAAACCTCCATAATTACTGCTGGCATTCCTGCAACTTACCAGGCTTACTGCCAGCAGGAGAGAAAACTGTAAGCCATTTTACAGCAAGGCTACAGGTATAATGGTTACAAGGCACATGAATAACGGGGTAGCGTATAATGATTACACAGTACATGAATAACAGGGGGTAGGGTATAATGATTGCACAGTACATGAATAACAGGGGGTAGGGTATAATGATTGCACAGTACATGAATAACAGGGGGTAGGGTATAATGATTACACAGTACATGAATAACAGGGGGTAGGGTATAATGATTGCACAGTACATGAATAACAGGGGGTGGGGTATAATGATTACACAGTACATGAATAACAGGGGGTAGGGTATAATGATTACACAGTACATGAATAACAGGGGGTGGGGTATAATGGTTACACAGTACATGAATAACAGGGGGTAGGGTGTAATGATTACACAGTACATGAATAACAGGGGTAGGGTATAATGATTACACAGTACATGAATAACAGGGGGTAGGTATAATGGTTACACAGTACATGAATAACAGGGGGTAGGGTGTAATGATTACACAGTACATGAATAACAGGGGGTAGGGTATAATGGTTACACAGTACATGAATAACAGGGGTAGGGTATAATGGTTACACAGTACATGAATAACAGGAGGTAGGGTATAATGGTTACACAATACATGAATAACAGGGGTAGGGTATAATGGTTACACAGTACATGAATAACAGGAGGTAGGGTGTAATGATTACACAGTACATGAATAACAGGGGGAAGGGTATAATGGTTACACAGTACAGTACATGAATAACAGGGGGCAGGGTATAATGATTGCACAGTACATGAATAACAGGGGGTAGGGTATAATGATTACACAGTACATGAATAACAGGGGGTAGGGTATGATGATTACACAGTACATGAGTAACAGGGGGTAGGGTATAATGGTTACACAGTACATGAATAACAGGGGTAGGGTATAATGGTTACACAGTACATGAATAACAGGAGGTAGGGTGTAATGATTACACAGTACACTGGCGACACACTTTATTCGAGCTCGGCTAGTCCCACGAATTCGGGTATACCCGGGTGTATTGAGGTTTGTGACTGTTTTCTGCCCGAGTGCATTGAGGTATTTTCCAGGCAGGGATTGAAGCATTTTATTCCCGCTGGCTGCAATACTGCACAGTATATATATATATATATACTGCATTACAATTCATGAATTTATGCCATCTGGTAGACACGCGAAGCATTGCAGCCTATTAAATCCTAATCATTATCATTTAACAGATCAGCCGCCCGTCAGCCAGGCATGAACCCAGGCTGGGAAGGCAAACGCAACGGGGCTTGTCAGAGGTGAGGAGCGGCGCATTCCAGGTATCTGCCAGGTACATACCGGGTATTTGCTCGAATAAAGTGTGTCGGTGCAGTACATGAATAACAGGGGGTAGGGTATAATGATTACACAGTACATGAATAACAGGGGGTAGGTATAATGATTGCACAGTACATGAATAACAGGGGGTGGGGTATAATGATTACACAGTACATGAATAACAGGGGGTAGGGTATAATGATTACACAGTACATGAATAACAGGGGGTGGGGTATAATGGTTACACAGTACATGAATAACAGGGGGTAGGGTGTAATGATTACACAGTACATGAATAACAGGGGGTAGGATATAATGGTTACACAGTACATGAATAACAGGGGGTAGGGTATAATGATTACACAGTACATGAATAACAGGGGGTAGGTATAATGGTTACACAGTACATGAATAACAGGGGGTAGGGTGTAATGATTACACAGTACATGAATAACAGGGGGTAGGGTATAATGGTTATACAGTACATGAATAACAGGGGTAGGGTATAATGGTTACACAGTACATGAATAACAGGGGGTAGGGTGTAATGATTACACAGTACATGAATAACAGGGGGTAGGATATAATGGTTACACAGTACATGAATAACAGGGGGTAGGGTATAATGATTACACAGTACATGAATAACAGGGGGTAGGGTATAATGATTACACAGTACATGAATAACAGGGGGTGGGGTATAATGGTTACACAGTACATGAATAACAGGGGGTAGGGTGTAATGATTACACAGTACATGAATAACAGGGGGTAGGATATAATGGTTACACAGTACATGAATAACAGGGGGTAGGGTATAATGATTACACAGTACATGAATAACAGGGGGTAGGTATAATGGTTACACAGTACATGAATAACAGGGGGTAGGGTGTAATGATTACACAGTACATGAATAACAGGGGGTAGGGTATAATGGTTATACAGTACATGAATAACAGGGGTAGGGTATAATGGTTACACAGTACATGAATAACAGGAGGTAGGGTGTAATGATTACACAGTACATGAATAACAGGGGGAAGGGTATAATGGTTACACAGTACATGAATAACAGGGGGCAGGGTATAATGATTGCACAGTACATGAATAACAGGGGGTAGGGTATAATGATTACACAGTACATGAATAACAGGGGGTAGGGTATGATGATTACACAGTACATGAGTAACAGGGGGTAGGGTATAATGGTTACATAGTACATGAATAACAGGGGGTAGGGTATAATGGTTACACAGTACATGAGTAACAGGGGGTAGGGTATAATGATTACACAGTACAAGAATAACAGGGGTAGGGTATAATGATTACACGGTACATGTATAACAGGGGGTAGGGTATAATGATTACACAGTACATGAATAACAGGGGGTAGGGTATAATGATTACATAGTACATGAGTAACGGGGTAGGGTATAATGATTACACAGTACATGAATAACAGGGGGTAGGGTATAATGATTACACAGTACATGAATAACAGGGGTAGGGTATAATGGTTACACAGTACATGAATAACAGGAGGTAGGGTGTAATGATTACACAGTACATGAATAACAGGGGGAAGGGTATAATGATTACACAGTACATGAATAACAGGGGGTAGGGTATGATGATTACACAGTACATGAGTAACAGGGGGTAGGGTATAATGGTTACATAGTACATGAATAACAGGGGGTAGGGTATAATGGTTACACAGTACATGAGTAACAGGGGGTAGGGTATAATGATTACACAGTACAAGAATAACAGGGGTAGGGTATAATGATTACACGGTACATGTATAACAGGGGGTAGGGTATAATGATTACACAGTACATGAATAACAGGGGGTAGGGTATAATGATTACATAGTACATGAGTAACGGGGTAGGGTATAATGATTACACAGTACATGAATAACAGGGGGTAGGGTATAATGATTACACAGTACATGAATAACAGGGGGTGGGGTATAATGATTACACAGTACATGAGTAACGGGGTAGGGTATAATGATTACACAGTACATGAATAACAGGGGTAGGGTATAATGATTACACAGTACATGAATAACATGGGGTAAGATATAATGATTACACAGTACATGAAAGACAGGGGTAGGGTATAATAATTACACAGTACATGAGTAACGGGGTAGGGTATAATGGTTACATAGTACATGAATAACAGGGGGTAGGGTATAATGGTTACACAGTACATGAGTAACAGGGGGTAGGGTATAATGATTACACAGTACAAGAATAACAGGGGTAGGGTATAATGATTACACGGTACATGTATAACAGGGGGTAGGGTATAATGATTACACAGTACATGAATAACAGGGGGTAGGGTATAATGATTACATAGTACATGAGTAACGGGGTAGGGTATAATGATTACACAGTACATGAATAACAGGGGGTAGGGTATAATGATTACACAGTACATGAATAACAGGGGGTGGGGTATAATGATTACACAGTACATGAGTAACGGGGTAGGGTATAATGATTACACAGTACATGAATAACAGGGGTAGGGTATAATGATTACACAGTACATGAATAACATGGGGTAAGATATAATGATTACACAGTACATGAATGACAGGGGTAGGGTATAATAATTACACAGTACATGAGTAACGGGGTAGGGTATAATGATTACACAGTACATGAATAACAGGGGGTAGGGTATAATGATTACACAGTACATGAGTAACGGGGTAGGGTATAATGATTACACAGTACATGAATAAAATGGAGTAGGGTATAATGATTACACAGTACATGAATAACAGGGGGTAGGATATAATGATTACACAGTACATGAGTAACGGGGGGTAGGGTATAATGATTACACAGTACATGAATAACAGGGGGTAGGGTATAATGGTTACACAGTACATGAGTAACAGGGGGTAGGGTATAATGATTACACAGTACAAGAATAACAGGGGTAGGGTATAATGATTACACGGTACATGTATAACAGGGGGTAGGGTATAATGATTACACAGTACATGAATAACAGGGGGTAGGGTATAATGATTACATAGTACATGAGTAACGGGGTAGGGTATAATGATTACACAGTACATGAATAACAGGGGGTAGGGTATAATGATTACACAGTACATGAATAACAGGGGGTGAGGTATAATGATTACACAGTACATGAGTAACGGGGTAGGGTATAATGATTACACAGTACATGAATAACAGGGGTAGGGTATAATGATTACACAGTACATGAATAACATGGGGTAAGATATAATGATTACACAGTACATGAATGACAGGGGTAGGGTATAATAATTACACAGTACATGAGTAACGGGGTAGGGTATAATGATTACACAGTACATGAATAACAGGGGGTAGGGTATAATGATTACACAGTACATGAGTAACGGGGTAGGGTATAATGATTACACAGTACATGAATAAAATGGAGTAGGGTATAATGATTACACAGTACATGAATAACAGGGGGTAGGATATAATGATTACACAGTACATGAGTAACGGGGGGTAGGGTATAATGATTACACAGTACATGAATAACAGGGGGTAGGGTATAATGGTTGCACAGTACATGAATAACAGAGGGTATGGTATAATGATTTCACAGTACATGAATAACAGGGGGTATGGTATAATGATTTCACAGTACATGAATAACAGAGGGTAGGGTATAATGATTACACAGTACATGAATGACAGGGGTAGGGTATAATGATTACACAGTACATGAATGACAGGGGTAGGGTATAATGATTACACAGTACATAGATAACAGGTCACTTTAAACGCTGTGTAATTCCTTATGCCTGCAGTTTACATAATGGCCACCGGGGGTCAGCAGCATTGCACCTAATCTATAGGTTCAGACAGTAGAGGTATAATGGTTACACAGTACATGAATAACAGGGTGTAGGGTATAATGATTACACAGTACATGAATAACAGGGGATAGGGTATGATGATTACACAGTACATGAGTAACAGGGGGTAGGGTATAATGGTTACACAGTACATGAATAACAGGGGTAGGGTATAATGATTACACGGTACATGTATAACAGGGGGTAGGGTATAATGATTACACAGTACATGAATAACAGGGGGTAGGGTATAATGATTACATAGTACATGAGTAACGGGGTAGGGTATAATGATTACACAGTACATGAATAACAGGGGGTAGGGTATAATGATTACACAGTACATGAATAACAGGGGGTGGGGTATAATGATTACACAGTACATGAATAACAGGGGATAGGGTATGATGATTACACAGTACATGAGTAACAGGGGGTAGGGTATAATGGTTACACAGTACATGAATAACAGGGGTAGGGTATAATGATTACACAGTACATGAATAACAGGGGGTAGGGTATAATGATTACATAGTACATGAGTAACGGGGTAGGGTATAATGATTACACAGTACATGAATAACAGGGGGTAGGGTATAATGATTACACAGTACATGAATAACAGGGGGTGGGGTATAATGATTACACAGTACATGAGTAACGGGGTAGGGTATAATGATTACACAGTACATGAATAACAGGGGGTAGGGTATAATGATTACACAGTACATGAATATCAGGGGGTAGGGTATAATGATTACACAGTACATGAATAACAGGGGTAGGGTATAATGATTACACAGTACATGAATAACATGGGGTAAGATATAATGATTACACAGTACATGAATAACAGGGGGTAGGGTATAATGATTACACAGTACATGAATAACATGGGGTAAGGTATAATGATTACACAGTACATGAATAACAGGGGGTAGGGTATAATGATTACACAGTACATGAATATCAGGGGGTAGGGTATAATGATTACACAGTACATGAATAACAGGGGGTAGGGTATAATGATTACACAGTACATGAATATCAGGGGGTAGGGTATAATGATTACACAGTACATGAATAACAGGGGTAGGGTATAATGATTACACAGTACATGAATAACATGGGGTAAGATATAATGATTACACAGTACATGAATAACAGGGGGTAGGGTATAATGATTACACAGTACATGAATAACATGGGGTAAGGTATAATGATTACACAGTACATGAATAACAGGGGGTAGGGTATAATGATTACACAGTACATGAATAACAGGGGGTAGGGTATAATGGTTACACAGTACATGAATAACAGTGGGTATGATATATTGATTTCACAGTACATGAATGACAGGGGTAGGGTATAATGATTACACAGTACATGAATGACAGGGGTAGGGTATAATGGTTACACAGTACATAGATAACAGGTCACTTTAAACGCTGTGTAATTCCTTATGCCTGCAGTTTACATACTGGCCACTGGGGGTCAGCAGCATTGCACCTAATCTATAGGTTCAGACAGTAGAGGTATAATGGTTACACAGTACATGAATAACAGGGGGTAGGGTATAATGGTTACACAGTACATGAATAACAGGGGGTAGGGTATAATGATTACACAGTACATGAATAACAGGGGGTAGGGTATAATGGTTACACAGTACATGAATAACAGGGGGTAGGGTATAATGATTACACAGTACATGAATAACAGGGGGTAGGTATAATGATTACACAGTACATGAATAACAGGGGGTAGGGTATAATGATTACACAGTACATGAATAACAGGGGAAGGGTATAATGATTACACAGTACATGAATGACAGGGGTAGGGTATAATGGTTACACAGTACATGAATAACGGGGTAGGGTATAATGGTTACACAGTACATGAATAACATGGGGTAGGGTATAATGATTACACAGTACATGAATAACAGGGGGTAGGGTATAATGATTACACAGTACATGAATAACAGGGGAAGGGTATAATGATTACACAGTACATGAATGACAGGGGTAGGGTATAATGATTACACAGTACATGAATAACAGGGGGTAGGGTGTAATGATTACACAGTACATGAATGACAGGGGGTAGGGTATAATGATTACACAGTACATGAATGACAGGGGGTAGGGTATAATGATTACACAGTACATGAATGACAGGGGTAGGGTATAATGATTACACAGTACATGAATAACAGGGGATAGGGTATAATGGTTACACAGTACATGAATAACAGGGGGTAGGGTATAATGGTTACACAGTACATGAGTATGTTAGGCTGCGTCCATAGAAGGACAGTCAGCGCTGAGCCGTGCGGACGCTCCGCGATCAGCCCCGTCATCCTCGATGAGGATGTCTTGAGAGGGGGCTCCCGCGAGCGTCCGCAGGCGTGCTGAGGCGCAGGGATTTTCAGCCGACAGCAGAACCTGTTTCTGGGCGCGCTGTCAGCTGAAAACCTCCAATCAGAGCGAAGCAGCGTCAACGTCACGACGCCGCCTCCCCCGGCCTCCCGATCGCGCACGCTGGCTCGTCTGCTAGTTCCTGCAATCGCTCCTGATTACGCAGACGAGCCTCAGCGTCAGCGCGGAGGAGCGCGGCTCCCCCCTCTATGGACGAAGCCTAATGCTCGCATCATTCATAACGCGCCCACATACTACGCAGCGCAGTACTGTAGCGTCTGAGGACGAAAACAATTACATATTAAACATTAACATACATTATTACAAGGGTAAGGAGGGGGCTGCCCCAAGAACTTACAGTCTAGAAGGCAGGGTAAGTGGAAACAAGGTACTCTCTGAGGGGGGGGGGGGCGCCTTGGCTGTGACTCAGGTATTATTTCTAAGAGAGTGAAGTGAAGACAGCTGCACAGCAAACACCCCCCTGTCTGTGTGTGTATATATCTCATAACGATGTATGGAGAGATGCATGCTGGGTATTACCCAGAGACGTATGGAGAGATGCATGCTGGGTATTACCAGAGACATATGGAGAGATGCATGCTGGGTATTACCTAGAGACGTATGGAGAGATGCATGCTGGGTATTACCCGGAGACGTATGGAGAGATGCATGCTGGGTATTACCCGGAGACGTATGGAGAGATGCATGCTGGGTATTACCCAAAGACGTATGGAGAAATGCATGTTGGGTATTACTTGAAGTACGGAGATATGCATGCTGGGTATTACCCAAAGACTTATGGAGAGATGCATGTTGGGTATTACTTGAAGTACGGAGATATGCATGCTGGGTATTACCCGAAGAGACAGAAAAAATAATGAATGGGTTGAACCCGAACACAAGTCTGTGACATCACAGGGGGGAATAAATTACAATGGCGACAGAACGGACACATCGCAGGAAGAAATTACTGTCGTTGGACAAAGATGGAACTCGACTGGATCCTTAGAGAGATTAAAAGACCATGACGCCCAAAATAAGATGGGAGGATGGGATGAGGGAATGTATGGGAGAAGAGAGGCTGGAACCGCAGGACCTGGGGGATCATTGGGGGAGGCTTCATCCAGCAGTGGGGAGACCAGGGCTGGAGAGGATATATATATATATAGCCTGGCCTTCGGCAGCTATTGCTAATTCTGGGCCTTTCCTCTCAGTCCGGTTAGTACAGGCAGTGGAAAGGTTAATTCCTTCACATGGCCTGCATGTAAGCTGTCAGCCTTGAATCATGTAGCAATGTTCGAGGGCGGGCCTTGCAACATGAGGTTTGTCAATCAAAGGGGTGGATATGGGTTGGAACGCCCCCTACTGTGTGTCAGCCAAACTGTATCCAGCTTTGTATTGCAATGATACAAAGTTAGAGACACTCCCCTGAGATGTGCAAATTGGAACATGCCTCCTAAATTCAGTTATCAATGATGAAGAGAAATCGGTTAGTCTGAGGAGAGATATTGAGTAGAGCTGATAGAGAAGCGGTCTCTCCCTCTTACCCCACCTGGGTAAGGAGGGAGGGGAATTATGATGCTATGAGCAGGGAGAGAGAGCTGAGCAGGGCATAGGCACGCTGAGAGATAATGCTGTGTACAGCCTGATGATGTGTACAGACTGTGATGCTGTGTACAGACTGTGATGCTGTGTACAGACTGTGATGCTGTGTACAGACTGTGATGCTGTGTACAGACTGTGATGCTGTGTACAGACTGTGATGCTGTGTACAGACTGTGATGCTGTCATGCTGTGTACAGACTGTGATGCTGTGTACAGACTGTGATGCTGGGATGCTGTGTACAGACTGTGATGCTGTGTACAGACTGTGATGCTGTGTACAGACTGTGATGCTGGGATGCTGTGTACAGACTGTGATGCTGTGTACAGAGTGTGATGCTGTGATGCTGTGTACAGACTGTGATGCTGGGATGCTGTGTACAGACTGTGATGCTGTGTACAGACTGTGATGCTGTGTACAGACTGTGATGCTGGGATGCTGTGTACAGACTGTGATGCTGGGATGCTGTGATGCTGTGTACAGACTGTGATTCTGTGTACAGACTGGGAAGCTGGGATGCTGGGATGCTGTGTACAGGCTGTGATGCTGTGATGCTGTGATGCTGTGTACAGACTGTGATGCTGTGTACAGACTGTGATGCTGTGATGCTGTGATGCTGTGTACAGACTGTGATGCTGTGTACAGACTGTGATGCTGTGATGCTGTGATGCTGTGTACAGACTGTGATGCTGTGTACAGACTGTGATGCTGGGATGCTGTGTACAGACTGTGATGCTGTGTACAGACTGTGATGCTGTGTACAGACTGTGATGCTGGGATGCTGTGTACAGACTGTGATGCTGTGATGCTGTGTACAGACTGTGATGCTGTGTACAGAGAGTGATGCTGTGATGCTGTGTACAGACTGTGATGCTGGGATGCTGTGTACAGACTGTGAAGCTGTGATGCTGTGTACAGACTGTGATGCTGTGTACAGACTGTGATGCTGTGTACAGACTGTGATGCTGTGTACAGACTGTGATGCTGTGATGCTGTGTTGCTGTGCTGCTGTGTACAGACTGGGATGCTGTGATGCTGTGTACAGACTGTGATGCTGTGTACAGACTGTGATGCTGTGATGCTGTATACAGACTGTGATGCTGTGTACAGACTGTGATTCTGTGTACAGACTGTGATGCTGGGATGCTGTGTACAGACTGTGATGCTGTGTACAGACTGTGATGCTGTGTACAGACTGTGATGCTGGGATGCTGTGTACAGACTGTGATGCTGTGTACAGTCTGTGATGCTGTGTACAGACTGTGATGCTGGGATGCTGTGTACAGACTGTGATGCTGTGTACAGACTGTGATGCTGTGTACAGACTGTGATGCTGTGATGCTGTGTACAGACTGTGATGCTGTGTACAGAGTGTGATGCTGTGATGCTGTGTACAGACTGTGATGCTGGGATGCTGTGTACAGACTGTGATGCTGTGTACAGACTGTGATGCTGTGTACAGACTGTGATGCTGGGATGCTGTGTACAGACTGTGATGCTGTGATGCTGTGTACAGACTGTGATGCTGTGTACAGACTGTGATGCTGTGTACAGACTGTGATGCTGGGATGCTGTGTACAGACTGTGATGCTGTGATGCTGTGTACAGACTGTGATGCTGTGTACAGACTGTGATGCTGTGTACAGACTGTGATGCTGTGATGCTGTGTTGCTGTGCTGCTGTGTACAGGCTGTGATGCTGTGATGCTGTGATGCTGTGTACAGACTGTGATGCTGTGTACAGACTGTGATGCTGGGATGCTGTGTACAGACTGTGATGCTGTGTACAGACTGTGATGCTGTGTACAGACTGTGATGCTGGGATGCTGTGTACAGACTGTGATGCTGTGTACAGACTGTGATGCTGTGTACAGACTGTGATGCTGGGATGCTGTGTACAGACTGTGATGCTGTGTACAGAGTGTGATGCTGTGATGCTGTGTACAGACTGTGATGCTGGGATGCTGTGTACAGACTGTGATGCTGTGTACAGACTGTGATGCTGTGTACAGACTGTGATGCTGGGATGCTGTGTACAGACTGTGATGCTGTGTACAGACTGTGATGCTGTGTACAGACTGTGATGCTGTGTACAGACTGTGATGCTGGGATGCTGTGTACAGACTGTGATGCTGTGTACAGAGTGTGATGCTGTGATGCTGTGTACAGACTGTGATGCTGGGATGCTGTGTACAGACTGTGATGCTGTGTACAGACTGTGATGCTGTGTACAGACTGTGATGCTGGGATGCTGTGTACAGACTGTGATGCTGTGTACAGACTGTGATGCTGTGATGCTGTGTACAGACTGTGATGCTGGGATGCTGTGTACAGACTGTGATGCTGTGTACAGACTGTGATGCTGTGATGCCGTGTACAGACTGTGATGCTGTGTACAGACTGTGATGCTGGGATGCTGTGTACAGACTGTGATGCTGTGTACAGACTGTGATGCTGTGTACAGACTGTGATGCTGGGATGCTGTGTACAGACTGTGATGCTGTGTACAGACTGTGATGCTGTGTACAGACTGTGATGCTGGGATGCTGTGTACAGACTGTGATGCTGTGTACAGACTGTGATGCTGTGTACAGACTGTGATGCTGGGATGCTGTGTACAGACTGTGATGCTGTGTACAGACTGTGATGCTGTGATGCCGTGTACAGACTGTGATGCTGTGTACAGACTGTGATGCTGGGATGCTGTGTACAATCTGTGATGCTGTGTACAGACTGTGATGCTGTGTACAGACTGTGATGCTGGGATGCTGTGTACAGACTGTGATGCTGTGTACAGACTGTGATGCTGTGTACAGACTGTGATGCTGTGTACAGACTGTGATGCTGTGTACAGAGTGTGATGCTGTGATGCTGTGATGCTGTGTACAGACTGTGATGCTGGGATGCTGTGTACAGACTGTGATGCTGTGTACAGACTGTGATGTTGTGATGCTGTGATGCTGTGATGCTGTGCTGCTGTGTACAGACTGTGATGCTGTGTACAGACTGTGATGCTGTGATGCTGTGTACAGACTGTGATGCCGTGTACAGACTGTGATGCTGTGATGCTGTGTACAGACTGTGATGCTGTGATGCTGTGTACAGACTGTGATGCTGTGATGCTGTGTACAGACTGTGATGCTGCTTTCCTGCAATAAAACTACACAAGACATTGCTGTGTGGATCCCTGTCTCTGCTATGTGAGGAGTGTCAGTGGGGGCCTCTCCTCTGCAGACCCCAGGGGATCCCTACTGGCTGCAGGCGCTGAACACCCAGAGACAACAAGAGCAAGGTAACCTGTCCCATCACGTACTGCCCCTGTCCTGGTTCACCCCACATAACCGCAGAGCTCTCAGCCCTCCTGTTACCAGCAGGTCACAGCACCAAGACACCTGAGCGTAGCCTGGAAAGGAGTGTACCCCCCAATCTCATGTCGGGTGGGGGATAAGATGGTTACATATATATATATATCGTAGACTTCTGGACGCTACTTCTTTTCCTGGGTTTTTTCAGTGTTAGTCCTGTTAGTCCTGTTAGTCCTGTTAGGTGCAGGCAGTGAAAAGGTTAATTCCTTCTGTGGGCTGTGTATGTGTATTACAGCCTTTTGATACAATTCTGGTATCCAAGGACAGGCCAAGCAACCAACGGAGACTGTCAGCCTGAGAGATGGATACTGATTGGTTTATCCAAAAGCAGTGCTAGTCAATCTGTATTCAACCTGTGCTGTTATGGGACAGGGTTCCAACCCCCAATCTCAGGTTATAAATTATGACACTCTCCTAAATGAGTTAGTTCTGGAGTGATGTGAAGTGCAGGAAGAAGAAGTTCTGATCCCCTCCACTTGTGGAGCGGGGAGTCTCTTCCTCCATCCCACCAGGGGATGGGAGGGAAGAGGAACAGGCCCGAGTCAGGGCTCTGACCAGGAGATGGGAACAGGAAAAGGGATGTATCTGTGCTGCTGTCTATCACCTATCTGCAATAAAGCTATTTGTACCCAGCATCATTGTCATTACTGCCTGCTGCTGCTGTGAAGGAAGATCAAGGTGTCAGCATGGCCCATCCTCGCCCCGCAGAGAGCCTGTGCTGACTGGAGGCGCTGCAACACTGAGAAATGAGGTAACCTGCACCCCTGTCCTGTTTCTCCCCACACCACCGCGGAGTGCTCAGCCCTCCTGTTGCCAACAGGTACACAGCCCAACACCTAGAAGTAGCTGGAGAAAGAATACCCACCCCAATCTCACTTAGGGGTAGGGGAAACAGGGTTACATATATATATATATATATATATAGTGTTCGACAAACCTATACATTTGCTCGCCCCGGGCGAGTGGATTTAACCCCCGGGCGAGTAAATATTGGCCCAAGCAGCACACGTTTGGTACTAGGTGGCGAGTAGATTTTTTTGTGTGGCGAGTAGATTTTTTGGTGATTTGTCAACCACTGTATATATATATCTATATCTATATATATATAGATATAGATATATATATAATAGCCGTGTTAGTCCAGTTGCAATAATGCAGAATAAATTATTTCTTCAGTATTAGGTGAAACCTTTTTTATTTGGACTGTGTGTGTGTGTGTGTGTGTGTGTGTGTGTGTGTGTGTGTGTGTGTGTGTGTGTGTGTGTGTGTGTGTGTGTGTGTGTGTGTGTGTGTGTGTGTATGTGTGTGTGTGTGTGTGTGTGTGTGTGTATATGGCCAGATGCAGGGACAGTCCCGGTTTTTAATGCCTGTCCCGGCTGCCCAAATGTCCCGGGTTTTTTTGTGGCTGTCCTGGTTTTGACCATCAGAGCAGAGAATGCAGGGCGGAGAGGGGAGGCTGGTCTGCAGAGGGTGGGGGTGGGGTCTGAGCGGCAGAGGGTGGGGGCGGGGTCTGAGCGGCAGAGGGTGGGGGCGGGGTCTGAGCTGCAGAGGGTGGGGGCGGGGTCTGAGCGGCAGAGGGTGGGGGCGGGGTTAGCTGCAGAGGGTGGGGGCGGGGTTAGCTGCAAAGGGTGGGGGCGGGGTTAGCTGCAGAGGGTGGGGGCGGGGTCTGAGCTGCAGAGGATGGGGGCGGGGTCTGAGTGGCAGAGGGTGGAGGCGGGGTCTGAGTGGCAGAGGGTGTGGGCGGGGTTAGCTGCAGAGGGTGGGGGCGGGGTTAGCGGCAGAGGGTGGGGGCGGGGTTAGCGGCAGAGGGTGGGGGCGGGGTTAGCTGCAGAGGGTGGGGGCGGGGTTAGCGGCAGAGGGTGGGGGCGGGGTTAGCTGCAGAGGGTGGGGGCGGGGTTAGCGGCAGAGGGTGGGGGCGGGGTCTGAGCGGCAGAGGGTGGGGGCACGGTTAGATGCAGAGGGTGTGGGCGGGGCATGAGCGGCAGAGGGTGGGGGCGGGATCTGAGCGGCAGAGGGTGGGGGCGGGGTCCGAGCGGCAGAGGGTGGGGGCGGGGTTAGCGGCAGAGGGTGGGGGCGGGATTAGCTGCAGAGGGTGGGGGCGGGGTCTGAGCGGCAATGGGGGGCGGGGTCTGAGCGGCAGTGTGGGGGCGGGGTTAGCTGCAGTGTGGGGGCGGGGTTAGCTGCAGAGGGTGGGGGTGGGGTTAGCTGCAGAGTGTGGGGGCGGGGTTAGCTGCAGAGGGTGGGGGCGGGGTTAGCTGCAGAGTGTGGGGGCGGGGTTAGCTGCAGTGTGGGGGCGGGGTTAGCTGCAGAGGGTGGGGGCGGGGTCTGAGCTGCAGAGGGTGGGGGCGGGGTCTGAGCTGCAGAGGGTGGGGGCGGGGTCTGAGCGGCAGTGTGGGGGCGGGGTTAGCTGCAGAGTGTGGGGGCGGGGTTAGCTGCAGAGGGTGGGGGCGGGGTCTGAGCTGCAGAGGGTGGGGGCGGGGTCTGAGCGGCAGTGTGGGGGCGGGGTTAGCTGCAGAGTGTGGGGGCGGGGTTAGCTGCAGTGTGGGGGCGGGGTCTGAGCTGCAGAGGGTGGGGGCGGGGTCTGAGCGGCAGTGTGGGGGCGGGGTTAGCTGCAGAGGGTGGGGGCGGGGTTAGATGCAGAGGGTGGGGGCGGGGTTAGCTGCAGAGTGTGGGGGCGGGGTCTGAGCGGCAGAGGGTGGGGGCGGGGTCTGAGCGGCAGAGGGTGGGGGCGGGGTTAGCTGCAGAGGGTGGGGGCGGGGTCTGAGCGGCAGAGGGTGGGGGCGGGGTTAGCTGCAGAGGGTGGGGGCGGGGTCTGAGCTGCAGAGGGTGGGGGCGGGGTCTGAGCGGCAGTGTGGGGGCGGGGACGCGCTCTAGCAGTGTCTGTGTGCGGCGCGCGCTCTCCCCTAACCTCCCTCCTCCCTCCTCCAGCACGGGGACGCGCTCAAGCAGTGTCTGTGTGCAGCGCGCGCTCTCCCCTAACCTCCCTCCTCCCTCCTCCAGCACGGGGACGCGCTCTAGCAGTGTCTGTGTGCGGCGCGCGCTCCCCCCTAACCTCCCTCCTCCCTCCTCCAGCACGGGGACGCGCTCTAGCAGTGTCTGTGTGCGGCGCGCGCTCTCCCCTAACCTCCCTCCTCCAGCACGGGGACGCGCTCTAGCAGTGTCTGTGTGCGGCGCGCGCTCTCCCCTAACCTCCCTCCTCCCTCCTCCAGCACGGGGACACGCTCAAGCAGTGTCTGTGTGCGGCGCGCGCTCTCCCCTAACCTCCCTCCTCCAGCACGGGGACGCGCTCTAGCAGTGTCTGTGTGCGGCGCGCGCTCTCCCCTAACCTCCCTCCTCCCTCCTCCAGCACGGGGACGCGCTCTAGCAGTGTCTGTGCGCGGCGCGCGCTCTCCCCTAACCTCCCTCCTCCCTCCTCCAGCACGGGGACGCGCTCTAGCAGTGTCTATGTGCGGCGCGCGCTCTCCCCTAACCTCCCTCCTCCTCCAGCACGGGGACGCGCTCTAGCAGTGTCTGTGTGCGGCGCGCGCTCCCCCCTAACCTCCCTCCTCCAGCACGGGGACGCGCTCTAGCAGTGTCTGTGCGCGGCGCGCGCTCTCCCCTAACCTCCCTCCTCCCTCCTCCAGCACGGGGACGCGCTCTAGCAGTGTCTGTGTGCGGCGCGCGCTCTCCCCTAACCTCCCTCCTCCAGCACGGGGACGCGCTCTAGCAATGTCTGTGTGCGGCGCGCGCTCTCCCCTAACCTCCCTCCTCCAGCACGGGGACGCGCTCTAGCAGTGTCTGTGTGCGGCGCGCGCTCTCCCCTAACCTCCCTCCTCCCTCCTCCAGCACGGGGACGCGCTCAAGCAGTGTCTGTGTGCAGCGCGCGCTCTCCCCTAACCTCCCTCCTCCCTCCTCCAGCACGGGGACGCGCTCAAGCAGTGTCTGTGTGCAGCGCGCGCTCTCCCCTAACCTCCCTCCTCCCTCCTCCAGCACGGGGACGCGCTCTAGCAGTGTCTGTGTGCGGCGCGCGCTCCCCCCTAACCTCCCTCCTCCCTCCTCCAGCACGGGGACGCGCTCTAGCAGTGTCTGTGTGCGGCGCGCGCTCTCCCCTAACCTCCCTCCTCCAGCACGGGGACGCGCTCTAGCAGTGTCTGTGTGCGGCGCGCGCTCTCCCCTAACCTCCCTCCTCCCTCCTCCAGCACGGGGACGCGCTCAAGCAGTGTCTGTGTGCGGCGCGCGCTCTCCCCTAACCTCCCTCCTCCAGCACGGGGACGCGCTCTAGCAGTGTCTGTGTGCGGCGCGCGCTCTCCCCTAACCTCCCTCCTCCCTCCTCCAGCACGGGGACGCGCTCTAGCAGTGTCTGTGTGCGGCGCGCGCTCTCCCCTAACCTCCCTCCTCCAGCACGGGGACGCGCTCTAGTAGTGTCTGTGTGCGGCACGCGCTCTCCCCTAACCTCCCTCCTCCAGCACGGGGACGCGCTCTAGCAGTGTCTATGTGCGGCGCGCGCTCTCCCCTAACCTCCCTCCTCCTCCAGCACGGGGACGCGCTCTAGCAGTGTCTGTGTGCGGCGCGCGCTCCCCCCTAACCTCCCTCCTCCCTCCTCCAGCACGGGGACGCGCTCTAGCAGTGTCTGTGTGCGGCGCGCGCTCTCCCCTAACCTCCCTCCTCCCTCCTCCAGCACGGGGACGCGCTCTAGCAGTGTCTATGCGCGGCGCGCGCTCTCCCCTAACCTCCCTCCTCCAGCACGGGGACGCGCTCTAGCAGTGTCTGTGCGCGGCGCGCGCTCTCCCCTAACCTCCCTCCTCCAGCACGGGGACGCGCTCTAGCAGTGTCTGTGTGTGGCGCGCGCTCTCCCCTAACCTCCCTCCTCCCTCCTCCAGCACGGGGACGCGCTCTAGCAGTGTCTGTGCGCGGCGCGCGCTCTCCCCTAACCTCCCTCCTCCAGCACGGGGACGCGCTCTAGCAGTGTCTGTGTGCGGTGCGCGCTCCCCCCTAACCTCCCTCCTCCAGCACGGGGACGCGCTCTAGCAGTGTCTGTGTGCGGCGCACGCTCTCCCCTAACCTCCCTCCTCCCTCCTCCAGCACGGGGACGCGCTCTAGCAGTGTCTGTGTGCGGCGCGCGCTCTCCCCTAACCTCCCTCCTCCCTCCTCCAGCACGGGGACGCGCTCTAGCAGTGTCTGTGTGCGGCGCGCGCTCTCCCCTAACCTCCCTCCTCCAGCACGGGGACGCGCTCTAGAAGTGTCTGTGTGCGGCGCGCGCTCTCCCCTAACCTCCCTCCTCCCTCCTCCAGCACGGGGACGCGCTCTAGCAGTGTCTGTGTGCGGCGCGCGCTCTCCCCTAACTTCCCTCCTCCCTCCTCCAGCACGGGGACGCGCTCTAGCAGTGTCTGTGCGCGGCGCGCGCTCTCCCCTAACCTCCCTCCTCCAGCACGGGGACGCGCTCTAGCAGTGTCTGTGTGCGGCACGCGCTCTCCCCTAACCTCCCTCCTCCAGCACGGGGACGCGCTCTAGCAGTGTCTGTGTGCGGCGCGCGCTCTCCCCTAACCTCCCTCCTCCAGCACGGGGACGCGCTCTAGCAGTGTCTGTGTGCGGCGCGCGCTCTCCCCTAACCTCCCTCCTCCCTCCTCCAGCACGGGGACGCGCTCTAGCAGTGTCTGTGTGCGGCGCGCGCTCTCCCCTAACCTCCCTCCTCCCTCCTCCAGCACGGGGACGCGCTCTAGCAGTGTCTGTGTGCGGCGCGCGCTCTCCCCTAACCTCCCTCCTCCCTCCTCCAGCACGGGGACGCGCTCTAGCAGTGTCTGTGTGCGGCGCGCGCTCTCCCCTAACCTCCCTCCTCCCTCCTCCAGCACGGGGACGCGCTCTAGCAGTGTCTGTGTGCGGCGCGCGCTCTCCCCTAACCTCCCTCCTCCAGCACGGGGACGCGCTCTAGCAGTGTCTGTGCGCGGCGCGCGCTCTCCCCTAACCTCCCTCCTCCAGCACGGGGACGCGCTCTAGCAGTGTCTGTGTGCGGCGCGCGCTCTCCCCTAACCTCCCTCCTCCAGCACGGGGACGCGCTCTAGCAGTTTCTGTGTGCGGCGCGCACTCTCCCCTAACCTCCCTCCTCCCTCCTCCAGCACGGGGACGCGCTCTAGCAGTGTCTGTGTGCGGCGCGCGCTCTCCCCTAACCTCCCTCCTCCCTCCTCCAGCACAGGGACGCGCTCTAGCAGTGTCTGTGTGCGGCGCGCGCTCTCCCCTAACCTCCCTCCTCCCTCCTCCAGCACGGGGACGCGCTCTAGCAGTGTCTGTGTGCGGCGCGCGCTCTCCCCTAACCTCCCTCCTCCAGCACGGGGACGCGCTCTAGCAATGTCTGTGTGCGGCGCGCGCTCTCCCCTAACCTCCCTCCTCCAGCACGGGGACGCGCTCTAGCAGTGTCTGTGTGCGGCGCGCGCTCTCCCCTAACCTCCCTCCTCCAGCACGGGGACGCGCTCTAGCAGTGTCTGTGTGCGGCGCGCGCTCTCCCCTAACCTCCCTCCTCCAGCACGGGGACGCGCTCTAGCAGTGTCTGTGCGCGGCGCGCGCTCTCCCCTAACCTCCCTCCTCCTCCAGCACGGGGACGTGCTCTAGCAGTGTCTGTGTGCGGCGCGCGCTCTCCCCTAACCTCCCTCCTCCCTCCTCCAGCACGGGGACGCGCTCTAGCAGTGTCTGTGTGCGGCGCGCGCTCTCCCCTAACCTCCCTCCTCCAGCACGGGGACGCGCTCTAGCAGTGTCTGTGTGCGGCGCGCACTCTCCCCTATCCTCCCTCCTCCCTCCTCCAGCACAGGGACGCGCTCTAGCAGTGTCTGTGTGCGGCGCGCGCTCTCCCCTAACCTCCCTCCTCCCTCCTCCAGCACGGGGACGCGCTCTAGCAGTGTAGCGCGACCCGGAACTTCCGGGTCTGCTGCTGGAGCGCGCATCCCTCGCGCTTCCCTGCCAGGTAAGCGTGGGGGTGGGGGGCTGCTGACATGGGTGGGGGGCTGCTGACATGGGTGGGGGGCTGCTAACATGGGTGGGGGGCTGCTGACATGGGTGGGGGGGGTTGGGGCTGCTGACATGGGAGGGGGGTGGGGGGCTGCTGACATGGGATGGGGGTGGGGGGCTGCTGACATATGGTGGGGGGTGGGGGGCTGCTGACATATGGTGGGGGGCTGCTGACATATGGGGGGGCTGCTGAAATGGAATGGGCTGGGGGGGCCTGCTGAATGGAATGGGCTGGGGGGCTGCTGATATGGGCTGTGGGGTCTACTGTGGGGGGCTGCTGAAATGAACTGGGGGGCTGCTGATATGGGCTCTGAGGGGCTGATGATATGGGCTGTGGGGGGCTGCTGATATGGGCTGTGGGGGGCTGCTGAAATGGGCTGTGGGGCCCGACTCTGTTTTCCTTGTGAGGGGGGAGAGTGGTGTGAGTTGCAGGTCGGGGGGAGAGTGGTGTGAGTTGCAGGGGGGGGGAGAGTGGTGTGAGTTGCAGGGGGGGGGGAGTGGTGTGAGTTGCAGGGGGGGAGAGTGATGTGAGGTGCAGGGGGGAGAGTGATGTGAGGTGCAGGGGGGGAGAGTGATGTGAGGTGCAGGGGGGGAGAGTGATGTGAGGTGCAGAGGGGGAGAGTTATGTGAGGTGCAGAGGGGGAGAGTGATGTGAGGTGCAGGGGGGAGAGTGATGTGAGGTGCAGGGGGGGAGAGTGATGTGAGGTGCAGAGGGGGAGAGTGATGTGAGGTGCAGGGGGGGAGAGTGATGTGAGGTGCAGGGGGGAGAGTGATGTGAGGTGCAGGGGGGGAGAGTGATGTGAGGTGCAGGGGGGGGGTGTGATGTGAGGTGCAGGGGGGGAGAGTGATGTGAGGTGCAGAGGGGGGAGAGTGATGTGGGGTGCAGGGGGGGGGGAGAGTGATGTGAGGTGCAGGGGGGGAGTGATGTGAGGTGCAGGGGGGGAGAGTGATGTGAGGTGCAGGGGGGGATGTGTGTGGTGTGCAGGGTGGGGAGAGTAATGTGAGGTGCAGAGGGGGGAGAGTGATGTGGGGTGCAGGAGGGGGAGAGTGATGTGAGATCTAGAGGGGGGAGAGTGATGTGGAGTGCAGGGGGGGAGAGTGATGTGAGGTGCAGGTGGGAGAGTGATGTGAGGTGCAGGGGGGAAGTGATGTGAGGTGCAGGGGGGGAGAGTGATGTGAGGTTGGGGTATCGCAAAGGTTGATAGTGAGGGGTGCTCGGGGAGAAATATGAGGATGATGATGATGAGAGGTGCTGGAGGAGAGATGATGATGATGATTTTACCCGTGCGGCCCAAATTTTTTTTCCTTGGAGCAGTTCGGCCCTTCTCACTTTACGAGTTGTGCAGGCCTGCTTTAGAGTTTGGCAGAGTTTTTGGATAATGCAGGGACCATGTGTGACACATTGGGGTGTAGGATTATTCCTGCCTAAGCACAGTACTGTACAGCAGTGTTCAGTGCAGCACAGTGTTCAGTGTTCAGTGCAGCACAGTGTTCAGTGTACAGCACAGTGTTCAGTGTACAGTACTGTACAGCACAATGTTCAGTGTACAGTGGTTGTCATGCTACTGTACACAATAAAATATGCCTCCATGGTACCTGTACAATGCTGTAAGTGTGAGCCTTTTTCTTGACATGCATGTTGGCGGGGATGCTGGTTCTGTGCTTGAGTGCTGCAGCTCTATATCGAAGCTGCTGTATGTAGAAGCGATAACCTCCTCTGTGTCCCCCTTATTCTATGTCCGGGTTACTGTACCCCTGTACCTACAGTACTTACGCAGCTCTGTGCCTGGGTTACTGTGTCCTCCCTGTGCCCCTTTACCCAGCTCTGTGCCTCGGTTACAGTGTCCTCCCTGTGCCCCCTTACCCAGCTCTGTGCCTGGGTTACTGTGTCCTCCCTGTGCCCCATTACCCAGCTCTGTGCCTGGGTTACTGTGTCCTCCCTGTGCCCCTTTACCCAGCTCTGTGCCTGGGTTACAGTGTCCTCCCTGTGCCCCCTTACCCAGCTCTGTGCCTGGGTTACTGTGTCCTCCCTGTGCCCCATTACCCAGCTCTGTGCCTGGGTTACTGTGTCCTCCCTGTGCCCCTTTGCCCAGCTCTGTGCCTGGGTTACTGTGTCCTCCCTGTGCCCCTTTACCCAGCTCTGTGCCTGGGTTACTGTGTCCTCCCTGTGCCCCTTTACCCAGCTCTGTGCCTGGGTTACTGTGTCCTCCCTGTGCCCACTTACCCAGCTCTGTGCCTGGGTTACTGTGTCCTCCCTGTGCCCCATTACCCAGCTCTGTGCCTGGGTTACTGTGTCCTCCCTGTGCCCCCTTACCCAGCTCTGTGCTTGGGTTACTGTGTCCTCCCTGTGCCTCTTTACCCAGCTCTGTGCCTGGGTTACTGTGTCCTCCCTGTGCCCCCTTACCCAGCTGTGTGTCTGGGTTACTGTATCCTCCCTGTGTCCCTTTACCCAGCTCTGTGCCTGGGTTACTGTGTCCTCCCTGTGCCCCTTTACCCAGCTCTGTGCCTGGGTTACTGTGTCCTCCCTGTGCCCCTTTACCCAGCTGTGTGCCTGGGTTACTGTGTCCTCCCTGTGCCCCCTTACCCAGCTCTGTGCCTGGGTTACTGTGTCCTCCCTGTGCCCCTTTACCCAGCTGTGTGCCTGGGTTACTGTGTCATACCTGTGCCCCTTTACCCAGCTCTGTGCCTGGGTTACTGTGTCCTCCCTGTGCCCCTTTACCCAGCTGTGTGCCTGGGTTACTATGTCCTCCCTGTGCCCCCTTACCCAGCTCTGTGCATTGGTTACTGTGTCCTCCCTGTGCCCCCTTACCCAGCTCTGTGTCTGGGTTACTGTGTCCTCCTTGTGCCCCTTTACCCAGCTCTGTGCCTGGGTTACTGTGTCCTCCCTGTGCCCCCTTACCCAGCTCTGTGCCTGGGTTACTGTGTCCTCCCTGTGCCCCCTTACCCAGCTCTGTGCCTGGGTTACTGTGTCCTCCCTGTGCCCCCTTACCCAGCTCTGTGCCTGGGTTACTGTGTCCTCCCTGTGCCCCTTTACCCAGCTCTGTGCCTGGGTTACTGTGTCCTCCCAGTGCCCCCCCCCCCCCCCCACCCTCTTTTTCTGCAAAAAGCCTTCAGTAATGTCTAAGAATATATAAAAAAGGTAGAAACAGGACTATGTGGCAACGGTGGTCATTTTTATTTTAATACACAGCTTTTTATTTTAATACACAGCTTTTACAGTTAACAGTACACCTCCCAATTAGAAATGGAGTTTATAAAGAAAGAAGCTATTGGCAAAATAATAAGCTCCCCTTTATTATAGTAATGGATGTGGTAATAGAATGAGGCAGCAGGGAACAGAAAAGTTTAGGCATATGTGTCAAGCAACAGGTTTGTACAATAAGTGACTGGTGTGTTAGTTATTGGGTGAGGTAGATTGTGTATTGTGGAGGGGGTTGTTATGCGTATTGGGGGGTTAATATGGTATTGGGGGGTTAGTACGTGTATTGGGAGATGGGGAGGTTGTGTGTATTGGGGCTTAGTGTGTATTTGGGGAGGGGAGGTTATTGAGTGTGGAAGGAGAGGGGGGTTTGGGGGGGAGAGGTGGGGGTCTCGCAAGAGGGGAGTTATCTATTGCAGATGCCTCCGGAAGGCAGGAAGTCAATGCCCCCTAGAAATTGCTTTTTATCCCGATCACACATTTCTCTGACAAATCTTTACCAGGATTCAAAGTGCAGGAAATAGTGATGTCAAATGAGTAACCAAAGTTTGATAATACAGAGAACCACTACTTTTTATTATTTACAAGGCAGGAGAACCACTTTGTTATTTAAAAACCTACAGTTCCACTTCATTTTTAAAGAAATAAGAATTCATTATTTCGGAACCTAAATATTCCATAAATCTTGCCCCCCCCACCATGTGTAACAAGTTTTGAATCAGACACAGACCCAATACTTTTTTTTAAGGTACTCTAACTCTGATCACTGGAAAGCAGGGCCGCCTACAGGGGGGGATAGCCAGGACTGCTGCCCCGGGTCCAGTGTGTTTAGGTGGCCCGGCCCCCTGCAGCCCGCACATTGCGGGCCCTGAGATACAGCAGGAAGGACAGAGGGGAAATCCCTTTGAAAAGGGAAAGAAAAGAAAAGGATAGAGGCATGAGGGGGAAACAAAAGAGACATGAGGGGGGGTGGAAAGAGAGACACAAGGGGAAAAGAGACACAGACATTAATGGAAGAGAGAGACATGAGGGGGAGAAAGGAGAGACGAGGGGAGAAAGAACATTCCTGACAGTCTCTCTTCTCCCCCTCATGTCTCTCGTTTTTCTTCCCCTGATGTCTCTCTTCTCCCATTCATGTCTTTCTCTTTTCCCCGTGTCTCTTCCCCCCCTCGTGTGTTTTTCCCCCTCATGTCTCTATCCTTCTTTTCTCCCCTTCCCATCTCTCTTCTCCCCCTCATGTCTCTATCCTCTTTTCTCCCCTTCACGTCTCTCTTCTCCCATTTGTCTCTCTTCACCCCCTCATGTCTCTCTCTTCTCCCCTCCATGTCTCTCTCCCTCTTCTCCCCTACTTGTCTCTCTCTCTCTCTCTCCTCCCCCTTCATGTCTCTATCTCCTCCCTCTCATGTCTTTGTCACGGGTCTCCGGGTCATGGCTGAGGTTGGCAGCAGGCAAGGATCATCTGGGTCACAGGCAGGGTTCGGTGGCAGGCGGCAAGCAGGATCATAGGGTCCAAGCAGGGGTCGGCAGCAGGAAGGCTGGAACAGGGCAGGGGAGCACTGGGACCAGGAAACTGACGGGGGCAAGCTAGTTCAATAGCAATGGCCTTTACAGGAACAAAACAGAAACAGATCAGGGGCAGCAGGAGTCTGGACATAAACAAAGCAAAGGCAAAGAGGTGCAGGAAACAGGAAACTATAAGGCAGGCAGAGACAGAAGACAGGAGCACCCAAGAGGAGACAAACAGAGGAAACCCAGAGCAGGCAGAAACAGCAGCACACCCGGTGGCCAGACAAGGAACAGAAAGGGAGAACTCAAACTGTCAAGAGAGACACTGCCAGGAATATCATGAAGAGACAGACATGAGGGGGAGAAGAGAGAGACAAGAGGGAGAGATGGGAAGGATAGACAGAGGAGAAAAGAGAGATAGAGAGACATGAGTGGAAAATAGAGCCAGACATGACGGGGAGAAGAGAGACAGGAGGGGAAGAAGAGAGACAGGAGGGTGGGGAAAAGAGAGACAGGAGGGGGAGAAGAGAGACAGGAGGGGGAGAAGAGAGACAGGAGGGGGAGAAGAGAGACAGGAGGGGGAGAAGAGAGACGGGGGAGAAGAGAGACAGGAGGGGGAGAAGAGAGACGGGGGAGAAGAGAGATAGGGGGGGAGAAGAGAGACATGAGGGGGAGAAGAGAGACAGGAGGGGGAGAAGAGAGACATGAGGGGAAAAAGACAGACATGAGGGGGAGAAGAGAGATACAAACATGAGGGACAGAAAAGAGACAAACATGAGGGGGAGGAGAGAGAGACAAATATGAGGGGGAGGAGAGAGAGACAAACATGAGGGGGAGGAGAGACAAAAATGAGGGGGAGAAGATAGAGATAGACGCAAGTGAGACAAAAGACAGAGAGACATGAGGGGTAGAAAACAGAGACAGATATCATGGGGAGAAAAGAAATACAGACATGAGTGGGAGAAAAGAGAGACATGAGGGAGAGAAGAGAGAGACATGAGGGAGAGAAGAGAGAGACATGATGGGGAAAGGGGAAGGAAAAGAGAAAAAGATGCTGGAAAAGAACTGCCGAGTCTGCTTCTTCCTTCTGCATTCTTCTGTTCCTTCTCCCCTTCGTATCTTCTCTCTAACGCTTCTTTTCCTCAGTTATTCCATCCCTGTCTTCCTCTCCTAGATCTTCTCTCTAATATCGCCATTCTCTTCTATCCTGTTCTCTCTCTTATGCTCTGATCTCCTATCCTTGGCTTTTCCTTCTTGCCTCCTTTCAATGCTCCTTCCTTCTCTCTTCCATCTCTTCCTCTTTTTCTTGTCTTCTATATTTTCTCTTATCTTCTCTCCTGCTCGTCTCCTTGCTTTGGCTCTTCTCCCTTCGGCTTTCTTATTTGTTTTTCTCTCTTCTGTATTGTTATCTTCTTCCCTTTTTCTCTTGCTTCTAGGCCATTTTGTTTTCTAATTCCAGTTCTAATTTCCTATCTTCCTCTAACTTTCTTTCCCCAATTCTATCCCCAGGTGATGTGCCTCCTACAAGTGAGCCCCCTCCTATCCCGCACAGTAACAGAAACCCCCTTTAGTGGAAAAGAGAAACGTAATTCCAAGAGGATGTGGGTTCCTGCTGGGGACCCTTTAATCACACACGTGTAATATGTGCGGGGCTGACTGGCGTAATAATCTCACACGTTAGGATAAATGTGATGAGCAAAGTGTTGTTGTTAATCACTCAGCATCTTTGCTTCTATGAAAGCGCGCAGACGCGCGGCTGCGCTTATGGGATAAGGGACCCGCGCGCCCCTATGTTACGTACCCTCTGTGTTGGGGATACAGATGCTTTGCTACCAGAGGGGCTTGTTACACACGTTCTGCATGTTATTATATTGCATTACAATGCATTACAGACCCCTCTGGTACAGGGGCTTCCATAGAAAATGTAATGTCTTGGTGTTGACTGGATCCTGCAGCTGGTTTAAAAGGAGACGTCATTGCCTCTCCTCTTCTTGATCCATCTCCTAAACAGGGACCTTTTGGGTGTTACTGCACAGATGCAGAAATACCAACAGGCAGATGACGTGTAGCCTTCGTACCCATCTTCCTCTTAATCTTCAGCGAGAATGGGCCCCAGGTACTGTATAAGGATCTCCCAACATGGCTTTCCTCTCAGGAAGAAATCTTCTCCTGTGACCATCGTGACTATGGCTGGCAGACCGCTGAGTCACAGGACTATCCTTCAGGAGACTATTTGCCTCACAGCTACCGTTGGAGAGCTTCATCACGAACCCATACATCTGGATGTGATTTATTCTCCAGACATGGACATTGTTCTGGGACTCCCATGGCTACGAGTCCATAATCCACAGATCGACTGGTCATTGGGTCAGGTGATGGGATGGACTCCTTGCTGTAGGGCCAAGTGTCTGGTTTTCCCACAATCCTTGTGGAATATTCATTGCTCCAAACCAGAGGCATTTGCGAATCTTGCTCTGGCCTACCAGACTTTTCAGGACGTCTTCAGCAAAAGGCAGGCTGAACAACTGACAGTCCTTTTGACTGTCCCATCGATCTACTCCTTGGGACGGTTCCTCCATGGGGGCAGACTTACCCTTTCTCAGAACCAGAGACTGTAGCCATGAAGGCCTAAATAGAAGAGAATCTGCTCGCGGATTTATTCGAAAGTCCAGCTCTCCCGCAGGTGCGGGCTTCTTGTTTGTCCAGAAAAAAGATGGGTCCCAAGACCCTGTATAGTCTACAGGGGTCTTAACAACATTATGGTTAAGAATCGTTACCTGCTCCCTCTGATTCCGGAACTTCTCAATCGCCTTCGTGGCACAACCATCTTCTCCAAACTCTATCGAAGAGGAGCCTATAACTTGGTCCGAATCAGGCAGGGGGAAGAGTGGCTGACTGTGTTTAACACCAGAGATGGTTACAACGAGTACCTCGTCATGCCCTTTGGGCTATGTAATGCCCCCGCAGTTTTCCATTTTTTTGCCAACGAGATATTTAGAGACCTACTGGGGTCTTGTATTGTCGTCTAACTCGATGACATCCTTATTTTTTCTAAATCCTTGGAGCAACATTGTGAGCAGGTAAATATGGTGCTTCAACGCCTTCCTGAGAATCAACTGTTTGCCAAGCGCGAAAACTGTGAATTCGAGAAATCTAGTCTTGCTTTCCTTGGATATATCATATCTGCTCAAAGCTTACAGATGGATCTGCCAAGGTCTCTGCCATCCTAGATTGGGTTTAAGTCCCTTGGGCAGTGGACATTCAAATGTTCCTTAGATTCGCAAACTATTACCGTCGTTTCATCTGAGAATTGTCAAAAATAGTTGCACCTATAACGGTCATTGCCAAAACGGGGGCAGAACATGTTTCTTGGTCTCCAGAGGAACAAGCTGCCTTTCTCAAATTAAAGAAACTCTCTTCCAGGGCTCCGATTCTTGTTCACCCGGATCCTCTCCGTCTGTTCCTCCTCGAGGTTGATGTTGGTGCAGTACTTTCACAGAGAACGGATTTCCAGTCACGTCTGCATCCTTGTTGCTTCTTCTCTAACAAGTTCTCTGCAGCAGAGTGTAACTATAATGTCGGGAATCGGGAGCTCTTGGCGGTAAAGATGGCACTGGAGGAATGGAGACATCTCCTTGAGGCAACTTCAATGACTGTGACCATGCTAACGGACCACTGTAACTTGGAGTAACTGGGGGAGGCAAGTAGGCTGAATACCCGACAAGTGAGATGGACTCTCTTTTTCACTCGGTTCAACTATATTATTTCCTTTAGACCGGGATCCAAGAATGTTAAAGCCGATGCCGTGTCCCGTCACTTTTCTTCTGAGGATGCACTGGAGACCAGCGAGGTTCCCATTATTCCTCCTTCCAGAATTGTCACCGCTATCACTCCCACGGTCATGGGTCTCATTCGTATAGCCCATTCTGAGCTCCCCACAAGTATTTCTGTACCTCCTTATTGGCTCTTCCTTCCTTCCCCTCTTCGTCTATAGTCCTCCAACGGGGTCATCAATTCAGAATTGTGGGGCACCCTGGGATTAAGGAAACGGCGGAGTTTCTCGAGTGGACCTTCTGGTGGCCGGAGATCAGGAATGATGTCAAGGACTTCATCTTGGCCTGCACGGTATGCGCATGAACCAAGGTGCCATGCTCCCTACCATGCGAATTACTTCATTCCCATCCCATCCCTGGTCACACTGTCCACGGATTTCATTGTAGAGCTTCCCGGGGCATGACGGTAAACCTGTGTTAGGAATCCAGAATGGCGCCACTCCACGTGCATTCCTGCACTTGCCCCGCGCACGTGCAGAGCTACTTCCGACGGGACTTCTCCCGCGACTCGCGCAGTGCACACATAATGTCACCCGACACTGCGGGCCTCATCTCTGCCCCCAGGTCGCGCTGCACATGATCAGCACGCAGCGCTCGCACGTGACGCGTGCACAACACACCCAAGCTCCATGGCAACAGGCCATTAGCCCTTACCACCTTCACCTGGCTTTCTCTTACAGCCTATTGCTGCCTCCGCGGAGGCCACACCTCTGCTCCACCCCTCATAGGGGATTGGCTCTTTCTGCCACTTATGCTCAGCTGTGCCACTGGCACTTTGGCTGAGCATAGATTCTTGTACCCTGTGCTTACCTCTCCTGTGTTCCAGACATCCTGTCTTGTCCCGCTATTGCTTACTCGTGTATCGACCCAGCTTGCCTTTGGACTACTGCTTCTCTGGACTACTGACCTCTGCTATCCTCGACCCTACGCAACTCTCCTACCCTGACCTCGGCATTCGGACCACAAGCATTCTACCCTCTCCAGCTCCGACCTCGGCTTCCAGTACCGACTACATTCCGGACCTCTCCTACCCTGACCTTGGCAAGTATATACGACCACTGTAACCTCTCCACCCCAGACCGGCGATCTCGACTATCCATACTCCAGACCTACCCCCGTGCCTGTTGGTGGCGTTATATCTACTCCCATCTCAGTACCAGGGTCTCGTCTTGTTTGTGGTGAGCACAGCATGACAACTTGGCTGTGGTCGACCGTTTCTCCAAGCAGGAACATTTCGTTCCTCTAAAAAACTTCCCTCTGCTCCAGAGCTGGCGGATATTTTCATGAGGGGGGTATTCCGCCTTCATGGCTTACCAACACAAATTATCTCTGACAGGGTTCCCAATTTATTGCAAGATTCTGGAAGAATTTTTGTTGCCGTTTGGACATTGATCTCCATTTTTCCGCCGCCTCCACAGACAGTCCAATGGTCAGATGGAGAGAACCAATCAAACATTGGAACAGTTCCTCCAGTGCTATGTCTCCGAGCAACGGGACGATTGGGTGGACCTGCTGCCGCTGGCAGGATTCGCTATTCTCTGTCCCAGGAGTTGAAGTGCTCTCTCTTCTTTGCTGCTTTAGGGTATAACCCGACTACCTTTCCTCACGACTCCTCCACTGTAGGGGTTCCTGCAGCGGATACCAGGGCGGATGACCTACAGGATCACTGGAAAGGCATTCAAGTGACCCTTCGCATGGCATCAGAAGCACAGAAAAGAAACGCGGAGAAACGTAGGAAGCCGTCACCCGAATATCAAGTCATGGTGAGATATGGCTCTCAACGCTGAATTTTCGATTACGTCAGCCCTCCGTGAAATTGGGACCGCGTTTTATCAGTCCCTACAAGATTTCCCGGAGAGTGAACAAAGTATCCTTCCAGCTGGAGCTCCCTGCATCACTCAAGATCCCCTCCACATATCACGTATCCTTACTGAAACCGGCAATCCGCAGCCGGTTTTCCAGAACTCTAGACCATCCCTACAAAAAGGAGTGGGAGAGTGAACAGGAGTATCTCGTCCGGAAGATTTTGGACTCTCGAGTCTCAAGGGGATGCCTTCAGTACCTGATTGACTTGAAGGGGTACGGTACGGTCCGGACTAGAAGAGTTGGGTGAAGGCTTCTGATGTCCACTCTCCCGCCTTGGTAAAAGACTTCCACAAGGGTTTTCCTACTAAACCCATTCCTGGGCCTTCGGAGTGTGCCCCTAAAATGGGGGGATTCTACAAGGATCTCTCAACATGGCTGCCAAGGCAGGACATCTGCCTCTACCAACATGACCGCACAGGCAGGAAATCTGCCTCATTCCGGATCCATATAGGACCTCTCAACATGGCTGCCGAGGCAGGACGTCTCCCCCCACCAACATGGCTGCCGAGGCAGGAAGTCAGCCTCAGTCTGGAAGTATTGCCTACACCTGCCTGCTCAATTTATAAGGCCTCATTCCCCACTCCTCCTTGCCTGTGCAAGATTCTGTATACCTTGTTCTCTGATCGAAGCCGTGTCCTGCCTGCATTGTACTTTGCCTATTGCTGACGATCTCGGAACTGTGGCCCCTACTATTTTGCCTTCTCCAGCCCTGACCCCGGAAAAGCGACCACTATTATCCTGCCTTCTCAGGCCCTGACATCAGAGCTGGACCTCACTACTCTACTCTTCGGGATTCGGATCCCAGGTACGGGTCGGTCTCTACTCTCCACCTCTGCCTAGCGGGTCTGTCCCCTGGACAGTACACAGCGACGTACGCGACTAACACCTGGAACCTAAAGCACAATGAGCCCTGACCACTCGCCAATAAATGCCACCACTACGTAATTACTGACCGCACCATGAGAGACATTAGCCATGTCAGCCAGGCCCACCCAGGGCCAGAAAGCGCTACCGCAACCTCTCCCCCGGAGCAGGTTCCGCCCCTTCACTTGCTACTTAGTCTCACCCAGGCACGAACTGACCACAGCCAGCAAATGCAGGACTCCTTCTCCCAATGCTGCCTTGCAGGACGCCACTACAACCACAGGCGTGTGTACTAGCCACAACCACAGGCGTGTGTACTAGCCACAACCACAGGCGTGTGTACTAGCCACAACCACAGGCGTGTGTACTAGCCACAACCACAGGCGTGTGTACTAGCCACAACCACATGCCTGTCCAAATTTTTATACCTGCCCAATTTCTTCCTCCTCTTTTACCTTCACTTGTCTGGTGCAACACTGCCAACTAGCCCTGTGAGCCACAAGTGCAACCTACCCGCCCTTCTAGCTATATGAAGCCTGTGAGCAACGATACCTCACTTTCTCTCCTCCATGGATCTTCTCTAGCTCGGCTGGTGAATGTCACACTAAGCAGCTGGTGATGCACGTATAAGCGAATTAAAACTACCATCAAAAACTTTTCCTGCGTCAGCCGGGACTATGAAGATGCCAGGCAGTGCCACCACAGTCTCTCCACCCAAAGCAAGATTAGCACTGCCCTGGCAATAACTGACCTTTGCCAGCAAGGCAGGGCCCCATCCCCCACTGCTCCATGCTGGAGGCCTCTACACCCCAAGGTGTAGCTACTTGCATCAGCGCGCCCCCTTTTTCCCCCATGACACTTTCAGGTCCCAATTTTATTTTTTTTCAGGCTGATGGAACCCAGCCTTTACCTCAACATGTTTAGTGCAACATTGTCCCCCAGCCCAGTGACCTACAAGGTCAACCTATCTGCCCTTCTAACTAGCCACCGCTTCCCTGAAGCCTGTCAGCAGATATACCTAAAAATCTCTCCTAATTTGATCTTATTCTCCACCTAGGCTGGTAAATGCCACCCCAAACAGCTGGTAACACACTTATAACAATCCTAACAACGTCCATCAGCCACTATGCCCATGTTAGTCGGACCCATTGTGGAGCCAGGCAGCCCAGGAAAGCAATGGGCACCCCAGAAAGGGGCAGGCCCCACCCCCCATTGTCCACATCTATGGTCCGTTTCAACGACAGGCGCTGGAACTGGCAACAACACACCTACTTTTAACACCCATATACCCCCTCCAATTTCCATAGATGTCCTTCCACTGGCTGAGATGAATTCAGCCTTTCCTTCAACTTTGTCTGCTGCAACACTGCCAACCAGCTCAATGACCCACAAACTCATCTTAATCTTACCGAAATGTACAAATTCTCACTGCCATTGCCTGAGACTGAACTCGGCCATTAGCTCAAGTTAACTGGCTCAACTGCCACCAGCTGTGTGAGCCCCGAGGCTCCTCCTGTTCATCTTTCATGCTGCACCCAGACAACACCTCCCTGTGGTCTGGCAGCAAAATAGTATCTCACCCCTAAAATCCACTGATACAGCAGGATCCCCGATATATAGGGGTGTTGATCCTGCCCCCAATTCCATCATATGGACAATTGGATCCTGCCCCCAATTCCATCATATGGACAATTGGAGAGCCCCACCAAATTAATGAGATCTCAGCCGACCCCAAACCCAAAGGGGGTATAAGAAGCGCCTCCGCTCCCTCACCCCCCTTTGCAGTGGGGAAGTGAGTTTTCTACCCCACCATGGGGGCTCTACTCCACCCCATCCCAGAAGGGGTATAGGTGGTATCTCTGACCACTCCATCCCAGCGAGAATATATGTGGGGTCTCTTCCCCCACCCCCCACATTCTATTGGGCTAAAGTAGGGGTCTCTGAATCCCACATCCCAGATGAGGTATGCATAGAATCTCTAATCCCATTCCAACCCAATTGAGGCAAAGTGGAGCCTCTGCCCTCCTCCCCTCATCCATGTGGGGATGCAAATGGGGCTTCTGCCCCTTCCCCCCCCATCCCAATGAGGGTACAAGTGGGTCTCTTTTCCTCCCATTCCCTCTCTGATCCCCCATCCCAGAGGGGGTAAAAGTGGGGTCTTCGCCCCCCCATCCGATTGGGGTATAAGTAGGGGTCTCTCCCCCACATCCCAGCGGCAGCACAAGTGGGGGAGAAACTCCACCTATACCCCACTGGGATGGGAAACTAATCAATATTACAAAACACAGGGGCCAAGGCCCTAACTCCCAGCCATTCGTAGCACAGCACCAGCGCTTCCCAGGGGTACAGGTGGATCCCCGAACTTCAACCGGAGCCACCCAAGGCCAGACCTCAGTCCGGCAGCATTGCACGGCGCATGCGCTGTTCCGGCACCTCCCAAACCTCCGCACGCAGACAGCCCACCCCGAGCTGCTGAAGCTACTGCTGTAGCTGGCCGCCACGTGGGAGCGGGCCGAGGCCTGGCGCCAACAGCCAGCTCCAGACTGAGAACTTTCGTGGCAGCGCACTGACTGACTTCCTCCCCGTGGCACCTCGGAGCCTAAACCTGTCGGTCATGGACCCTGTCACCTAAGGGACTCCAGGTGATGTGCTTCCTACAAGTGAGCCACCTCCTATCCACGCCCAGTAACAGGAAACCCGCTTTAGTAGGACAGGGAGAAAATCCCAAGAGGATGTGGGTTCCTGCTGGGGACCTTTTAATCACACACGTGTAATATGTGCGGGGCTGACTGGCGTAATAATCTCACACGTTAGGATAAATGTGATGAGCAAAGTGTTGATGTTACTCGCTCAGCATCTTTGCTTCTATGGAAAAGCGCAGACGCGCGGCTGCGCTTAAGGGATAAGGGACCCGCGCGCCCCTATAAAACTTACCGTCTGTTGGAGACACACATGTTTTGCTGCTAGAGGGGCTTGTTACACATGTTCTGCATGTTGTTATATTGCATTACAATGCATTACAGACCCCTCTAGCGCAGGGGATTTTATGGAAAACATGGTGTCTCTGACGGTCTTGGTGGCGACTCGATCCTGCAGCGGCTTTAAAAGGAGACCACTCTGTTTCTCCTTTTGTTGATCCATCTCCTGATGGAACTGAACAGGGATCTCTTCGGTCTCACTCGCCAGATGCAGCAGAAACAGCCGGGTGACGTCTGATCTTCGGCACTGTCGCCCTCTATGTTCTGGGCCTGCAGTGTGTTATTCGCAGGGGAATGTTCCAGAATACGCGGCACTGGTAGCGCGACTCCTTCCAGATCTTGGTCCAACGCCTAAAAATTCCAAAAGAGAACATAGACGTCTTGTTAGAACTGGATCTAAGCTGCCCCCAATCACACAGCACCAGCACCATGGGAGTCTGGGCCCTGTATATCTGCTTGTCTCTTTTGGTACCGATCACTGATACCAGGTACATTATCAAACTGTTTGTGTCACTTAACCACAACCATTTCCGGAGATAAAAATCCCTTTCATTTCCCCTTTACATTGCTATAAACGCTGCTTTGCAGAATCATTTTGTGTGTAATTACTTGGGGCGTTATTTTATGCTGATAATACCGTCCTGTGACGTGCGCAGGGTGTATGTGTTGGGTGATAACGCCTGATGTTGGGGAGCAGTGAATAATGAACGTGTCTGTTTGGGAAATGTCTCTCCATGTAACACACACTAGAAGCTGCTGTAGATGGTGATATGAGAGAGTGAAGCTCAGCTCCTGGTCTGCTGGAAGTTACATCCACAGTGTCCTCCATGACCAGCTCCTCAGTGTAGTTGCAACAATGTTGCTACCCCCCCCCTCGTGGTTTCCCTTAGCTTCTGCCAGTTGCCTTGGCAACCTCCCTCTGCTCAATACTTGAGCTGGTTAAGCCTTCTCCCCCTGCTATGTTTTGTTACTAGTTTGCCCCATTGCTTATTCCTGTCTGCACAGGAAAATGTGCGTTCTTTTACTCCCAGCACCATAGTGAGTGCGCGTATCTTCCACGGCGCCCTTAGGAAATGCTTTCTGTTTTACCTTCCTCTCACAAATACTACCTGCAAGTTCCTGTATGTTCCTGTTATCCCCACCCAATAAAGTTACAGGAACTAGAAGGACTCCGTGTGCATTTAAAGGGGACGAGTTTAAGGTACCTGCTCCTACTCATTAGTGACACGGCGCCTGGAACAGATACTCACATCGACCTCGCTTTCCACATCCTCCAACATGCAGTCGGCGGTAACATGCCCGAGCACACTGCCGCTATCACCGAGACTGGACTCGGTCACACAGTCCTCCAGGAACTCAGTAAGGGCCAACATATTGCTAGCCCAAAAGCCGCTGTTATAGAGCTCCTGCCATTCGGTGTCTCCTTCCTCGTCCACAGCCAGCTCTCCTCCATTCTTGTCATGTGTCTTTCCCAAGCCCTGCGGGAGTGAGGCAGAAATTAAATAATAATCTGTTTGGGTCTATTTGTCCAAGATTATACTTTCCTCCCGCATATCTCCTGAGTCTCACTCACCCTGTCACTCCAATATCCCTCTCACTCACCCCTCTAGCACCTTCACCTCATACAGCCCGTCCTGCATATCTCCTGAGTCTCACTCCAATATCCCTCTCACTCACCCCTCTAGCACCTTCACCTCATACAGCCCGTCCTGCATATCTCCTGAGTCTCACTCACCCTCTCACTCCAATATCCCTCTCACTCACCCCTCTAGCACCTTCACCTCATACAGCCCGTCCTGCATATCTCCTGAGTCTCACTCACCCTCTCACTCCAATATCCCTCTCACTCACCTCGACCGCCTGGTAAGTGAGGGCAGGAGGGAGGGGGAAGTGAGGGCAGGAGGGAGGGGGAAGAGAGGAATAGGAGTGGGAGGGGGATGAGAGAGGGAGGGAGGTAAGAGAGAGTGCACACTCAGTTGTACAGTGTGATTTAACAAAAAAAGTATTTTATAAATCATCACTTGTGAGCACATTCACGTCTTAGACAGGTCTGCAACCCTGCCTTTCACCATTACCACCTAGCATACAGTGCTTCCAGTGCAGCAATGGATTCTGGGAAATGACATGCAAATAGGCACACAATGTGTCACCTTTTGCTTAAAATACATTTTTACATGGAACCCTTATAAGCAAATGCTTCACTGTCCACGCAGCTTTTAAGCACAAACTGTCTTTGCATCTAATCCCATGCTATGGTTAAAAGCTGTGTGAACAGTGAAGCATTTGCTTATAAGAGTTCCATTTAAAAAATGGATTTCATGCAAAAGGCGACACGTGTTCCCATTTGCATGTAATTTCCCAGAATCCCTTGCAGCAGTGTAAGCACCGTATGCTAGGTGATAAGTGGCAAGAAAAAAATGGGTGTATATAGCGCTAAAGAAATCTTGTGCAGTGACAATAATATTATAATGTGATAGTGCACACAAATATATAATTAGGCTGCCAGGTGATACCAACTCCAAGACAGGTTGGAAAAACAAGACAAATGATAAACAATACAGACCGGCGCCAATTAGTCCAAGGTGATACTAATGTCCAGCACTGAAAGAGTCTCAGAATAGTAGATAGCTGCAGTAGTATCTTCACAGCTTGTCTTCAATGTTTGGACTCCATGAGTATATGCATGGGAGAAAAAATAGACAAAGAAAACATATCATAGTGCAGTATGCAAACAACCAAACATGCAGGACAAACAGGACAAGACAAACACTACATAAAACAGGCAAGGCTGACTAATCCTACAATAAAGTATTTATTAACACAGTAAAATGAAAATGATGAGGTAGCACACGTGGGATCCGGTGGGTAAAACCGGAATCCTACTTACAGGACTGCCACAGGACATAAGCAGGGGTGTAAGGATAGATGGTAACCGGCAGCAGCTCCGTTTTTTCAGTCCTCAGACCTCCAGGGATCTCTCTCTCTCCGTGACCGGAAGCGCGTCACACCACGCGGCTTGACGGATCTCGTGGAGCTCCTGGTGCTGTCTGTCAAGCTGAATCCGGAAATCTGCTGCTAGGAGGCGGGTGCAATCGCCAAATTTCCTTTCTCTTTGCTGCAAGGCTCCCGCAGTCACTACCAGTCCTCTGCCACGCTCAAAATACAAATCTGCCCAACGCGTTTCGTGCGCATCCCCCTGAAGAAGTGCGCATGCGCACGAAACGCGTTGGGCAGATTTGTTTCACCATTATCACCCAGCACACAGCATGTCCACTGCAGCAAGGGATTCTGGGAAATGACGTGCAAATGAGCACACAGTGCCACCTTTTGCTTCAAAACCATTTAACTTTGTCCCCTATAAGCTTAAGCTTGCTGCATTTCACAGCTTTGAGCACAGCCAGGGCGTCTGTCTTTTCTGACCCTGCAGATACTATCACAATAGAAGCAGAAGACCCCAATGCTCACCCAATGTGGCATGTTATAGCAGGAGTCTCTGATTACTTCACACAGCAACACGCTGCACATGACTTGCTACAGTAATAATGCAGTTTGAATGACACTTTAGCTAACATATAGCTCATTCAGGGCCATATTTACTAAGCAGTGCTATTTCATAAGATCCCTTACAGCCCATTCATACGAAAGAGCAGTATGTCTTCCGGCACCAGGCGGTGTCTTGTGGTACAGCACCGCTTAGTAAATATGGCCTCAATGTTTTTCTCCACGTTGTCTTTGAAGTATAAAGTGACACATGTGTAGTACCTGACAGGGTACCAGACCTAACGGGTAACTAAAGACCTTTATTCAATAGAAACATATGCCAGTCATTCAATAAATACTTAATAAGTAGCCATATTGGGTGTTTATTTGGAGGTTACATTTCCTATGGTGCACTGGTAATTGGAAGTGTCCCAGCTTCTCACACAGGGCCCCCCCCGGGCAGTCAGATCTCCCCCCTATATCCTCCTGTTACGTGCCACATCACACGGTGTTTTGATGCATTCTGAGGTTGTCCTTTAATCAGATCTTACCCGGCGCGGCTCCATCTCCCTGGGAAGTGCTTTGCCCGCGCGCTGGAAGGCGCCGCGATCGGGATTTCTCCGCTGACCCCTTCTAGAAGTCGCTCAGCTCGGAGGATCTAAAAAATAAGAGACTTCGAAAAGATGTCAACTGTGTGCAAGGGAGAGAAGTTATACAGGGAGGGGGGAGAGAAGTTATACAGGGAGGGGGGAGAGAAGTTATACAGGGAGGGGGGAGAGAAGTTATACAGGGAGGGGGGAGAGAAGTTATACAGGGAGGGGGGAGAGAAGTTATACAGGGAGGGGGGAGAGAAGTTATACAGGGAGGGGGAGAGAAGATATACAGGGAGGGGGGAGAGAAGTTATACAGGGAGGGGGGAGAGAAGTAATACAGGGAGGGGGGAGAGAAGTTATACAGGGAGGGGGGAGAGAAGTAATACAGGGAGGGGGGAGAGAAGTTATACAGGGAGGGGGGAGAGAAGTTATACAGGGAGGGGGAGAGAAGTTATACAGAGAGGGGGGAGAGTAGTTATACAGGGAGGGGGGAGAGAAGTTATACAGGGAGGGGGGAGAGAAGTTATACAGGGAGGGGGGAGAGAAGTTATACAGGGAGGGGGGAGAGAAGTAATACAGGGAGGGGGGAGAGAAGTTATACAGGGGGGGGGGGAGAGAAGTTATACAGGGAGGGGGGAGAGAAGTTATACAGGGAGGGGGGAGAGAAGTTATACAGGGAGGGGGGAGAGAAGTTATAGAGGGAGGGGGAGAGAAGTTATACAGAGAGGGGGTTAGAGTAGTTATACAGGGAGGGGGGAGAGAAGTTGTACAGGGAGGGGGGAGAGAAGTTATACAGGGAGGGGGGAGAGAAGTTATACAGGGAGGGGGGAGAGAAGTTATACAGGGAGGGGGAACTTAAATACTTTTAAATCTAATCTATTACACTAATAAATCTTATCTATTATACTAATATACATATATAAAATCTATTAAACTAATATATAATCTGTAAAGCTAATAAATCTAATCTATTACACTAATAAATCTAATCACCCCTACCCCCGCTGCCTTTAACCCCCCCTCCCCCCCACCCCTGCAAACCCGGGCAAAGCCCGGTATATCAGCTAGTAATCTATAAAGCTAATAAATCTAATCTATCACACTAATAAATCTAATCTAATATACTAATATATATATATATATATATATAATGTATTAAACTAATATATAATCTATAAAGCTAATAAATCTAACCTATTACACTAATAAATCTAATCACCCCCCTGCCTTTCACCCCCCCCCTCCCCCGCGCCCCTGCAACCCCGGGCAAAGCCCGGTATATCAGCTAGTAATCTATAAAGCTAATAAATCTAATCTATTACACTAATAAATCTAATATACTAATAATGGTTATAAATATGGTCCAAAAATAAAATCAGATTGAAACAAAAAATAAATATGGTCCAAATGGGCGTTGGAAGTCTCTGCAGTCTCCTCCACGTCTCAGAAGATGCTCTTCTCAGGTCCACGGACAGCTGGTTAGTGGCAGAGTGGTGACATCACTCCCATAGAACGCAGGCGGTTGGGCTGTAACCACGGACGTCAGGTTGAAAATAAACATGGTGGTTTTTTGAAATGTAGAATGAGTGTGTGTCACATTCTGAGCTCCGCCTGTGCGCACTGTCAGGTGAAACCAGCGTGTGATAATAGGAGATATCCATATACTGGGATGTGATAAGAAGCATGATGGTTATTTAACACTGTGGGCCTCATGCAGCAAGCGGCGAAAAGGCACTTCTCGCCCGTTTCCTGCCAAAAATGCCTACCCCTATTCAGTAAGGGGCGAGAAAGTGGCGAGAATCAAAAAAAACGCCAGTTTTTGTGGCGGTTTTTTTTCCGCCATTGGCGAGGCGAGAAGGCACTTTTTGCCTAAAATAGACATGTTTTCCGCCACGCTGTACTCTAGTAGTGGCGAGTAGCTTTGCGCCGCTATTCGCCACTCTAGAATGGCGTTTTTATGCCGAATCAGCCACGGCAAAAAAAGTTGGCTAGTTGATGGTGAGAGGCTGCTGATGAGCGGCGGATCGGCACTTAGAAAAAATTCTGGCCTTTTTCCTGGCTGGGATTGATGCCGGGGGTCTCCTGAGCTGATACCATTAATACCAGCACCGGAGCCCCCCGGCATGCATCCGAGGCAGGAAAAATGCTTTTAAAGGCCACTTCATTACCTTAGCGGCTAACCGCTAAGGCAATGAAGGGGTTAAGCCACTGTGCCAGCTTTTTTGTGGGTAGCGGGGGTGGGTGAAGGGGGTATTTTGCCCTTGTTGTTTGTTTAGGGCTTGCGGGGGTGTTGCGGGTGCGCTTAATACCGCTACGGTCATGAAGGGGTTAAACCCTCCCGCTACCCACCCGCAAGCCCTAAACAAACCACCGTTGGGGCTAATACCCCCTTAACCCACCCCCGCTACCCACAAAAAAAATAAAACACACAAAACAGCCCCACATTAACTATATAAATATATATATATATATATATATATTACACCAACAACACCTATACCCCCCTAACATACAGTATAGTAATGGGCACAATTACTATTATCCACAAATGGATAATAGTGAATGTGCCCATTTAAAATACATAAAGAACAATAAATACATTAAATACATATAGCAGTCACCCTTGTCTGGCTGCCACGATGAAGGCCATCCTCATCTTCATCCTGCTAATGCCCCATCCGCTTCTGCAAAACAGAATCAAGAATAAAAACATCCAATGTAATGTCCCCTAACCCCTTAATCACCGTAGCGGTTAATAACCGCTACAGTCATTAAGGGGTTAACCCACCATCACCCACATACCCTACCCCACTACCCCCCCCACCCCGTGAGGCCTAACGACCCTCACCCACTACCCACAAGGGAGGCCTACCCACATACCCTTGGGGCAAATACCCCCTCCCCCCACCCCAACACATACCGTACAATAATGTGCCAAACAACTATTATCCAGATAGGGATAATACATTATTTGGCCATTATTAAACACATTAACTAGCATAGTAAAATAAAGAAAATTCTACTGACCTCATCAATAAGAAGGCCCCGTCACCAGCATCATCCATGTGGTCCGTTGCCAAAATAATACATAGCCAATACATTGCAATGACATTCACATATCAATGAACCCCTTAATCACCTTATCGGATACTAACCGCAAAGGTAATTAAGGGGTTAAGCCATCATGGGAGAAGAGGGGGGGTGGTGGGGGGGAGAAGAGGGGGGGTGGTGGGGGGGGAGAAGAGGGGGAATAGGGGGGAGAAGAGGGGGGGTGGTGGGGGGGGGAGAAGTGGGGGGGAGAAGAGGGGGGTGGTGAGGGGGGGAGAAGAGGGGGGGTGGTGGTGGGGAGAAGAGGGGGGGGGGGTGGGGGGGGAGAAGTGGGGGGGGGGGGTGGGGGGGGAGAAGAGGGGGGGGTGGTGGGGGGGGAGAAGAGGGGGGGTGGTGAGGGGGGGAGAAGAGGGGGGGTGGTGGAGGGGAGAAGAGGGGGGGTGGTGGGGGGGAGAAGAGGGGGGGTGGTGGGGGGAGAAGAGTGGGGGGGGTGGTGGGGGGGGAGAAGAGTGGGGGGGTGGGGGGGAGAAGAGGGGGGTGGGGGGGGGAGAAGAGGGGGGTGGGGGGGGGGGAGAAGAGGGGGGTGGGGGGGGGAGAAGAGGGGGGTGGGGGGGGGGGAGAAGAGGGGGGTGGTGGGGGGGAGAAGAGGGGGTGGTGGGGGAGGAGAAGAGGGGGTGGTGGGGGGGAGAAGAGGAGAGTGGTGGGGGGGAGAAGAGGAGGGTGGTGGGGGGGGGGGAGAAGAGGAGAGTGGTGGGGGGGGGAGGAGAGGAGGGTGGTGGGGGGGGAGAAAAGGAGGGTGGTGGGGGGGGAGTAGAGGAGGGTGTTGGGGGGGAGTGAGAGGGGGTTGGGAGTGTGAGAGACCTGTGTGTCTTGTCCCGCGGCGGCCTGTGCGGCCGCTCCCCCGCTGTGTCCCGTGCGGCCGCTCCCCCGCTGTGTCCCGTGCGGCCGCTCCCCCGCTGTGTCCCGCGCGGCCGCTCCCCCGCTGACTGCAGCGGCCGGGGTGTGAGCTTGGAGGCAATGCGGGAAGGAGGGGCAGAGGCGCTGGGAGGGGAGGCACAGGGGTTGGAGGCACAGGGGAGGCGGCGGTTTAGTAACTTACCTGGGCGGGAGGTGGTGTTTGTGTGTGTGTGTGTGTGTGTGTGTGTGTCCTTTAGCCCGTCACTCCGCCTCAAGCCAATGAGAGGTGTGCGGGGGCGGGCGGGCCAAGGGAGCCATCTCATTGGCCCAAAGGTCCAATGCGATTGCTGCTAGGGACACAGGGAGGGACACAGGGAGACACATACATACAGACAGACAGGCAACGACACATAGGACACTTTGAGAAATATATAGTAGACTAGCTGAGAGACCCGGCGTTGCCCGGGATGTAAATGTGTAATAGGTAGTATTATTTATAAATCGTGGAACAATAGGTGACTGTTTGTTGTAAAGGTTGGATAATAATATTGAAAAGAAAGATGGAAGAAAATGTAATACGATGTTGTATAAAAATGGTTTATTGTAACCACACCACAGTACAATGTATATTTTAGTGCCATAAGTGATGTAAAAATCTGAGTCGTGTGTCCTGCTAGGGTGTGAGGCGGCGGGTGGCGCGTGGGTTGTGAGTGCTGTGTGCGAGTGGGGGTCCTGCTAGGGTGTGAGGCGGCGGGTGGTGCGTGGGTTGTGAGTGCTGTCTGTGAATGGGGGTCCTGCTAGGGTGTGAGGCGGCGGGTGGCGCGTGGGTTGTGAGTGCTGTCTGTGAGTGGGGGTCCTGCAAGGGTGTGAGGCGGCGGCTGGCGCGTGGGTTGTGAGTGCTGTCTGTGAGTGGGGGTCCTGCTAGGGTGTGAGGCGGTGGGTCAGTGATGTCGGTGCGTAGGGGCGGGAGGCAGCAGGTGTGTGTGGCGGCAGGTATGTGTCGAGTGTGGCGGGTGTCTGTTGAGTGCGTGCAGCGGCTGTGAGGCGGTGGGTGAAAGGCAGAGGCGGCCGGAGTAAGGGCGGGTGAAAGGCAGAGGCGGGGGTGGGGAGGCGGTAAGGCGGGCATGAAGGCGAAGGGCGGCGGGAAGGGGAGGAGGGGGTGGAAGAGGGGGGCAAGGGGTGGAGGGGGGGGGAAGGGTTAGTGGAGGGGGGGGGAGGGTTAGAGGAGGGGGGGGAAGGGTTAGAGGAGGGGGGGGAAGGGTTAGAGGAGGGGGGGAAGGGTTAGAGGAGGGGGGGGAAGGGTTAGAGGAGGGGGGGGAAGGGTTAGAGGAGGGGGGGGAAGGGTTAGAGGAGGGGGGGGAAGGGTTAGAGGAGGGGGTGGAAGTGTGGGAGGGGGTGGGAGGGGAAAGGGTAAAAAGAGGTGGAGGGGGGGGGAAGAGGAGCGGAGGGGGGGGGTGGAAAGGGGAGTGGAGGGGGGGTGAAGGGGAGCGGAGGGGGGGGAAGGGGAGCGGGGGGGGGGAAGGGGAGCGGGGGGGGGAAGGGGAGCGGGGGGGGGAGGGGAGAAGGGGGGAGGTGGTGGGAAGGGGGGAGGTGGTGGGAAGGAGGAGGAGGGGGAAGGTGGTGGAAAGGGAGAGAAGGGGGGATGTGGTGGAAAGGGAGAGAAGGGGGGATGTGGTGGGAAGGGGGAGGAGGGGGAAGGTGGTGGGAAGGGGGAGGAGGGGGAAGGTGGTGGAGGGGGAAGGGGGAGGAGGGGGGAGGTGGTGGGAAGGGGGGGAGGGTGGAGGTGGTGGGAAGGGGGGGAGGTGGTGGGAAGGGGGGGAGGTGGTGGAAAGGGGGGGGAGGTGGTGGGAAGGGGGGGAGGTGGTGGAAAGGGGGGGGAGGTGGTATTTTAGGGGGGGGAGGGGTGAGGTGGTGGGAAGGGGGAGGAGGTGGGAAGGGGGAGGAGGTGGGAAGGTGGGGGGTGGGAGGCGGGGGGGGGGAGGAGGTGGGATGGCGGGGGGTGGGAGGCGGTGGGAAGGGGGGGTGGGAGGCGGTGGGAAGGGGGGGTGGGAGGCGGTGGGAAGGGGGGGTGGGAGGTGGTGGGAAGGGGGGGTGGGAGGCGGTGGGAAGGGGGGGGGAGGCGGTGGGAAGGGGGGGGAGGCGGTGGGAAGGGGTGGGGGGAGGCGGTGGGAAGGGGGGCTGGGAGGCAGTGGGAAGGGGGGCTGGGAGGCGGTGGGAAGGGGGGCTGGGAGGCGGTGGGAAGGGGGGGAAGGGGGGAGGCGGTGGGAAGGGGGGGGAGGCAGTGGGAAGGTGGAGGGGAGGCGGTGGGAAGGGGGGGGGGAGGCGAGGGGAGGCGGTGGGAAGGGGGGGGAGGCGGTGGGAAGGGGGGGGGAGGCGGTGGGAAGGGGGGGTGGAGGGGAGGTGAAGGGGGGGTGGAGGGGAGGTGAAGGTGAGGGGGTGGAGGGGGGGGGAGTGGAAGGGAGGTGAAGGGGGGGGGGTGGAAGGGAGGTGAAGGGGGGGGTGGAAGGGAGGTGAAGGGGGGGGGTGGAGGGGAGGTGAAGGGGGGGGTGGAGGGGAGGTGGTGAAGGGGGGGGTGGAGGGGAGGTGTAGGGGGGGGAGGTAAATGGGGAGGTGAAGGGGGGTGGAAGGGAGACGTGGAGTGAGGGGAGGTGAAAGGGGGTGAGGGGAGGTGATGGGGGGTGAGGGGTGGGTGAGGGGAGGTGAAGGCCGCTCACTCACCCATCCGGCAGGTCCCACGTGGATCTGAGGCGGGAGGCAGCGTGTTGTGGCCGCTCTCCCGCTGTGTCCCGGGCGCTCACTCGCTCCCCCGCTGACTGTAGCGGCGCCGGGGGGCCGGGGGTATCGGGGAGACACTGACACTGGAGGGGAGGGGGGGTAGAGGGGAGGTGAAGGCCGCTCACTCACCCATCCGGCAGGTCCCACGTGGATCTGAGGCGGGAGGCAGCGTGTTGTGGCCGCTCCCCCGCTGTGTCCCGGGCGCCGCCATCTTGGGCACTCGGCGCCGCGAGGCAGCCTGCCTGGCCACTGGCTGTTCCCCCGCCGGGGATGGGTGAGTTGTAGCGCCGGGGAGGGGGGGGGCATGTATATGTGTGGGGGGGGGAGAGGTGGGAGATATAGAGGGGGGGTCACGCACGGCCGCTGACACTGGGTGGGGGGTGGGGGGGGGGGGCGCTGAAGGGGTAATAATAGTGTGTGTGTGTCCCGCTGAATGTAGCTGCGCCGGTGGAGGGGGGGGTCGGTGTGAAAGCGCGGGAGACACGGGGAGAGGAGGAGGTGCGCGCGGGTGCTGCTAACTGTGAGCCCCGCTAATGTATGTAACAGTGTGTGTGTGTGTGTGTGTGTGTGTGTGTGTGTGTGTGTCACTGTGTGTGTCACTGTGTGTGTCACTGTGTGTGTGTCTGTGATTGTGTGTGTGTCTGTCACTGTGTGTGTGTCCCTGTGTGTGTGTGTGTGTCCCTGTGTGTGTGTGTGTCACTGTGTGTGTGTGTCTGTCACTGTGTGTGTGTGTGTCCCTGTCCCTGTGTCCGTGTGTGTGTGTGTGTGTCCCTGTGTGTGTGTGTGTGTGTCCCTGTGTGTGTCCCTGTGTGTGTGTCCCTGTGTGTGTGTGTCCCTGTGTGTGTGTCCCTGTGTGTGTGTCCCTGTGTGTGTGTCACTGTGTGTGTCCCTGTGTGTGTGTCCCTGTGTGTGTGTCCCTGTGTGTGTGTCCCTGTGTGTGTGTCCCTGTGTGTGTGTCCCTGTGTGTGTGTCCCTGTGTGTGTGTCCCTGTGTGTCCTTTGGCCCGTCACTCCGCCTCAGGCCAATGAGAGGTGTGCGGGGGCGGGCGGGCCAAGGGACCAATGAGATTTCCCCTAGGGACACCGGACATCCAGGCAGGCAGGCAAACATACAGTGCTTTCACTAATATAGTATAAGATACAGTATATGCACTATATAATATTATATTATACTATATAATATATTATTTATTATGTTATATTATATATATATGTATATATATATATATATATAATACAGTATATACACTATATAATTTATGTGTGTGCTGCATATCTTATTGCCTGCGTAAAATATTTTGTGTATTTTAGCATTAAAATTGCCTTCAGAAACGGAACCTTTCATTTAAACAGTGTTCTTATGGGAAAACGTGTTTCGCTTTACAACGTTTCTCTATCCAACGCCATTTTGAGTAACGCATTGTGTCGGATAGCCGAGGACTGCCTGTATATATATATACACACATGATGAACCAATATACAAATAAATGTCTCAGGGTTAACAAAAACATGCTCCAATATTAATACCACTTATCCATAACATCCTCAATAAAATACAATGCTATTTCCTAAACAAATCCAATGTAATCATCCAATCTAAAGCATCAAATTCCAATCCAAAGCCTCAAATGCCACTTAAAACATTGCATTTACATTGTATACATGCTGCATAAAATGTAAGCAACATGTAGACGCAGCAAATCAATGTTAACAATACAATATTCCAAAGAAAATACCATTACATCAAAAGAAGTATACTATGTAATCCAATAAATTCACCATCAATCAATTTGCATACATTAATTACATCCCAAAACAATTAAAATAGCATCCATACCAATTACATAATTAACTATAGCAACCGTTAAAGAGAACAAGGTACTGTACCATCATACAAAATAGGACCCCAAAAATTAAAATATACATAAGCAATCCTCACCATGACCTAAAGTACAGCATAGAAGCCCAAAAATTACATCCATCTAATTATAAAATACATTGAACACACATCTATGCACAGCAGCATAGCCAAAATCATTTAACATAGTGCAAAGCAAGCTTTTCAAACACTATCATTTCTCACCCTCTATGTATATATCTCTAGACACACACACACACACACACACACACACACACACACACACACACACACACACACACACACACACACACACACACACACACACACACAGTGGCAAGAAATGTTGTACAATAAAAAAAAACAACACATGTAAAAAGCAAAAAAAAGTACAACTACGGAGTTGACGCTGGCTACAGTTTCAACCCAAGTCGTTTTTTGAAGCTGCAGCAGCGTCACTGGGGTCTGAGCGGCAGTGTGGGGGCGGGGTTGGCTGCAGAGGCTGGGGGCGGGGTTAGCTGCAGAGGGTGGGGCGGGGTTAGTGACAGCAGAGGGTGGGGGCGGGGTTAGCTGCAGAGGGTGGGGGTGGGGTTAGCTGCAGAGGGTGGGGGCGGAGTCTGAGCGGCAGAGGGTGGGGGTGGGGTTAGCTGCAGAGTGTGGGGGCGGGGTCTGAGTGGCAGAGGGTGGGGGCGGGGTTAGCTGCAGAGTGTGGGGGCGGGGTCTGAGCGGCAGTGTGGGGGCGGGATTAGCTGCAGAGGGTGGGGGCGGGGTCTGAGCGGCAGTGTGGGGGCGGAGTTAGCTGCAGAGTGTGGGGGCGGGGTCTGAGTGGCAGAGGGTGGGGGCGGGGTTAGCTGCAGAGTGTGGGGGCGGGGTCTGAGCGGCAGTGTGGGGGTGGGGTTAGCTGCAGAGGGTGGGGGCGGGGTTAGCTGCAGAGGGTGGGGCGGGGTTAGTGACAGCAGAGGGTGGGGGCGGGGTTAGCTGCAGAGGGTGGGGGCGGGGTTAGCTGCAGAGGGTGGGGCGGGGTTAGTGACAGCAGAGGGTGGGGGCGGGGTTAGCTGCAGAGGGTGGGGGTGGGGTTAGCTGCAGAGGGTGGGGGCGGAGTCTGAGCGGCAGAGGGTGGGGGTGGGGTTAGCTGCAGAGTGTGGGGGCGGGGTCTGAGTGGCAGAGGGTGGGGGCGGGGTTAGCTGCAGAGTGTGGGGGCGGGGTCTGAGCGGCAGTGTGGGGGCGGGATTAGCTGCAGAGGGTGGGGGCGGGGTCTGAGCGGCAGTGTGGGGGCGGAGTTAGCTGCAGAGTGTGGGGGCGGGGTCTGAGTGGCAGAGGGTGGGGGCGGGGTTAGCTGCAGAGTGTGGGGGCGGGGTCTGAGCGGCAGTGTGGGGGTGGGGTTAGCTGCAGAGGGTGGGGGCGGGGTCTGAGCGGCAGAGGGTGGGGGCGGGGTTAGCTGCAGAGTGTGGGGCGGGGTTAGCTGTAGAGTGTGGGGCGCGGTTAGCTGCAGAGGGTGGGGGCGGGGTCTGAGCGGCAGTGTGGGGGCGGGGTTAGCTGCAGAGGGTGGGGGCGGGGTCTGAGCTGCAGAGGGTGGGGCTGGGTTAGCTGCAGAGGGTGAGGGCGGGGTCTGAGCGGCAGAGTGTGGGGGCAGGGTTAGCTGCAGAGGGTGGGGGCGGGGTCTGAGCGGCAGAGTTTGGGGGCGGGGTTAGCTACAGAGTGTGGGGGAGGGGTCTGAGCGGCAGTGTGGGGGTGGGGTTAGCTGCAGAGGGTGGGGGCGGGGTCTGAGCAGCAGAGGGTGGGGGCGGGGTTAGCTGTAGCGTGTGGGAGCGGGGTTAGCTGCAGAGTGTGGGGCGTGGTTAGCTGCAGAGGGTGGGGGCGGGGTCTGAGCGGCAGTGTGGGGGCGGGGTTAGCTGCAGAGGGTGGGGGCGGGGTCTGAGCGGCAGAGGGTGGGGGCGGGGTCTGAGCGGCAGTGTGGGGGCGGGGTTAGCTGCAGAGGGTGGGGGCGGGGTCTGAGCTGCAGAGGGTGGGGCGGGGTTAGCTGCAGAGGGTGGGGTGGGGTCTGAGTGGCAGAGGGTGGGGGCGGGGTCTGAGCGGCAGAGGGTGGGGGCAGGGTCTGAGCGGCAGTGTGGGGGCGGGGTCTGAGCGGCAGAGTGTGGGGCGGGGTTAGCTGCAGAGGGTGGGGGCGGGGTCTGAGCGGCAGTGTGGGGGCGGGGTCTGAGCGACAGTGTGGGGGCGCGGTCTGAGTGGCAGAGGGTGGGGGCGGGTTCTGAGCGGCAGAGGGTGGGGGCGGGGTCTGAGCGGCAGAGGGTGGGGGTGGGGATAGCTGCAGAGGGTGGGGGCGGGGTCTGAGCGGCAGAGGGTGGGGGCGGGGTCTGAGCTGCAGAGGGTGGGGCGGGGTCTGAGCAGCAGAGTGGGGGCGGGGTCTGAGCGGCAGAGTGTGGGGGCGGGGTTAGCTGCAGATGGTGGGGGCGGGGTTAGCTGCAGATGGTGGGGGCGGGGTTAGCTGCAGAGGGTGGGGGCGGGGTCTGAGCGGCAGAGGGTTGGGGGCGGGGTTAGCTGCAGATGGTGGGGGTGGGGTCTGAGCGGCAGAGGGTGGGGGGGGGGTCTGAGTGGCAGAGGGTGGGGGAGGGGTTAGCTGCAGAGTGTGGGGGCGGGGTTTGAGTGGCAGAGGATGGGGGTGGGGTTAGCTGCAGAGGGTGGGGGTGGGGTCTGAGCGGCAGAGGGTGGGGCGGGGTCTGAGCGGCAGAGTTTGGGGGCGGGGATAGCTGCAGAGGGTGGGGGCGGGGTCTGAGCTGCAGAGGGTGGGGCGGGGTCTGAGCAGCAGAGTGGGGGCGGGGTCTGAGCGGCAGAGTGTGGGGGCGGGGTTAGCTGCAGATGGTGGGGGCGGGGTTAGCTGCAGATGGTGGGGGCGGGGTTAGCTGCAGAGGGTGGGGGCGGGGTCTGAGCGGCAGAGGGTTGGGGGCGGGGTTAGCTGCAGAGTGTGGGGGTGGGTCTGAGCGGCAGAGGGTGGGGGCGGGGTCTGAGCTGCAGAGGGTGGGGGCGGGGTCTGAGCGGCAGAGTGTGGGGGCGGGGTTAGCTGCAGAGTGTGAGGGCGGGGTTAGCTGCAGATGGTGGGGGCGGGGTTAGCTGCAGATGGTGGGGCGGGGTCTGAGTGGCAGAGGGTGGGGGCGGGGTTAGCTGCAGAGTGTGGGGGCGGGGTCTGAGTGGCAGAGGGTGGGGGTGGGGTTAGCTGCAGAGGGTGGGGGCGGGGTCTGAGCGGCAGAGGATGGGGCGGGGTCTGAGCGGCAGAGTTTGGGGGTGGGGTTAGCTGCAGAGGGTGTGGCGGGGTCTGAGCGGCAGAGGGTGGGGGCGGGGTTAGCTGCAGAGGGTGGGGGCGGGTTCTGAGCGGCAGAGGGTGGGGGCGGGGTCTGAGCGGCAGAGGGTGTGGGCGGGGTCTGAGCGGCAGAGGGTGGGGGCGGGGTTAGTATCAGCAGAGCCTGAGCAGTGAGACCCAGAAAGGCCCAAGATGGCTTCCCCTCCACAACCAAGCTCCACAGTGACAGGTAGGACTCCCCCCCCTGCTGCTCTCACCCCCCCTGCAGCTCCCTCCCCCCTGCTGCTCTCACCCCCCCCCCCCCTGCAGCTCCCTCCCCCCTGCAGCTCCTCCCCCCTGCAGCTCCTTCCCCCTGCAGCTCCCCCCCCCCCTTGTGATGGATTGGATAAAATGCCTATTTCTTCATCTGTAATACTTTGCAATGATTCCTTACTCAAAATGGCTACCGCAGCTACCCCTCCCTTCAAGTAAGGAAGATGGCACCGAGGAATTCAACTCAAATGCTGATGTGTCCAAGAAAACCTACAATAACAAGACCATAAATCATAACAACAAGACCATACAAGGACAAGACCTAACAAAGAACCATTACCTACGTAGGAAACTAATCTGGACGGGGACAGATACTCTGAAGACGTTTTGGTCTGATCCAAATTATCCAAATCAGCTGGCGCCCAACGTGGGCCCCTGGGTTGTGAACCAACAGACAGCCGTGCGCAGAGGGACCGGGGTGGACCAAGTGCGGACGCGGCAGGAGACTGATCACCTCTGGAGTACGGTAAGATAACATTTATTATCTACCGATACGCACTGTCTCCGCTGTTGGTCTATTTCTGTGTCTCATACGGCTCTCCGAAGGTCACCTAAAGACAGGTAGATATCTTGCCCAGAGCCCGTTTTAAACTCAAACCTGTTACCTAGACTATCTGTCACCCGGTATACGTTTACATGTTGTATATGTTAGTCAGTGCCGCAAGTGGGAGCCCAAAGTGGAGTGGGATTTTTGCCGGCTGACTAGGGGTCTTGTCACTGTATGTTGTAAACTTGGTGGAAGGAGGGGAAAAGGGGGAGTAAGGGAAAGTCGGTTCAGAGAGGAACACGGTAATCCCGGTAGTGACTGTACGGTTGGCGCGTTGCGGAGGGAAGGGGTGTTAAGTTGCGCGTTACGGTTTGTAGCAGCACGGAATCCTGCCGACTGATCCCTGAACAACCTTTTCCTCTCTCGTAATCAAGTGGTATGTTATGTCCAAAATGTGTTTGTGTATTAGAGTTGAGAATTCATGAGGATGGGTGGGGATTGTTGAGAGTAGAAGAGATAGCCCATTGGTGCTTGGGCGATAACCCCTAGACGTTAAACTGCCCGAACTCCTGTTTTTTCTGCGTTAATGTACGCTTTGCAGTAAGAAAGAAAGAAAGTGAAAGTTAAGTGAATTTGCTGATAGATAATCAAGGCATATGATTGTGTTGTGGAAGTAGGTATTGAGGGTTATTTTTATGAAAGGTTTATATGCAGAAATTGGGATACAATTAGAGAAAGTGTTATAAGTGAAAGGGGAAAAAAAAGCAGGGCATTTTTGCTAGTAATTGCTGTGTAGCTTTAAAAAAAAAAAAAAAAACCATGGGAACACAGGCAAGTAAGACAGAGAAAGGAGTCTTAGCCTGCCACCTAGTGGCGGAAAGAGAGAGAACAGAACGAAAAGGAATGGGAGCAGCCCTCCCTGCAACTGGTAAAGATTTATTTAAAAGGTTTGTTCGTACTGGCCACACGAATGGGTCTTTTAAAACCAGAAAATATTATTTTTCCTTCTGTTCTAATGGCAACTAGAAAGAGGGGTCTTTTTCTGTGGGAGTGAGAAGCTCAGTGAGCACCGTCTTGTGTGTTTTTGAATCCCACAGGGAAACATACCTTACGTTAATATGGGTCAAAAGAATTCTGTTGAGGGACAGAAGGGTCCCGCTGCATTTATTTTATCATTGCCAGGACAGAAGTTAATATAATAACAAGTGAAAAAGAAAGCAAGTAGGCTGTTTAAAGTATGTGGTATTACTGCAGCAGAAGGCAGGTTACAACCAGAAGAGTGGCGAAAAATATTGAAAGAAAAGAGAGGAATTTTGAGTGATAACAACCTGCTGAAGACAGCAGAAGCCTGGTTTAATGTTGCCAAGGCTGTCCAGAGGAAAATGGACCGAGCAGGAGATAGAAAAGGGAGGGAAGGTTGTATTTCTTTATCACCCTTGCGGTGACTGTACAAGTAACCCCCCTGAAAATGACCAACCCCCACCCTATGCTGGTGCTGACTCACCCCCCTGGACATGTTTAAGGTGTGGCACCCAAAACCCCCAATGCAGGGAAGATTGTTTTAATTGTGGTGTGCAGCGCCACGGTGTGACTGATTTATCTATACTCACTCCTTTGTTACCTTCGCTCCCAGCTCTAGCAGCACCCCCTCCTATACAACCCACTACCCCGCCCACGAATGACAAACCAACCTTGACTGCCCATGTAGCACAACTATATCCTGTGCTGCAGGCGGATGGTTCCTATTACACCCCGACTGCACCCCTAATGCCCCTGATGCCAGCCCTTTCACCCCAAACAATCACTGCCCCAGCGGTAGGGATTCAAGTCTACCCTGACACAACAATAGCACACAGACCCAGCAGCAGTGTCCACTATATATGCCTGGTAGTTTTGACTCAGAAAGTGAGTCACAGGCCGCTGCACAGGAGGCAAACATGACCTGGAATACTAACCCCAGACACCCCCCAGTACCCGACCACGGCCCAAGGTTATATGGGCAGACGCCCAAGCAGGTAAAAGGCGCCCCAATAATGTATGTCACCTTCACCCCCCCCCAAGCCTCCTCCCTGGTAAACACCCTACCAGATCCAGAGAAACAACCTATGCCCTTTTATCGTAGAGTGGTCCAGATTCAAAAAACGTATTCAGCAGCTCGACGGGATTTGGTTATCTTATGCGAGATTAAGGCGGGGGAAGCATACTGGCCCATAATGGAAAAAAAGCCTGACGGACGCTATGGTGACAGGCCATGATACATATGCCTCCGGGGTGGACTTTTGTGACCAATTACGTGACTGGGCCAGGGAAAAGCTGGCTGACCAAGCCATCAATATACAGGATGTGACTCAGGAAAAAGGGGAATCAGTGGAGAAATTCCATACCAGATTATCCCAGGTTTTTTCCGATTTAGGTTTTACCACATACAACAAAGCCCATAGTCAGATGTTATCTGCTGCATTTGTAGCCGGACTCGAGGCACCCATTCGGAAAGGTTTAATTCTGGCACGACCAGAATTCTGGGTACTCCCTCTAGATACCCTTTTGTTGGTAGCGAAGGGTCTTGAATCAAGCCAGGCCCTGAAGAAAACCACCCCTATTATGTTGGCGGAGAATGTCTCTACCCCCACTTATGGCCAAGGTTATAATCATGTGCAGTATGAGCCACGACCACCTCCCACTTGTTTTAATTGCGACCAGCCCGGCCATTTTAGAAGGAACTGCACGGCACCTAAACGCCCCCGCAGGAATCAATATAACCCCGGAAACAGTAACTCCCCTTGCTCCCAGTGGAACCAGAGCAGGGACAACCGCTACCCCCATGATGACCAGCTACCTCCCCGCCAAATGCCCCTTCAGCCCACCAATCATGGTGGGAACCAGCCCCGCTAGGAATCCGGCAAGCCTGTGTCAACCCCCCTTCTAGCTGTAGCCGTCCGGGAAGGAGAAGGTCCCCTTGCCCAGGTTATAATACCCATAGAAGGTCACCTCACCCCCTTCCTGGTAGTCACAGGTGCAGCCAGGAGCGTAATTAGAACTGCAGATATACCCGACCCTTCCTATTTGTCTGATATTGATGTTTTATGTGTGGGGGTAGATGGCACACCGCGCTCTAGCCCATTAACACGACCCCTGCAGATAGGTCCCTACCCTGAACTATTTGCACGATTTGTAGTTTCCTCTACTTGCCCGCTTAATCTGCTTGGCGCTGATGTTTTGTCCAGGTTACAGGCCTCCATAATATTCTCCGAGGACGGCACCATTGATGTAACCTTCCCGCTCTGGGAGTCAGATGTCTCTGCCCTTTGTTCCCTTCCAATACTTTTGGCATTAGCGGACAAACCCTCAGCCGCCAGTATACCACCCGCTGTCATGGATAGGATCCCGTCCAAATTATGGTCCACAGGCCCTGAGGATATCGGGCACCTAACGGTACCGCCCATTGTTGTACAGCTCAAACAAGGGGCCCCGCTTCCCCGTAAACTGCAATACCCCTCTTTTCCCTGTGAAGAAACGCACCGCGAAGGGTGAACCTGATAAGTTTAGAATGGTTCAAGATCTTCAAGCAGTAAATGATGCAACCATTGTACGATGTCTTAACAACAAATCCCTTCCAGATGACCCCAGAGGCTTCCAAGAATTTCACTGTTCTCAAACAGGTAATATCCTCGGCCCCTGCCTTGGGCCTCCCAGACTATGATTTACCCTTCAAGCTTTTCGTATCAGAACGAAATGGACATGCAACTAGAGTGTTAACACAGCCACACGCTGGCCGATGTCGACCTTTTAGTTATTACTCCAGCCGTCTCGATGATGTGGCTCGTGGTGGACCGTCCTGTCTTCGTGCTGTCTTTGCTGCTCAAGCACTGCTGGATAAAACTTCGGATATTGTTCTAGTGCATGACCTCATTCTCCTGGCACCACATGACATTGCTGCTATTCTTAATCAGACACAGCCAAAACATCTGTCCGCTGCCAGACACCTCAGGTTGCAATGCTCGCTTCTCATTCCAGACAATGTCACCCTTCTCCGGTGCCAAGTGCTTAACCCCTCCACTCTTCTTCCACTTCCTGAGGGGGGAGATGTGCAGGGACACGAACAAGAACAAAACACAGCTAGAGTCGACCTACCCCATGATTGCTTCGAACTCATGAAGCTAGAAACAGCTCATCTGCCCACGGTGAGTGAAACGCCGATACAGAACCCAGATCTAATTCTGTTTGTGGATGGTTCTCGATATGCTGATCAACAAGGCACCTACCATACGGGTTATGCGGTCACCACAGACTCCGTGGTCCTACTGGCAAGCACACTACCGTCAACAGCATCCGCACAAGAGGCCGAACTACAAGCCCTCACTGCAGCGTGTAAACTGGCAGAAGGACAAACGGCGAATATCTACACTGACTCTAGATATGCCTTTGGTGTAGCACACGATTTTGGCGTCATTTGGCAAACCAGGGGATTTCTGACAGCAGCAGGAACACCAGTGAAACACAGCTCAGCCATACAAGCTCTGATGGACGCCCTACTCCTTCCAAGCCATGTGGCCATCCTGAAGGTAAAAGCCCATGGGAAACTGAACACAGAAGAAGCCAGAGGAAACCATCTGGCGGATGCCGCGGCAAAACAAGCTGCCAGCGGGATACGAGAAGTGGAAGATCAAGTGGACACGACAAGGATGGTTCCGTTAATGCAGAACCTCCCAGTAAATCGAGAATATCTGAAGAAGTTGCAAGAATCTGCAACAAAGGAAGAAAAGGAAAGGTGGAAGAAAAGAGGTGCATCGCTCCAAGAAGGAATTTATGAGTACAAAAAGAAACTTTGTCTGCCACGGGCACTGTATCCTGCTGTGGTACAATGGGCACATGGAGCAGCACATCTCTCAAAGACTCTTATGAATGCACTGATCGACAAATACTATGTGGCGCCTGGAATTACCCCAATGACTAGTAATTTCTGCAAATCATGTACAATTTGTGCAAAGTGTAACCCAGGATGTGTGGAAAAACCACCGCAGAAACACTTTGCAAGGCCCTTATACCCTTTCCAGCGTATCCAGATTGACCATATTCAGATGCCAAAGTCGGGCCGTTTTGAATATGCGTTAGTAATTGTAGATATGTTTTCAGGATGGCCAGAAGCCTATCCTGTCACCAATCTCACTGCGAAAACAACAGCAAAAAAATCTCCTGACAGAGGTGGTTTGTAGATATGGGGTACCTGAAGTAATAGAAAGCGACCAAGGCCCCGTTTTCACTGCTACGCTAGCTAAAGAAATTTGGTCCGCGCTAGGGACCACCCTTGCTTTCCACACCCCATACCATCCCCAGAGTAGCGGAAAGGTAGAAAGAATGAATGGCACACTGAAAACTAGAATGTTGAAAATGGCCCAGGAAACAAATATGCCCTGGCCAGATAGTCTACCCATTGCTTTGTTCAGTGTTCGATACACCCCACGAGGGGAACATGCTCTATCCCCATTTGAGATACTGTTTGGTACTGCCCCCAAACTTGGTTGTTACTACCCACAGCAGTTACAGATGCAGTCTGATGTTTTGACCAAATATGTAACTGCCCTAGCGCAAGAACTAACCAATATGTATGGTCGAGTGTTTTCTTCTATTCCAGATCCAGATCTAGATACCGGGACTCATAGACTCGTGCCCGGAGACTGGGTACTCGTGATTTTTGTAAGGAAACACTCCCTAGAGCCCAGATATGATGGTCCTTTCCAAGTTCTGTTGACCACAGCCACATCAGTCAAACTAGCTGGCAAGAACACCTGGATACACACCTCTCATTGCAAGAAGGTTCCAGCTCCCAACGAGGACACCTCAGAAGGAAAATGATGCTATATATCTTTTGCTTGTTGGGTCTAGGGGGGGGGCACAAGAGATTGCTATCACCCAACATGAAGGGGTAGTCACGTTTTGGTATAATTCATCCAATACTCATGTAGCTACCTTCTCCTTTGATTATTGTAATATAGTCCGCTGCCCCTCAACACATTGGCAATGTAATCGATACAGCAATGTCGGTTTCAGGTCTACTTATATATTCGTAACGGATTCCTACTGGGGACAGGAATGTGATTACTGGGGAGTAGTAGGATGGAACACGGGAACAGATTGGGGATACCGACCACAAAATGGTCTAGCAAGGAAAGACGGGATGGCAAAAGATTCTTGCCCAAATAGGCATCGCAATAGTTATTATTTTTGTTTTGTTTGTGATTATTGTCTGCTGTGTTCTCCCATATTTAAAAAAATTCATGACCAAAGCTGTTGACAATAGCACTCCTACCCTTTTTCTGCAGTCAGATAATAATATTCCACTCTTGGAAGATGGTCCATTTACTCCGTTACAGTCCCTCCCAGTTAAGTACAATAGTATAAATCCATAGGGACAGCATCTGACTTCCTTATGTGCAAAGTCTGTGGCAAGGGGGGTCATGGACAAGCCATGACTCGTCTAACGTACAGCACAAAAAAGTTCCCAGGCACATCTGGACAGATGAGTTAGTGTACATCTAGGGACAGACTCAGAAATAGACATTTCAAGGGGGGACTGTGATGGATTGGATAAAATGCCTATTTCTTCATCTGTAATACTTTGCTATGATTCCTTACTCAAAATGGCTCTACCGCAGCTACCCCTACCTTCAAGTAAGGAAGATGGCACCGAGGAATTCCACTCAAATGCTGATGTGTCCAAGAAAACCTACAATAACAAGACCATAAATCATAACAACAAGACCATACAAGGACAAGACCTAACAAAGAACCAATGAGACAAATAACCTGAGACAGCTCCTTTGCATACAAACCCCCTCCCCTACAGCCCCTTTATAGGAACGTGGTCTGTAGGAATAAAGACAGACATTATCATTCTGAACGTGTGTCAGCGTGATTTTTTCTCAGTGCACGCATTACCTATGTAGGAAACTAATCGGGACGGGGACAGATACTCTGAAGACGTTTTGGTCTGATCCAAATTATCCAAATCACCCTCCCCCTGCAGCTCCCCCCCTCCCCCCTGCAGCTCCCCCCCCCCCTCTCCTCAGAGCTGGTGTCAGGGTTGGGTGACCAGATTTCCAAAAGTAAAACCGTGACACAATAAAAATGTATTTCTAAAACAAATGACATCTCTTAAAAATAAATATTATTATGGTATTTGTCCAACAGCGTCGCCATTTATACTGTTTTATGATTTCTCTCTCCCCCATTATTGGCCAGTAATGCCCTGTTCTGAGGGGATTGTTACTATTATAGGCTAAATGTCGGCTTATTTCATACATAATATACACTTTTGTATAGTTAGATAGATTTTTTTATTAAAATAAAATGGTAAATACATTAAACCACCTCTATATACGCTTACACTGCAGATATCTATATCCGCACACTGCCGCCCCCTCTGTGTACACACACACACACACACAACACAGCACCTCTACACACAACACAGCACCTCTACACAGACACACACACAGCACCTCTACACAGACACAGCAGGGACCATGTGTCCTACCTGTGCCCTTTTACCCAGCTCTGTGCCTGGGTTACTCTGTCCTCCCTGTGCCCCTTTACCCAGCTCTGTGCCTGGGTTACTGTGTCCTCCCTGTGCCCCTTTACCCAGCTCTGTGTCTGGGTTACTGTGTCCTCCCTGTGCCCCTTTACCCAGCTCTGTGCCTGGGTTACTCTGTCCTCCCTGTGCCCCTTTACCCAGCTCTGTAACTGGGTTACTGTGTCCTCCCTGTGCCCCCTTACCCAGCTCTGTGCCTGGGTTACTGTGTCCTCCATGTGCCCCTTTACCCAGCTCTGTGCCTGGGTTACTGTGTCCTCCCAGTGCCCCATTACCCAGCTCTGTGCCTGGGTTACTGTGTCCTCCCTGTGCCCCCTTACCCAGCTCTGTGCCTGGGTTACTGTGTCCTCCCTGTGCCCCTTTACCCAGCTCTGTGCCTGGGTTACTGTGTCCTCCCTGTGCCCCCTTACCCAGCTCTGTGCCTGGGTTACTGTCTCCTCCCTGTGCCCCCTTACCCAGCTCTGTGCCTGGGTTTCTGTGTCCTCCCTGTACCCCCTTACCCAGCTCTGTGCCTGGGTTACTGTGTCCTCCCTGTACCCCCTTACCCAGCTCTGTGCCTGGGTTACTGTGTCCTCCCTGTGCCCCCTTACCCAGCTCTGTGCCTGGGTTACTGTGTCCTCCCTGTGCCCCATTACCCAGCTCTGTGCCTGGGTTACTGTGTCCTCCCTGTGCCCCCTTACCCAGCTCTGTGCCTGGGTTACTGTGTCCTCCCTGTGCCCCCTTACCCAGCTCTGTGCCTGGGTTACTGTGTCCTCCCTGTGCCCCCTTACCCAGCTCTGTGCCTGGGTTACTGTGTCCTCCCTGTGCCCCCTTACCCAGCTCTGTGCCTGGGTTACTGTGTCCTCCCTGTGCCCCCTTACCCAGCTCTGTGTCTGGGTTACTGTGTCCTCCCTGTGCCCCTTTACCCAGCTCTGTGCCTGGGTTACTGTGTCCTCCCTGTGCCCCTTTACCCAGCTCTGTGCCTGGGTTACTGTGTCCTCCCTGTGCCCCCTTACCCAGCTCTGTGCCTGGGTTACTGTGTCCTCCCTGTGCCCCCTTACCCAGCTCTGTGCCTGGGTTACTGTGTCCTCCCTGTGCCCCATTACCCAGCTCTGTGCCTGGGTTACTGTGTCCTCCCTGTGCCCCTTTACCCAGCTCTGTGCCTGGGTTACTGTGTCCTCCCTGTGCCCCTTTACCCAGCTCTATGCCTGGGTTACTGTGTCCTCCCTGTGCCCCTTTATCCAGCTCTGTGCCTGGGTTACTGTGTCCTCCCTGTGCCCCTTTACCCAGCTCGCTTTTCGGTGATTTCCGCTTTTCGGCGGGGGCCTGGAACGGAACCCGCAGTATTAGTGGGGCCCGGCTGTAGCTGTGTTATATATAGCGCAGGGGTGGGAAACTCCTCAAGGGCCACTAACAGGTCACGTTTTAAGGATATCCCTGCTTCAGCACAGGTGGCTCACTCAAAGACTGAGCCACTGATTGCGCCACCTGTGCTGAAGCAGGGATAAGCTTAAAACCCGTCATGTTGGAGGGCTGGATTTGCCCACCCGACGTACAGAGCACAAAGCACCGAAACACGTTCCCAAGACATATAATGTGAGACACACTAAGGCCTGTTGTGGCTTTCAGACGCTACGCCAGAAACTCCGGCACATTCTGCATCTTTTCACTCGGAGGAATTGAGTTAATAAGGAGAATTTTGCCATACAAACTACTGAACAGCTGTTTTTTGCTGTTATTTGCAGGGCTTTTTTTTGTGACGTTACTGGCAGGTACTTGATACCTCTATTTCCCGTTGCAGGTTCTCTCCCTGCTTGTGAGGAGGCCGCCACTGCACATAGCCATTCCCTCCCCTGCCTGTTTCTCCTCCCCACATGGCTGAGCTCTGCAGAGTATCTCCAAACAGACCAGAGCACTCCTATCTCCCCCCACATATCGTTCTTGGGGGGTGGGGGTGTTTGTGCATTTTCTCTGGGGACCCCCTTCCCCCCCCTCTTTTTCTGCTCGCCCTCTGCAAAAAGCCTTCAGTAATGTCTAAGAATATATAAAAAAGCTATAGGTAGAAACAGGATTATGTGGCAAAGGTGGTCATTTTTATTTTAATACACAGCTTTTACAGTTATTAACAGTACACCACCCAATTAGAAATGGAGTTTATAAAGAAGAAGCTATTGGCAAAATAATAAGCTCCCCTTTATTATAGTAATGGATGTGGTAATAGAATGAGGCAGCAGGGAACAGAAAAGTTTAGGCATGTGTGTCAAGCAACAGGGGGAGCAGAGCGAGAGAGGGACACGAGGGGGAGAAAAGAGGGATAGAGATATGAGGGGGTGGAAAGAGAGACACAAGGGGAAAAGAGACACAGACATTAATGGAAGAGAGACATGAGGGGAGAAAGAATATTCCTGACAGTCTCTCTCTTCTCTCCCTCATGTCTCTCTCTTCTCCCATTCATGTCTTTTTCTTTTCCCCTTGTGTCTCTTTCCCCCCTCTTGTCTCTATCCTTCTTTTCTCCCCTTCCCGTCTCTCTTCTCCCCCTCATGTCTCTATCCTCTTTTCTCCTCTTCGCGTCTCTCTTCTCCCATTTGTCTCTCTCTTCTCCCCCTCGTGTCTCTCTCTTCTCCCCTCCATGTCTCTCTCTTCTCCCCTCCATGTCTCTCTCTTCTCCCCTCCTTGTCTCGGGGTCATGGCTGAGGTTGGCAGCAGGCAAGGATCATCTGGGTCACAGGCAGGGTTCGGTGGCAGGCGGTAAGCAGGATCATAGGGTCCAGGCAGGGGTCGGCAGCAGGAAGGCTGGAACAGGGCAGGGGAGCACTGGGACCAGGAAACTGTCCGGGACAAGCTAGTTCAGTAGCAATGGCCTTTACAGGAACAAAACAGAAACAGATCAGGGGCAGAAGGAGTCTGGACACAAACAAAGCAAAGGCAAAGAGGTGCAGGAAACAGGAAACTATAAGGCAGGCAGAGACAGAAGACAGGAGCACCCAAGAGGAGACAAACAGGAAACCCAGAGCAGGCAGAAACAGCAGCACACCCGGTGGCCAGACAAGGAACAGAAAGGGAGAACTCAAACTGTCAAGAGAGACACTGGCAGGAATATCACGAAGAGACAGACATGAGGGGAAGAAGAGAGAGACTAGAGGGAGAGATGAGAAGGATAGACAGAGGAGAAAAGAGAGAGAGAGACAGACAGGAGGGGAAGAGAGACAGGAGGGGGAGAAGAGAGACAGGAGGGGGAGAAGAGAGACAGGAGGGGGAGAAGAGAGACAGACAAAGGGGAAAGAGACAGACATGAGGGGGAGAAGAGAGAGACAAACATGAGGGAGAGGAAAGAGACAAACATGAGGGGGAGGAGAGAGACAAACACGAGGGGGAGAAGAGAGAGACAAAAATGAGGGGGAGAAGATAGAGATAGACACGAGTGGGACAAAAGACAGAAGACACGAGGGGTAGAAAACAGAGACACATCATGGGGAGAAAAGAAATACAGACATGAGTGGGAGAAAAGAGAGAGACATGAGGGAGAGAAGATAGAGACGTGATGGGGAAAGGGGAAGGAAAAGAGAAAAAGATGCTGGGAAAGACCTGCCGAGTCTGCTTCTTCCTTCTGCATTCTTCTGTTCCTTCTCCCCTTCTTATCTTCTCTCTAACGCTTCTCTTCCTCAGTTATTCCATCCCTGTCTTCCTCTCCTACATCTTCTCTCTAATATCCCCATTCTCTTCTATCCTGTTCTCTCTCTTCTGCTCTGATCTCCTATCCTTGGCTTTTCCTTCTTGCCTCCTTTCAATGCTCCTTCCTTCTCTCTCTTCCATCTCTTCCTCTTTTTCTTGTCTATATATTTCTTGTCTATAATATTCTATATTTTCTCTTATCTTCTCTCCTGCTCGTCTCCTTGCTTTGGCTCTTCTCCCTTCGGCTTTCTTATTTGTTTTTCTCTCTTCTGTATTGTTATCTTCTTCCCTTTTTCTCTTGCTTCTAGGCCATTTTGTTTTCTACTTCCCGTTCTAATTTCCTATCTTCCTCTAACTTTCTTTCCCCAATTCTATCCCCAGGTGATGTGCCTCCTACAAGTGAGCCCCCTCCTATCCCGCACAGTAACAGAAACCCCCTTTAGTGGAAAAGAGAAACGTAATGCCAAGAGGATGTGGGTTCCTGCTGGGGACCTTTTAATCACACACGTGTAATATGTGAGGGGCTGACTGGCGTAATAATCTTACACCGTTAGGATAAATGTGATGACCAAGGTGTTGTTGTTACTCACTCAGCATCTTTGCTTCTATGAAAATGCGCAGACGCGCGGCTGCGCTTATGGGATAAGGGACCCGCGCGCCCCTATGTTACGTACCCTCTGTGTTGGGGATACAGATGCTTTGCTACCAGAGGGGCTTGTTACACACGTTCTGCATGTTATTATATTGCATTACAATGCATTACAGACCCCTCTGGCACAGGGGCAACCATAGAAAATGTAATGTCTTGGTGTTGACTGGATCCTGCAGCTGGTTTAAAAGGAGACGTCATTGCCTCTCCTCTTCTTGATCCATCTCCTGACAGGTGTTACTGCACAGATGCAGAAATACCAACAGGCAGATGACGTGTAGCCTGCGTACCCATCTTCCTCTTAATCTTCAGCGAGAATGGGCCCCAGATACTGTATAAGGATCTCCCAACATGGCCTTCCTCTCAGGAAGAAATCTCCTGTGACCATCGTGACTATGGCTGGCAGACCGCTGAGTCCCAGGACTATCCTTCAGGAGACTATTTGCCTCACAGCTACCGTTGGAGAGCTTCATCACGAACCCATACATCTGGATGTGATTCATTCTCCAGACATGGACATTGTTCTGGGACTCCCATGGCTACGAGTCCATAATCCACAGATCGGCTGGTCATTGGGTCAGGTGACAGCATGGACTCCTTGATGTAGGGCCAAGTGTCTGGTTTTCTCACAATCCTTGTGGAATATTCATTGCTCCAAACCAGAGGCATTTGCGAATCTTGCTCCGGCCTACCAGACTTTTCAGAACGTCTTCAGCAAAAGGCAGGCTGAAGAACTGACAGTCCTTTTGACTGTCCCGTCGATCTGCTCCCTGGGACATTTCCTCCACGGGGGCGGACTTACCCTTTCTCAGAACCAGAGACTGTAGCCGTGAAGGCCTAAATAGAAGAGAATCTGCTCGCGGATTTATTCGAAAGTCCAGCTCTCCCGCAGGTGCGGGCTTCTTTTTTGTCCTGTATAGTCTACAGGGGTCTTAACAAGAATCGTTACCCGCTCCATCTGATTCCGGAACTTCTCAATCGCCTTCGTGGCACAACCATCTTCTCCAAACTCTATCGAAGAGGAGCCTATAACTTGGTCCGAATCAGGCAGGGGGAAGAGTGGCTGACTGTGTTTAACACCAGAGATGGTTACTACGAGTACCTCGTCATGCCCTTCGGGCTATGTAATGCCCCCGCAGTTTTCCATTTTTTTGCCAACGAGATATTTAGAGACTTACTGGGGTCTTGTATTGTCGTCTACCTCGATGATATCCTTATTTTTTCTAAATCCTTTGAGCAACATCGTGAGCAGGTAAATATGGTGCTTCAACGCCTTCCTGAGAATCAACTGTTTGCCAAGTTCGAAAACTGTGAATTCGAGAAGTCTAGTCTTGCTTTCCTTGGATATATCATATCTGCTCAAAGCTTACAGATGGATCTGCCAAGGTCTCTGCCATCCTAGATTGGGTTGAAGTCCCTTGGGCAGTGGCCATTCAAATGTTCCTTAGATTCGCAAACTATTACCGTCGTTTCATCTGAGATTTGTCAAAAATAGTCGCACCTATAACGGTCATTGCCAAAACGGGGGCAGAACATGTTTCTTGGTTTCCAGAGGAACAAGCTGCCTTTCTCAAATTAAAGAGACTCTCTTCCAGGGCTCCTATTCTTGTTCACCCGGATCCTCTCCGTCTGTTCATCCTCGAGGTTGAGGTTGATGTTGGTGCAGTACTTTCACAGAGAACGGATTTCCAGTCACGTCTGCATCCTTGTTGCTTCTTCTCTAACAAGTTCTCTGCAGCAGAGAGTAACCATAATGTTGGGAATCGGGAGCTCTTGTGGTAAAGATGGCACTGGAGGAATGGAGACATCTCCTTGAGGCAACTTCAATGCCTGTGACCATGCTAACGGACCACTGTAACTTGGAGTAACTGGGGGGGGGGCAAGTAGGCTGAATACCCGCCAAGTGAGATGGGCTCTCTTTTTCACTCGGTTCAACTATATTATTTCCTTTAGACCGGGATCCAAGAATGTTAAAGCCGATGCGGTGTCCCGTCACTTTTCTTCTGCGGATGCACTGGAGACCAACGAGGTGCCCATTATTCCTCCTTCCAGAATTGTCACCGCTATCACTCCCACGGTCATGGGTCTCATTCGTAAAGCCCATTCTGAGCTCCCCACTGGTATTTCTGTACCTCCTTATTGGCTCTTCCTTCCCTCCCCTCTTCGTCTATAAGTCCTCCAACGGGGTCATCAATCCAGAATTGTGGGGCACCCTGGGATTAAGGAAACGGCTAAGTTTCTCGCGTGGACCTTCTGGTGGCCGGAGATCAGGAATGATGTCAAGGACTTCATCTTGGCCTGCACGGTATGTGCATGAACCAAGGTGCCATGCTCCCTACCATGCGAGTTACTTCATTCCCATCCCTGGTCACACTGTCCATGGATTTCATTGTAGAGCTTCCCGGGGCATGACGGTAAACCTGTGTTAGGAATCCAGAACGGCGCTGCTCCACGCGCACTCCTGCACTTACCCTGCGCACGTACGGAGCTACTTCCGTCGAGACTTCTCCCGCGACTCGCACAGCGCACACATGATGTCACCCGACACTGCGGGCCTCATTTCTGCCCCCAGGTCGCGCCGCACATCATCAGCGCGCGGTGCTCACACGTGACGCGTGCATAACACACCCAAGCTCCGTGGCAACAGGCCATTAGCCCTTACCACCTTCACCTGGCTTTCCCTAACAGCCTATTGCTGCCTCCGTGGAGGCCACACCTCCGCTCCACCCCTCATAGGGGATTGGCTCCTTCTGCCTACTTATGCTCAGCTTTGCCACCAGCACTTTGGCTGAGCATAGATTCTTGTACCCTGTGCTTAACTCTCCTGTGTTCCAGACATCCTGTCTTGTCCTGCTATTGCTTACCCGTGTACCGACCCAGCTTGCCTTTGGACTACTGCTTCTGTGGACTACTGACCTCGGCTATCCTCGACCCTACGCAACTCTCCTACCCTGACCTCGGCATTCGGACCACAACTATTCTACCCTCTCCAGCTCCGACCTCGGCTTCCAGTACCTACTACATTCCGGACCTCTCCTACCCTGACCTTGGCAAGTATATACGACCACGCTAACCTCTCCACCCCAGACCCGGCGATCTCGACTATCCATACTCCAGACCTACCCCCGTGCCTGTTGGTGGCGTTATATCAACTTCCCCCTCAGTACCGGGGTCTCGTCTTGTTTGTGGTGAGCACAGCGTGACAACCTGGTCGTGGTCGACCGTTTCTCCAAGCAGGAACATTTCGTTCCTCTAAAAAACTTCCCTCTGCTCCAGAGCTGGCGGATATTTTCATCAGGGGGGGTATTCCGCCTTCATGGCTTACCAACACAAATTATCTCTGACAGGGTTCCCAATTTATTGCAAGATTCTGGAAGGATTTTTGTTGCCGTTTGGACATCGATCTCCATTTTTCCTCCGCCTCCATCCACAGTCCAATGGTCAGACGGAGAGAACCAATCAAACATTGGAACAGTTCCTCCAGTTCTATGTCTATGAGCAACGGGACGATTGGGTGAACCTGCTGCCGCTGGCAGAATTCACTATGAGCTCTCTGTCCCAGGAGTTGAAGTGCTCTCTCTTCTTTGCGGCTTTAGGGTATAACCCGACTACCTTTCCTCACGACTCCTCCACTGTAGGGGTTCCTGCAGCGGATACCAGGGCGGATGACCTACAGGATCACTGGAAAGGCATTCAAGCGACCCTTCGCATGGCAGCAGAAGCACAGAAAAGAAACGCGGAGAAACGTAGGAGGCCGTCACCCGAATATCAAGTCGTGGTGAGGTCTGGCTCTCAACGCTGAATTTTCGATTATGTCAGCCCTCCGTGAAATTGGGACCGCGTTTTATCAGTCCCTACAAGATTTTCCAGAGAGTGAACGAAGTATCCTTCCAGCTGGAGCTCCCTGCATCACTCAAGATCCCCTCCACATTTCACGTATTCTTACTGAAACCGGCAATCCGTAGCCGGTTTTCCAGAACTCGAGACCATCCCTAGAAAAAGGAGTGGGAGAGTGAACAGGAGTATCTCGTCCGGAAGATTTTGGACTCTCGAGTCTCAAGGGGATGCCTTCAGTACCTGATTGACTTGAAGGGGTACGGTCCGGACGAGAAGAGTTGAGTCAAGGCTTCTCTCACGCCTTGGTAAAAGACTTCCACAAGGGTTTTTCTACCAAACCCATTCCTGGGCCTTCGGAGTATGCCCCTAAAATGGGGGGATTCTATAAGGATCTCTCAACATGGCTGCCAAGGCAGGACATCTGCCTTTACCAACATGACCGCAGAGGCAGGAAGTCTGCCTCATTCCGGATCCACATAGGACCTCTCAACATGGCTGCCGAGGCAGGACGTCTGCCCCCACCAACATGGCCGCCGAGGCAGGAAGTCAGCCTCAGTCTGGAAGTATTGCCTACACCTGCCTGCTCAATTTATAAGGCCTCATTTCCCCACTCCTCCTTGCCTGTGCAAGATTCTGTATACCTTGTTCTCTGATCGAAGCCGTGTCCTGCCTGCATTGTACTTTGCCTATTGCTGACGACCTCGGAACTGTGGCCCCTACTATTTTGCCTTCTCCAGCCCTGACCCCGGAACAGCGACCACTATTATCCTGCCTTCTCAGGCCCTGACATCAGAGCTGGACCTCACTACTCTACTCTTCGGGATTCGGATCCCAGGTACGGGTCGGTCTCTACTCTCCACCTCTGCCTAGCGGGTCTGTCCCCTGGACAGTAAACAGCGACTTACGCGACTGTAACACCTGGAACCTAAAGCACAATGAGCCCTGCCCACTCGCCAATAAATGCCACCACTACGTAATTACTGACCGCACCATGAGAGACATTAGCCATGTCAGCCAGGCCCACCCAGGGCCAGAAAGCGCTACTGCAACCTCTCCCCCGGAGCAGGTTCCGCCCCTTCACTTGCTACTTAGTCTCACCCAGGCACGAACTGACCACAGCCAGCAAATGCAGGACTCCTTCTCCCAATGCTGCCTTGCAGGACGCCACTACAACCACAGGCGTGTGTACTAGCCACAACCACAGGCGTGTGTACTAGCCACAACCACAGGCGTGTGTACTAGTCAAAACCACAGGCGTGTGTACTAGCCACAACCACAGGCGTGTGTATTAGCCACAACCACAGGCGTGTGTACTAGCCAGAACCACATGCCTGTCCAAATTTTTGTAGCTGCCCAATTTCTCCCTCCTCTTTTACCTTCACTTGTCTGGTGCAACACTGCCAACTAGCCCTGTGAGCCATACGTTCAACCTACCCGCCCTTCTGGCTATATGAAGCCTGTGAGCAACGATACCTCACTATCTCTTCTCCATGGATCTTCTCTAGCTCGGCTGGTTAATGTCACACTAAGCAGCTGGTGATGCACGTATAAGCGAATTAAAACTACCATCAAAAACTTTTCCCGTGTCAGCCGGGACTACGGAGAGGCCAGGCAGTGCCACCACAGTCTCTCCACCCAAAGCAAGATTAGCACTGCCCTGGCAATAACCCGCCTTTGCCAGCAAGGCAGGGCCCCATCCCCCACTGCTCCATGCTGGAGGCCGCTACACCCCAAGGTGTAGCTACTTGCATCAGCGCGCCCCCTTTATCCACCATGACCCTTTCAGGTCCCAATTTTTTTTTTTCAGGCTGATGGAACCCAGCATTTACGTCAACATGTTTAGTGCAACATTGTCCCCCAGCCCAGTGACCTACAAGGTCAACCTATCTGCCCTTCTAACTAGTCACCGCTTCCCTGAAGCCTGTCAGCAGATATACCTAAAAATCTCCCCTAATTTGATCTTATTCTCCACCTAGGCTGGTAAATGCCACCCCAAACAGCTGGTAACACACATAACAATCCTAACAACGTCCATCAGCCACTATGCCCATGTTAGTCTGACCCATTGTGGAGCCAGGCAGCCCAGGAAAGCAATGGGCACCCCAGAAAGGGGCGGCCCCACCCCCCATGGTCCACATCTATGGTCCGTTACAACCACAGGCGCAGGAACTGGCAACAACACACCTACTTTTAACACCCATATACCCCCTCCAATTTCCATAGATGTCCTTCCACTGGCTGAGATGAATTCAGCCTTTCCTTCAACTTTGTCTGCTGCAACACTGCCAACCCGCTCAATGACCCACAAACTCACCTTAATCTTACCGAAATGTACAAATTCTCACTGCCATTGCCCGAGACTGAACTCGGCCATTAACTCAAGTTAACTGGCTCAACTGCCACCAGCTGTGTGAGCACCGAGGCTCCTCCTGCTCATCTTTCATGCTGCACCCAGACAACACCTCCCTGTGGTCTGGCAGCAAAATAGTATCTCACCCCTAAAATGCACTGATACAGCAGGATCCCCGATATATAGGGGTGTTGATCCTGCCCCCAATTCCATCATATGGACAATTGGAGAGCCCCACCAAATTAATGAGCTCTCAGCCCACCCCAAACCCAAAGGGGGTATAAGAGGCGCCTCCGCTCCCTCGCCCCCCTTTGCAGTGGGGAAGTGAGTTTTCTACCCCACCATGGGAGCTCTACTCCACCCCATCCCAGAAGGGGTATAGGTGGTATCTCTGACCACTCCTTCCCAGCGAGAATATATGTGGGGTCTCTTCCCCCCCCCCATTCTATTGGGTTAAAGTAGGGGTCTCTGAATCCCACATCCCAGATGAGGTATGCGTAGAATCTCTAATCCCATTCCAACCCAATTGAGGCAAAGTGGAGCCTCTGCCCCCCTCCCCTCATCCATGTGGTGATGCAAATGGGGCCTCTGCCCCTTCCCCCCCCCATCCCAATGAGGGTACAAGTGGGTCTCTTTTCCTCCCATTCCATCTGTGATCCCCCATCCCAGAGGGGGTAAAAGTGGGGTCTTCGCCCCCCTATCCGATTGGGGTATAAGTAGGGGTCTCTCCCCCACATCCCAGCGGCAGCACAAGTGGGGGAGAAACTCATCTTTGCTTCTATGGAAAAGCGCAGACGCGCGGCTGCGCTTAAGGGATAAGGGACCCGCGCGCCCCTATAAAACTTACCGCCTGTTGGAGACACACATGTTTTGCTACTAGAGGGGCTTGTTACACATGTTCTGCATGTTGTTATATTGCATTACAATGCATTACAGACCCCTCTAGCGCAGGGGATTTTATGGAAAACATGGTGTCTCTGACGGTCTTGGTGGCGACACGATCCTGCAGCGGCTTTAAAAGGAGACCACTCTGTTTCTCCTTTTGCTGATCCATCTCCTGATGGAACTGAACAGGGATCTCTTCGGTCTCACTCGCCAGATGCAGCAGAAACAGCCGGGTGACGTCTGATCTTCGGCACTGTCGCCCTCTGTGTTCTGGGCCTGCAGTGTGTTATTCGCAGGGGGATTTTCCAGAATACGCGGCACTGGTAGCGCGACTCCTTCCAGATCTTGGTCCAACGCCTAAAAATTCCAAAAGAGAACATAGACGTCTTGTTAGAACTGGATCTAAGCTGCCCCCAATCACACAGCACCAGCACCATGGAAGTCTGGGCCTTGTATATCTGCTTGTCTCTTTTGGTACCGATCACTGATACCAGGTACATTATCAAACTGTTTGAGTCACTTAACCACAACCATTTCCGGAGATAAAAATCCCTTTCATTTCCCCTTTACATTGCTATAAACGCTGCTTTGCAGAATCATTCTGTGTGTAATTACTTGGGGCGTTATTTTATGCTGATAATACCGTCCTGTGACGTGCGCAGGGTATATGTGTTGGGTGATAACGCCTGATGTTGGGGAGCAGTGAATAATGAACGTGTCTGTTTGGGAAATGTCTCTCCATGTAACACACACTAGAAGCTGCTGTAGATGGTGATATGAGAGAGTGAAGCTCAGCTCCTGGTCTGCTGGAAGTTACATCCAGTGTCCTCCATGACCAGCTCCTCAGTGTAGTTGCAACAATGTTGCTACCCCCCCTGTGGTTTCCCTTAGCTTCTGCCAGTTGCCTTGGCAACCTCCCTCTGCTCAGTACTTGAGCTGGTTAAGCCTTCTCCCCCTGCTATGTTTTGTTACTAGTTTGCCCCATTGCTTATTCCTGTCTGCACAGGAAAATGTGCGTTCTTTTACTCCCAGCACCATAGTGAGTGCGCGTATCTTCCACGCGCCCTTAGGAAATGCTTTCTGTTTTACCTTCCTCTCACAAATACTACCTGCAAGTTCCTGTATGTTCCTGTTATCCCCACCCAATAAAGTTACAGGAACTAGAAGGACTCCGTGTGCATTTAAAGGGGACGAGTTTAAGGTACCTGCTCCTACTCATTAGTGACACGGCGCCTGGAACAGATACTCACATCGACCTCGCTTTCCACATCCTCCAACATGCAGTCCGGGGCAAAATTCACGTGCAAACTGCCGCTATCACCGAGGCTGGACTCGGTCACACAGTCCTCCAGGAACTCAGTAAGGGCCAACATATTGCTAGCCCAAAAGCCGCTGTTATAGAGCTCCTGCAATTCGGTGTCTCCTTCCTCGTCCATAGCCAGCTCTCCTCCTCCTTTCTTGTCATGTGTCTTTCCCAAGCCCTGCGGGAGTGAGGCAGAAATTAAATAATAATCTGTTTGGGTCTATTTGTCCAAGATTATACTTTCCTCCCGCATATCTCCTGAGTCTCACTCACCCTGTCACTCCAATATCCCTCTCACTCACCCCTCTAGCACCTTCACCTCATACAGCCCGTCCTGCATATCTCCTGAGTCTCACTCACCCTCTCACTCCAATATCCCTCACTCACCCCTCTAGCACCTTCACCTCATACAGCCCGTCCTGCATATCTCCTGAGTCTCACTCACCCTCTCGCTCCAATATCCCTCTCACTCACCCCTCTAACACCTTCACCTCACACAGCCCGTCCTGCATATCTCCTGAGTCTCACTCACCCTCTCGCTCCAATATCCCTCTCACTCACCCCTCTAACACCTTCACCTCACACAGCCCGTCCTGCATATCTCCTGAGTCTCACTCACCCTCTCGCTCCAATATCCCTCTCACTCACCCCTCTAGCACCTTCACCTCATACATCCCGTCCTGCATATCTCCTGAGTCTCACTCACCCTCTCGCTCCAATATCCCTCTCGCTCACCCCTCTAGCACCTTCACCTCATACAGCCCGTCCTGCATATCTCCTGAGTCTCACTCACCCTCTCACTCCAATATCCCTCTCACTCACCCCTCTAGCACCTTCACCTCATACAGCCCGTCCTGCATATCTCCTGAGTCTCACTCACCCTCTCACTCCAATATCCCTCTCACTCACCTCGACCGCCTAGTAAGTGAGGGCAGGAGGGAGGGGGAAGTGAGGGCAGGAGGGAGGGGGAAGAGAGGAATAGGAGTGGGAGGGGGATGAGAGAGGGAGGGGGGTAAGAGAGAGTGCACACTCAGTTGTACAGTGTGATTTAACAAAAAAAGTATTTTATAAATCATCACTTGTGAGCACATTCACGTCTTAGACAGGTCTGCAACCCTGCCTTTCACCATTACCACCTAGCATACAGTGCTTCCAGTGCAGCAAGGGATTCTGGGAAATGACATGCAAATAGGCACACAATGTGTCACCTTTTGCTTAAAATACATTTTTACATGGAACCCTTATAAGCAAATGCTTCGCTGTCCACACAGCTTTTAAGCACAAACTGTCTTTGCATCTAATCCCATGCTATGGTTAAAAGCTGTGTGAACAGTGAAGCATTTGCTTATAAGAGTTCCATTTAAAAAATGGATTTCATGCAAAAGGCGACACGTGTTCCCATTTGCATGTCATTTCCCAGAATCCCTTGCAGCAGTGTAAGCACCGTATGCTAGGTGATAAGTGGCAGACACTCCCCCCCCCCCCCTTTTTTTCTTTAGGGCTCTAGCGCTGCAGCAGTGAGAGACGGAGCAGACACACAGATAAATGAGAGAGGTGATATGAGAGATACTGTACAGCGAGATAGATACAGAGAGACATGAAAAGAGACACAAGATGCACTCAAAAGAACATGAACGCTGACATAAATATTATATACGTATGTATATTTTTATTTATATAGCCCCCTCTATATACATAGCGCCTCACAGCAGTAATATCCGTGACATAATAATCATTAGAAAAATAATCTTTTCCCCGATGAGCTTACAATCTAAGTGGGAAGAACGCTCGGACAGGAGGAGGGTGTCTGTAAGCAGCGCTGCCCGGTGTCCGGTACTGACCCGGACAGCCCGGTATTTGGTTACTCTGTCCGGTAAAACTGAGAGATAATACGTGTGCGGGGGGGGGAGGGGTACATGTACGTGTGCGGGGGGGACATGTACGTGTGCGGGGGGGACATGTACGTGTGCGGGGGGGGGTACATGTACGTGTGTGGGGGGTACATGTATGTGGGGGGGGTACATGTACGTGTGCGGGGGGGACATGTACGTGTGTGGGGGGTACATGTATGTGGGGGGGGTTCATGTACGTGTGCGGGGGGGTACATGTACGTGTGCGGGGGGGACATGTACGTGTGCGAGGGGGTACATGTACGTGTGCGGGGGGGACATGTATGTGTGCGCGGGGTACATGTATGTGTGCGGGGGGGGCATGTACGCGGGCGCGGGGGGACATGTACGTGTGTGGGGGGTACATGTATGTGGGGGGGGGTACATGTACGTGTGCGGGGGGGTACATGTACGTGTGTGGGGGGGACATGTACGTGTGCGGGGGGGTACATGTACGTGTGCGGGGGGGACATGTATGTGTGCGGGGGGGTACATGTACGTGTGCGCGGGGTACATGTATGTGGGTGGGGGGTACATGTACGTGCCCGGTGTTACCTCCGGACATAGTGACCTGCCGGTGAGGCGGCTGGAATCGGGGGATTTTCCCTGAGAAGGGAGAGCAGGGCTGCTGCTGCTGCTAGGGGGCGGGGCAGCTTCCTCCATCCCGATTGGCTGCATTACACAGCAGCAGCCAATCATGATGGAGGTGGCAGGAGCCTGGGGGTGGGGCCAAAGAGCGGAGGAAAAGCATGGAGTAGAGAGAGGTGAGAGTGTGTCCTGTGTGTCCTGTGTGTCCTGTGTGTCCTGTGTGTCCTGTGTGTCCTGTGTGTCCTGTGTGTCCTGTGTGTCCTGTGTGTCCTGTGTGTCCTGTGTGTCCTGTGTGTCCTGTGTGTCCTGTGTGTCCTGTGTGTCTGTACTTGTACTGTTTTGTTCTGGTGTTTGTGTTTTCTGTGGCTGTCCTGAGGGAGGGGAAGAGGGGAGGGGGTGCGGGTGAGAGGATGAGGGGTGAGAGAGGCTGAGCGGGGGTAAGAGGATGAGGAGGGGTGCAATAATCTTGGAATTTCTGGGAGAGGAGCAGTAAGATCAGTATCGCTCGCCATGTACAGTATGGCTGCTGGTATGTTATTTATAAATGTTCTAAATTTCACTCCAAGCAGGCACCAATTTGCACCAATTCATATTCTATTTCCTAAAAAAATCCTCGGACGGGCGCTCGCTCCCAAGACCCCTGACAGATTTTTTCCGAAATAGAATATAAATTGGAGAATACTTGGAATGAAATTGAGAAAAAATAACGTGACGTAACAGTCAGGTCATTTATAAATAATAATAATAGCGTTACCACCGCCCCCCCCCCCCCACCCCGTTGGCGGAGTTGCGAGCCACCCCCATTTCAAGCCTCATGAGCCCCCCCATTTAACACCTGGCGAGTCCCCTCTATTTCCCTCCCTCTTCCCATGTATTTTTTTCCCCTCCGTCTCACCCTCCCCCCTCCATCAATTACCCCACTCTCACTCAATCCCTGCCCCCCGCCTCATATATTTCTCTCCCCTGCGTCTCACTCCTCTTTTCCTCCCTCACCCCCTCTCTCCTGTCACTCTCCCCCTCCATCCGTCAATTATCCCACTCAATCCCCCTCCTCACACTCAATCCCTCCCCCCCTCAAAATATATACCAAAAAACTTCCCACCCCCAAATACATACAAAAAAAACAACTCCCGAATACATATAACTCCCCCAATACATATTTTTTTTAAAAACAACAAATACATACAAACCCCCAATACATATATAAAAAAACAAATACAAATAAAACCCCAACACATATATAAAAAACAAATACTGTACATATAAGAAACCCCCAATACATATAACAACAAACAATACATATATAAAAACACCCAAATACATTATATATAAATATATATATACTGTATATACACACACTTAGTAAAGTTATGGTGGGTGAAAAAGTGACCAAAACCCTCCACAGTAAAGCATATAGCAAATGGAAATATCACTTGTGAGCACATTCACATGTCTTAAACAGGTCTGCAACCCCGCCTTTCACCATTATCACCCAGCACACAGCACGTCCACTGCAGCAAGGGATTCTGGGAAATGACGTGCAAATGAGCACACAGTGCCACCTTTTGCTTCAAAACCATTTAACATTGTCCCCTATAAGCTTAAGCTTGCTGCATTTCACAGCTTTGAGCACAGCCAGGGCGTCTGTCTTTTCTGAGCCTGCAGATACTATCACAATAGAAGCAGAAGTCCCCAATGCTCACCCAATGTGGCATGTTATAGCAGGAGTCTCTGATTACTTCACACAGCAACACGCTGCACATGACTTGCTACAGTAATAATGCCGTTTGAATGACACTTTAGCTAACATATAGCTCATTCAGGGCCATATTTACTAAGCAGTGCTATTTCATAACATCCCTTACAGCCCATTCATACGAAAGAGCAGTATGTCTTCCGGCACCAGGCGGTGTCTTGTGGTCCAGCACCGCTTAGTAAATATGGCCTCAATGTTTTTCTCCACGTTGTCTTTGAAGTATAAAGTGACACATGTGTAGTACCTGACAGGGTACCAGACCTAACGGGTAACTAAAGACCTTTATTCAATAGAAACATATGCCAGTCATTCAATAAAGACTTAATAAGTAGTAGCCATATTGGGTGTTTATTTGGAGGTTTCATTTCCTATGGTGCACTGGTAATTGGAAGTGTCCCAGCTTCTCACACAGGCCCCCCCGGGCAGTCAGATCTCCCCCCTATATCCTCCTGTTACGTGCCACATCACACGGTGTTTTGATGCATTCTGAGGTTGTCCTTTAATCAGATCTTACCCGGCGCGGCTCCATCTCCCGGGGAAGTGCTTTGACCGCGCGCTGGGAGGCGCTGCGATCGGGATTTCTCCGCTGACCCCTTCTAGAAGTCGCTCAGCTCGGAGGATCTAAAAAATAAGAGACTTCGAAAAGATGTCAACTGTGTGCAAGGGAGAGAAGTTATACAGGGAGGGGGGAGAGAAGTTATACAGGGAGGGGGAGAGAAGTTATACAGGGAGGGGGGAGAGAAGTTATACAGGGAGGGGGGAGAGAAGTTATACAGGGAGGGGGGAGAGAAGTTATACAGGGAGGGGGGAGAGAAGTTATACAGGGGGGGGGACTTAAATACTCTTACATCTAATCTATTACACTAATAAATCTAATCTATTATACCAATATATATATATAAAATCTATTAAACTAATATATAATCTATTACGCTAATAAATCTAATCACCCCCCCCCCTGCCTTTCGCCCCCCCCCCCCGCGCCCCTGCAACCCCGGGCAAAGCCCGGTATATCAGCTAGTAATCTATAAAGCTAATAAATCTAATCTATTACACTAATAAATCTAATATACTAATAATGGTTATAAATATGGTCCAAAAATAAAGTCAGATTGAAACAAAAAATAAATATTGTCCAAATGGGCGCTGAAGTCTCTGCAGTCTCCTCCACGTCTCAGAAGATGCTCTTCTCAGGTCCACGGACAGCTGGTTAGTGGCAGAGTGGTGACATCACTCCCATAGAACGCAGGCGGTTGGGCTGTAACCACGGACGTCAGGTTGAAAATAAACATGGTGGTTTTTGAAATGTAGAATGAGTGTGTGTCACATACTGAGCTCAGCCTGTGCGCGCTGTCAGGTGTGACCAGCGTGTGATAATAGGAGATATCCAGATACTGGGATGTGATAAGAAGCATGATGGTCATTTAACACTGTGGGCCTCATGCAGCAAGCGGCGAAAAGGCACTTCTCGCCCGTTTCCTGCCAAAAATGCCTACCCCTATTCAGTAAGGGGCGAGAAAGTGGCGAGAATCAAAAAAAACGCCAGTTTTTGTGGCGGTTTTTTTTTTCCACCATTGGCGAGAAGGCACTTTTCGCCTAAAATAGACATGTTTTTTTTGCTGCTTACTGCATAGACCCCTGTGTTCCATAACCTGCTTTATATGAAGTAGCATTTACACTAATGAGTAAACATGCTAAATATTGAAAGAGAGGGCTTCTGGTAACATAAATATGAAAGAGAGGGCTTCTGGCAACATAAATATGAAAGAGAGGGCGTCTGGCAACATAAATATGAAAGAGAGGGCTTCTGGCAGCATAAATATGAAAGAGAGGGCGTCTGGCAACATAAATATGAAAGAGAGGGCGTCTGGCAACATAAATATGAAAGAGAGGGCTTCTGGCAACATAAATATTGAAAGAGAGGGCTTCTGGCAACATAAATATTGAAAGAGAGGGCTTCTGGCAAAATAAATATGAAAGAGAGGGCTTCTGGCAACATAAATATGAAAGAGAGGGCTTCTGGCAACATGAATATTGAAAGAGAGGGCTTCTGGCAAAATAAATATGAAAGAGAGGGCTTCTGGCAACATAAATATTGAAAGAGAGGGCTTCTGGCAACATAAATATTGAAAGAGAGGGCTTCTGGCAACATAAATATTGAAAGAGAGGGCTTCTGGCAACATAAATATTGAAAGAGAGGGCTTCTGGCAAAATAAATATGAAAGAGAGGGCTTCTGGCAACATAAATATGAAAGAGAGGGCTTCTGGCAACATAAATATGAAAGAGAGGGCTTCTGGCAACATAAATATGAAAGAGAGGGCTTCTGGCAACATGAATATTGAAAGAGAGGGCTTCTGGCAACATGAATATTGAAAGAGAGGGCTTCTGGCAACATAAATATTGAAAGAGAGGGCTTCTGGCAACATGAATATTGAAAGAGAGGGCTTCTGGCAGCATAAATATTGAAAGAGAGGGCTTCTGGCAGCATAAATATTGAAGAGAGGGCTTCTGGCAGCATAAATATGAAAGAGAGGGCTTCTGGCAACATAAATATTGAAAGAGAGGGCTTCTGGCAACATGAATATTGAAGAGAGGGCTTCTGGCAACATGAATATTGAAGAGAGGGCTTCTGGCAGCATAAATATTGAAGAGAGGGCTTCTGGCAGCATAAATATTGAAAGAGAGGGCTTCTGGCAACATGAATATTGAAGAGAGGGGTTCTGGCAACATGAATATTGAAAGAGAGGGCTTCTGGCAACATGAATATTGAAAGAGAGGGCTTCTGGCAACATGAATATTGAAAGGGAGGGCTTCTGGCAGCATAAATATGAAAGAGAGGGCTTCTGGCAGCATAAATATTGAAAGAGAGGGCTTCTGGCAACATAAATATTGAAAGAGAGGGCTTCTGGCAGCATAAATATTGAAGAGAGGGCTTCTGGCAGCATAAATATGAAAGAGAGGGCTTCTGGCAACATAAATATTGAAAGAGAGGGCTTCTGGCAGCATAAATATTGAAGAGAGGGCTTCTGGCAGCATAAATATGAAAGAGAGGGCTTCTGGCAACATGAATATTGAAAGAGAGGGCTTCTGGCAGCATAAATATTGAAGAGAGGGCTTCTGGCAGCATAAATATGAAAGAGAGGGCTTCTGGCAGCATAAATATTGAAGAGAGGGCTTCTGGCAGCATAAATATTGAAGAGAGGGCTTCTGGCAGCATAAATATGAAAGAGAGGGCTTCTGGCAACATAAATATTAAAGAGAGGGCTTCTGGCAGCATAAATATTGAAAGAGAGGGCTTCTGGCAGCATAAATATAAAAGAGAGGGCTTCTGGCAACATAAATATTGAAAGAGAGGGCGTCTGGCAGCATAAATATTGAAGAGAGGGCTTCTGGCAGCATAAATATAAAAGAGAGGGCTTCTGGCAACATAAATATTGAAAGAGAGGGCGTCTGGCAGCATAAATATGAAAGAGAGGGCGTCTGGCAGCATAAATATAAAAGAGAGGGCTTCTGGCAACATAAATATTGAAAGAGAGGGCGTCTGGCAGCATAAATATGAAAGAGAGGGCTTCTGGCAGCATAAATATTGAAGAGAGGGCTTCTGGCAGCATAAATATGAAAGAGAGGGCTTCTGGCAGCATAAATATTGAAAGAGAGGGCTTCTGGCAGCATAAATATTGAAGAGAGGGCTTCTGGCAGCATAAATATGAAAGAGAGGGCTTCTGGCAGCATAAATATTGAAGAGAGGGCGTCTGGCAACATAAATATGAAAGAGAGGGCTTCTGGCAACATAAATATGAAAGAGAGGGCTTCTGGCAGCATAAATATTGAAGAGAGGGCGTCTGGCAACATAAATATGAAAGAGAGGGCTTCTGGCAACATAAATATGAAAGAGAGGGCTTCTGGCAGCATAAATATTGAAGAGAGGGCTTCTGGCAGCATAAATATGAAAGAGAGGGCTTCTGGCAACATAAATATGAAAGAGAGGGCTTCTGGCAGCATAAATATGAAAGAGAGGGCTTCTGGCAACATAAATATGAAAGAGAGGGCTTCTGGCAACATAAATATAAAAGAGAGGGCTTCTGGCAGCATAAATATTGAAGAGAGGGCGTCTGGCAACATAAATATGAAAGAGAGGGCTTCTGGTAACATAAATATGAAAGAGAGGGCTTCTGGCAACATAAATATGAAAGAGAGGGCTTCTGGCAGCATAAATATGAAAGAGAGGGCTTCTGGTAACATAAATATGAAAGAGAGGGCTTCTGGCAACATAAATATGAAAGAGAGGGCTTCTGGCAACATAAATATGAAAGAGAGGGCTTCTGGTAACATAAATATGAAAGAGAGGGCTTCTGGCAGCATAAATATTGAAAGAGAGGGCTTCTGGTAACATAAATATGAAAGAGAGGGCTTCTGGCAGCATAAATATGAAAGAGAGGGCTTCTGGCAGCATAAATATGAAAGAGAGGGCTTCTGGCAGCATAAATATTGAAAGAGAGGGCTTCTGGCAGCATAAATATGAAAGAGAGGGCTTCTGGCAACATAAATATGAAAGAGAGGGCTTCTGGCAACATAAATATGAAAGAGAGGGCTTCTGGCAACATAAATATGAAAGAGAGGGGTTCTGGCAGCATAAATATGAAAGAGAGGGCTTCTGGCAGCATAAATATTGAAAGAGAGGGCTTCTGGCAACATAAATATGAAAGAGAGGGCTTCTGGCAACATAAATATTGAAAGAGAGGGCTTCTGGCAACATAAATATGAAAGAGAGGGCTTCTGGCAACATAAATATAAAAGAGAGGGCTTCTGGCAGCATAAATATGAAAGAGAGGGCTTCTGGCAGCATAAATATGAAAGAGAGGGCTTCTGGCAACATAAATATAAAAGAGAGGGCTTCTGGCAGCATAAATATTGAAGAGAGGGCTTCTGGCAACATAAATATAAAAGAGAGGGCTTCTGGCAGCATAAATATTGAAGAGAGGGCTTCTGGCAACATAAATATGAAAGAGAGGGCTTCTGGCAGCATAAATATGAAAGAGAGGGCTTCTGGCAACATAAATATGAAAGAGAGGGCTTCTGGCAGCATAAATATTGAAAGAGAGGGCTTCTGGCAACATAAATATGAAAGAGAGGGCTTCTGGCAACATAAATATTGAAAGAGAGGGCTTCTGGCAACATAAATATGAAAGAGAGGGCTTCTGGCAACATAAATATAAAAGAGAGGGCTTCTGGCAGCATAAATATGAAAGAGAGGGCTTCTGGCAGCATAAATATGAAAGAGAGGGGTTCTGGCAACATAAATATGAAAGAGAGGGCTTCTGGCAACATAAATATAAAAGAGAGGGCTTCTGGCAGCATAAATATGAAAGAGAGGGCTTCTGGCAGCATAAATATGAAAGAGAGGGCTTCTGGCAACATAAATATAAAAGAGAGGGCTTCTGGCAGCATAAATATTGAAGAGAGGGCTTCTGGCAACATAAATATAAAAGAGAGGGCTTCTGGCAGCATAAATATTGAAGAGAGGGCTTCTGGCAACATAAATATGAAAGAGAGGGCTTCTGGCAGCATAAATATGAAAGAGAGGGCTTCTGGCAACATAAATATGAAAGAGAGGGCTTCTGGCAGCATAAATATTGAAAGAGAGGGCTTCTGGCAGCATAAATATGAAAGAGAGGGCGTCTGGCAGCATAAATATGAAAGAGAGGGCGTCTGGCAGCATAAATATGAAAGAGAGGGCGTCTGGCAGCATAAATATGAAAGAGAGGGCTTCTGGCAGCATAAATATGAAAGAGAGGGCGTCTGGCAACATAAATATGAAAGAGAGGGCTTCTGGCAGCATAAATATTGAAAGAGAGGGCGTCTGGCAGCATAAATATGAAAGAGAGGGCTTCTGGCAACATAAATATTGAAAGAGAGGGCTTCTGGCAGCATAAATATGAAAGAGAGGGGTTCTGGCAACATAAATATGAAAGAGAGGGGTTCTGGCAACATAAATATGAAAGAGAGGGCTTCTGGCAACATAAATATGAAAGAGAGGGCGTCTGGCAACATAAATATGAAAGAGAGGGCGTCTGGCAACATAAATATGAAAGAGAGGGCTTCTGGCAGCATAAATATTGAAAGAGAGGGCGTCTGGCAGCATAAATATGAAAGAGAGGGCTTCTGGCAACATAAATATGAAAGAGAGGGGTTCTGGCAACATAAATATGAAAGAGAGGGGTTCTGGCAACATAAATATGAAAGAGAGGGCTTCTGGCAACATAAATATGAAAGAGAGGGCTTCTGGCAACATAAATATGAAAGAGAGGGCTTCTGGCAACATAAATATGAAAGAGAAGGCTTCTGGCAGCATAAATATTGAAAGAGAGGGCTTCTGGCAACATAAATATGAAAGAGAAGGCTTCTGGCAGCATAAATATTGAAAGAGAGGGATTCTGGCAACATAAATATGAAAGAGAGGGCGTCTGGCAGCATAAATATGAAAGAGAGGGCTTCTGGCAGCATAAATATGAAAGAGAGGGCGTCTGGCAGCATAAATATGAAAGAGAGGGCTTCTGGCAGCATAAATATGAAAGAGAGGGCTTCTGGCAACATAAATATGAAAGAGAGGGCTTCTGGCAACATAAATATGAAAGAGAGGGCTTCTGGCAACATAAATATGAAAGAGAGGGCTTCTGGCAACATAAATATGAAAGAGAGGGCTTCTGGCAACATAAATATGAAAGAGAGGGCTTCTGGCAACATAAATATGAAAGAGAGGGCTTCTGGCAACATAAATATGAAAGAGAGGGCTTCTGGCAGCATAAATATAAAAGAGAGGGCTTCTGGCAACATAAATATGAAAGAGAGGGGTTCTGGCAACATAAATATGAAAGAGAGGGCTTCTGGCAACATAAATATAAAAGAGAGGGCTTCTGGCAACATAAATATGAAAGAGAGGGCTTCTGGCAGCATAAATATTGAAAGAGAGGGCGTCTGGCAGCATAAATATGAAAGAGAGGGCTTCTGGCAGCATAAATATGAAAGAGAGGGCGTCTGGCAGCATAAATATGAAAGAGAGGGCGTCTGGCAGCATAAATATGAAAGAGAGGGCTTCTGGCAGCATAAATATGAAAGAGAGGGCTTCTGGCAACATAAATATGAAAGAGAGGGCGTCTGGCAACATAAATATGAAAGAGAGGGCTTCTGGCAACATAAATATGAAAGAGAGGGCTTCTGGTAACATAAATATGAAAGAGAGGGCTTCTGGCAACATAAATATGAAAGAGAGGGCGTCTGGCAGCATAAATATGAAAGAGAGGGCGTCTGGCAGCATAAATATGAAAGAGAGGGCTTCTGGCAGCATAAATATGAAAGAGAGGGCGTCTGGCAACATAAATATGAAAGAGAGGGCGTCTGGCAACATAAATATGAAAGAGAGGGCGTCTGGCAGCATAAATATGAAAGAGAGGGCGTCTGGCAGCATAAATATGAAAGAGAGGGCGTCTGGCAGCATAAATATGAAAGAGAGGGCTTCTGGCAACATAAATATGAAAGAGAGGGCGTCTGGCAGCATAAATATGAAAGAGAGGGCGTCTGGCAGCATAAATATGAAAGAGAGGGCTTCTGGCAGCATAAATATGAAAGAGAGGGCGTCTGGCAACATAAATATGAAAGAGAGGGCGTCTGGCAACATAAATATGAAAGAGAGGGCGTCTGGCAGCATAAATATGAAAGAGAGGGCGTCTGGCAGCATAAATATGAAAGAGAGGGCGTCTGGCAGCATAAATATGAAAGAGAGGGCTTCTGGCAGCATAAATATGAAAGAGAGGGCGTCTGGCAACATAAATATGAAAGAGAGGGCTTCTGGCAGCATAAATATGAAAGAGAGGGCTTCTGGCAACATAAATATGAAAGAGAGGGCGTCTGGCAGCATAAATATGAAAGAGAGGGATTCTGGCAACATAAATATGAAAGAGAGGGCTTCTGGCAACATAAATATGAAAGAGAGGGCGTCTGGCAACATAAATATGAAAGAGAGGGCTTCTGGCAGCATAAATATGAAAGAGAGGGCTTCTGGCAGCATAAATATGAAAGAGAGGGCGTCTGGCAGCATAAATATGAAAGAGAGGGCGTCTGGCAACATAAATATGAAAGAGAGGGCTTCTGGCAGCATAAATATGAAAGAGAGGGCGTCTGGCAGCATAAATATGAAAGAGAGGGCGTCTGGCAGCATAAATATGAAAGAGAGGGCGTCTGGCAGCATAAATATGAAAGAGAGGGCGTCTGGCAGCATAAATATGAAAGAGAGGGCGTCTGGCAACATAAATATGAAAGAGAGGGCTTCTGGCAACATAAATATTGAAAGAGAGGGCTTCTGGCAACATGAATATTGAAAGAGAGGGCTTCTGGCAACATGAATATTGAAAGAGAGGGCTTCTGGCAATATAAATTTGAAAGAGAGGGCTTCTGGCAACATAAATATTGAAAGAGAGGGCTTCTGGCAACATGAATATTGAAAGAGAGGGCTTCTGGCAACATGAATATTGAAAGAGAGGGCTTCTGGCAATATAAATTTGAAAGAGAGGGGTTCTGGCAACATAAATATTGAAAGAGAGGGCTTCTGGCAACATAAATATGAAAGAGAGGGCGTCTGGCAGCATAAATATGAAAGAGAGGGCTTCTGGCAGCATTGTACTATACTGTACTATAAAGGTATATACTGAGCACAACAATAAATAAAAAAAGGATATAACGGAATAAACTTAAATGCGCCAAAAAACACACAAGAAAAATATATCCAAGGGGGAGAGAAAATAATCAAAAACTCATACCCAATACAGAACAGTCTGGTTTTTGTATTGACTGTTGTGCTTAGTATATACCTTTATAGTTAGGTCATTATTCTCTGAGCTAACTAACACTCCATAGCCTTAGGTAGGGGGCGTATCGTGTATAGACCCTATTTTTGTTTTCTGATTTGTCTTTCATTTTTAGTTTGCTTATTTTTGGTGCATCAGTGCAGACTTTCACCAACAGGTTTTTGATGTGCGTTATGTATTTATTTATATTTGTCTTGCTATTATCTGGCGTTGCTGCTGTCAGTGTATGTATGGTTTTAAATGTTAGTGTTATCTACTGTATCTAATTAAAATCATTCATATTTTTCAATTCTGACTTTTGATCCATTTTTTGTTTATTTTCTAATTTATATTTAGGTTTATCTGAGTGCTATATTAGGGATCTTGTTAGTCTTTTGTGTGTGTGTGTGTGTGTATATATATATATATATATATATATATATATTTATAACCCTTCTATGGTACCCCACCTGACATGCTATTGGGGGGTACACTCCTACTGGTCACTCTGAGTGGTCTTGGTGCTGTGACCTGCTGGTAAACAGGAGTGCTGAGTGCTCCGCGGTGTTGTGGGGAGAGCCCAGGACAGGGACAGGAGGTGTGGGACAGGTTACCTTGTTCTCTCAGGGTGCACAGAGCCTCCAGCCAGCAGGGATCCCCTGGGGTCTCCAGAGGAGAGACCCCCACTGACACTCCATTCTCCAGACACAGGAACAGGGAGACACACAGCAGCTTCTTTTCTGTGGATCTTTATTCAGCATAGGTGTGCAGACAGCAGACAGCATGATAGCACAGGCATGGTGTAATCTCTGTCTCCCTGCTCATGGCAGCTTGAATTCCCCCCCTTCTTACCCAGGTGGGGCAAGAGGGGGACACCTCTTCTTAGCTTCTTATCTCTCTCTGCTCTCTCTCTAGACTAACTGATCACTAACTGAATTTGGGAATATGTCTCAATTTGAATATCCTCAGGGAGTGTCTCCAGCTTTGAATCATTACAACTCAAAGCTGGATACCGATTGGCTCACACACACATCAGGGGGTGTTCCAACCCATATCCACCCTTTGGATTAACACATTCAAATGTTGGTTAGGCCCGCCCCTGAATATTGCTACATACTCAGAGCTGAAATGCAAAACAGGCCTACTGCAGGAATTAACCTTTCCACTGCCTGTTCTAACAGGACTGACAGAGGAAAGGCCCAGAAGAATACATAGCTGCCGAAGGCCAGGCTATATATATAAAGAAAGAAAAAAGCACCCGATCCTAGTGTAACACCTGGGTGTAAAGGTTTAATATAAATGAACTCAGACAATTTAAAACTCACAATATAGCCAATGGATGTAAGCGGGGTACGAGCTGAGCTCATGTGCCAACACGGTTCTCTTCCCTCTGTCTCTCACTTACTATCCCCCCTCCCTCTCTTACATCCCTATCTCCTCTCAATCCCCCCTCCTCACACTCATTTCTCCATCCCCCACTGGCACCACAAACACGCAATTCACATCCCACACTGCTGACACAAACATCCCCACACACACACAATAATTACCCCCCATAATACACACACTATTGCCCCCCAATTAGGGTTGCCAGGTGGATTGTCCAAAAATGCTGGACACAATGATGAAAGGTGGAACGAGCCACACACACACACACACACACACACACACACACACACACACACACACACACACACACACACACACACACACACACACACACACACACACACACACACACACACACCTCACCACTCCATGTTGTTTCATCCTCTCTCTCCTTGGCCCCACTCCCATGCTCCTGACACCTCCGCCTGATTGGCTGCTGCTGGGTAATGCAGCCAATCAGGATGGAGGAAGCTGCCCCGCCCCTTAGCAACAGCCCATCTCTCTCCCTGCTCGAGGGAAATCCCGCAACCCCCCAAGCCGGTCAGGTCACTATGTCCTGAGAGGTAATACCGGTATACACATACACGCCCAGAGACGTAATACCGGTATACACATACACGCCCAAAGAGGTAATACCGGTATACACACACACGCCCAGAGATGTAATACCGGTATACACACACGTCCAGAGAGGTAATACCGGTATACACATACACACCCAGAGAGGTAATACTGGTATACACATACACACCCAGAGAGGTAATACCGGTGTACACATACACGCCCAGAGAGGTAATACCGGTATACACATACACACCCAGAGAGGTAATACTGGTATAGACATACACACCCAGAGAAGTAATACCGGTATACACATACACGTCCAGAGAGGTAATACCGGTATACACATACAGGCCCACAGAGGTAATACCGGTATACACATACACACCCAGAGAGGTAATACCGGTATACACATACACGCCCAGAGAGGTAATACCGGTATACACACACACACGCCCAGAGAGGTAATACCGGTATACACATACACGCCCACAGAGGTAATACCGGTATACACATACACGCCCAGAGAGGTAATACCGGTATACACATACACACCCAGAGAGGTAATACCGGTATACACATACACGCCCAGAGAGGTAATACCGGTATACACATACACGCCCAGCGAGGTAATACCGGTATGCACATACCCGCTCAGAGAGGTAATGTCACGAGAGCTTGCGACAGGCTGTAATTTACACCAAAACTATATATAAATATATATATACCTGGGTTTGAACTGGGACGAGACTAAGATATGATAAATAGAATTTGTTCCTTGATAAAGGTGAACACAACAGATTATACAATAACAGCAAAATATAGACACTTACTTAAAGATTATGGCAAGACAGCCAGCAGGATCACAGCCTGCCACTTCTCCCATATTTGAGTTGACATCACAGCAAAACAGGCAGGACACATGCATGCATGAAGATCATTTGCATGAAGAACAATGAACAGCATGAACAACTTGGGTAAAGGGTGGCTTTGACTTATATATCATTTTAACCCTGGTACCCCCGTTTACGGCTCCGTGCCATCTAGCAAACGTCCCTTTCAAGCTTTTGAAGCTCATTTTGGGACTTCCAGCTTGGGGTAGCCCCCCCATCAATAAACCCTTTGAAGCAGGGAGGACATTTGTCATGTTCACTCCTGCAGGAAACCTGGGTGTGTAAATGTGAGTTACCACGTTTACAAAAACATCCTCTTCCCTGCTCATTATCATAGCAGGGGGGCTGCAGTTTCTCAGAACTTCAACCAAAATTTCATATTTACTGCAAATCATTGCATAACTTCCGTTCCGTAATACACACAGTCCGGTGAGATATATTAATACGGTCTGTGACACCTGACGGTCGTAGAGAGACCCATCATTACATTGTAATATGAAAATTAATAGAGATATTAATATCTGGCATTTAGCAGCAGGTACATATACAGTGTTTAGACTCCCAAAGATCGGCTGACTCCCGCCAATACACTTATGTAATTCTTAGCTGGTTCAGCCAAGGACATCTCATAATATTCTTATATTTATTACAGTTACTCACTTTTGATATCCTGTTGGGGGTAGCCCCCCCCTGGCCCCATCAATAAAACCTTTTGAAGTGGCCTTTTGCTTCTTGCATAAACAATTCCCCTGGGAAGCCAGGCTCCAATCTGGCCAATGCACACCTCCCTTTTGATATGCACTGGGAGAGAGGAAGCGTGCATAGGCAAGTGACTAGACTCAGATGAGGCAAACCATTTGGTTTCTGGTACATTACAAAGGCAGGCAGAATGCCTGTACATTTTAAAAACCCTTCTGCTTTTCACCTTCCACTCCAATTAAGCCCTTTGAAGTCCAGGTTTCCTGAAAAGACACCATACAGTGGAATTTCCTTAAACTGTAGCTTATTAACCCCTGATGATCCAGTGTGTGTGTTATGCAAACACTGATTAACCCATACATTACAATGGGACAGGGAAACAGGGGAGAATACATTTACAGCCCAGTTAACCCCTTGTCTCCCTGGCGAGGTTAGAGGGGGCCCTTGGGGTGTAACCCCGTTAACCCCGGGCCAAACCCTCCCTACCGTCACACCTCCCCTGCTCAAGGGCCCCTGGTACCCCAGCGGCCTCCCCATGGCCCTGGGATACCACTGGCGCTCTTGACGCACTCAATACGTCCTGAGGGATTGGCCTGGCAAAATTGTCCTCCGGCATTGACCAGTGCATTGTCCTGGCCACAGTGGATTGTAAAGTCCAGATCTTGGGGAGCAGGGCTCCACCTTGGCTGCCGGGCATTCTCCTTTGCCTCCCTCTGCCCCCCACCCAGTGCCTTGGGAACCAAGTCCGTGGTGAAGGGGCCCCGGTGCAGTCCAGGCTGCACACTGCCCAGAGACTGGCATGTTTCTGCACCTGCAGGAGACCAGCTATCCAGCACAGACCGTCGCTTTCCTGTCAACCAAGTCTGGGACAGGGTTATGTCACTCTTCTGTAGGGACCCTACCTGCCCTGGCTCTGTGCCACCCTGTAGCTGCCCTGCTATACTCCTGACTCTCCTCCCTGGCTGCCTATCTACCCACAGCCTCTCCTTTGGGAACCCAGGGGTTTCTGTCAGAGGGGTCACTCCTGGCCAGTCAGAACAAGGGACCTTCTGCCTACCTAGCCCATCCCTAGCTTCTGCCAGCTGCCTAACACCCCACTGATCTCCTATCTCCCCCTGCTCCACGGTGCCTCCCTGCCTAGCCTCCCCTAGGCCCAGCACCTCAGCCTGCTGCTTACCTCCCTGCAGCCCACCTGCACTCCTCTCCTCCCTGGGCAATCCTAACCCAGACCCTGGAACTACCTGAGTGCACCTACCTCCCTGACCTTGTCTCCCCCTTACCAGGGATGAGCTCAGGGGCACCTCTCCAGATGCAACCGCCTTAGCGCTTGGCTGGCAGGTATCCCTGGGGTGGCACAAACTGGCCACTGTCCATGATACCCCCAGCCCATAGCAAGGCTGCAACAGGGGGTCGCTGATCTGAGACACCCCCTGAGGCTCTGCCAGGGTAACGGGGAAAACTGGCTGGCTCACTTGCTGCCTTCCCTCCCCGGTTCCCACTGGCCCACCCAACCCTCTCCCAGGCAATCCTACCCTAGAGCTGGGTGCTAACGGGGCTAGCCCCTCTCCCTGAAGCTGTGACCCCATTACCGGAGGTGAGCTCAGGGTTGCTGGTGCAGATGCACCCACCTTAGCTTCTGGCTGGCAGGTAATCTGGGGGTGGTCTAACTGTGCTACAATCCCCTGGTACCTCCAGCCCATGGCAAGGCTGCAACAGTGGGGCTCTTAACTGAGAGTCCCCTTGCTGCTCCGCCCAGGTAACGGGGAAGCCTGGCGGCCCTACAAGCTGCCCTTCCTTCACCACCCCTGAGAACTGCTGCTGGCTACCTACCTGCAGCCTCCCCTCACTCCGCTTCTCCCTAGCTAATCCTAACCTGGATCCTAGGGACACCTGAGTGAGGCCATCTCCCTGACACTGTCTCCCCATTACCGGGGATGAGCTCAGGGTTGCTGGTGCAGATGCACCCACCTTAGCTCTTGGCTGGCAGGTAATCTGGGGGTGGTCTAACTTTGCCACAACCCGGACACCTCCAGCCCATAGCAAGGCTGCAACAGTGGGGCTCTTAACTGAGAGTCCCCTTGCTGCTCCACCAGGGTAATGGGGACGTCTAGCTGCCCTACAAGCTGCCCGTCCTTCCCCCCCCCTGGTATCCCTATCTCCTGCCACCCCCCGGTCACCCCTATAGTGAAACAACAGGGTACAGTCATAGGGAAACATAAGTCAGAGTCAGTCTGCGACTTGGTCTGGCTTACCTTGCTGGTCCCCGCAGAGACCGCCGCTTTCGTTGGTCCCAATTGCAGGGGGACTGGAGCGACCGCCGCCGGCCCCATCTGGGCTGGGCAGCACCAGGCCGCTGCCGCAACAGCGCCCGGGTGGGGTACAGGTAAAACGGTGCAGGACAAGGGTCCCAGGTCTTTGTGGAGGGACACAGCTCCATGCAAACTTGGTAAAATAACCCCCTCCCGCAAACCCTGTCCCTCCCCCCAAATAAAACTGCCGCCGGCAGGATGCCGGAGTGGCGGCTTCTTCTCTGCCGCCGCCGGTTCTCCGCCGGGATCAGGTGGATGGCCGCTGCTCTCCGCCGCTGTTGCTGATGCAGCCCGTCCAGGTTCTCCAGGAAACGTCCCGAGGAGGGTTGTCGCCCTGGCTGGGCGGGAGCCATCAGAGGATGCCGCTAACTGGGTCATCTTTTCCGCAGCTCGTGAGCGTTGGCCCTGAGGGGCTTCTTCGCCTGACCGCGCACGGTCAAGGCACTGGGCATTATTGTGGCCCGTTTGTTGGCAGTGCCGCAGCAACTGCCGGTGCTTCTCCGCCACCGGTGGACTAACCCCAGCAAGGGGCAACGGAGTCCAGAGCGGAGTTGCTGGAGCGCCGGGCTCATTCCAGAGCTTCTCCGCCGCCGCCGGTGGACTAACCCCAGCAAGGGGCAACGGAGTCCAGAGCGGAGTTGCTGGAGCGCCGGGCTCTGGGAGGGGATAAGTGGGTCAGATCATCGCCAGCTTCAGCTGCTCGAGCCGCTCAGCCCGGGACATCTCTCCCTGCGCAAACATCAGGGCCAGCAATTCTGGGTAAAATGGACTGGCCGCCGCAACGGCCAATACCTCTCCTGGTGCAAGACCACCCGCTCCCTCCACATGTCTGATGGTTACAGCAGCTGCAGCTGTGGATCTTTGCTCAGCCTGCCGGGTTTCATGCTCACCGATTGCTGTCTCTCTCTCAGCCTTGCTGGCTGCTGGTCCCCGCGCCGACTTGATGCACTCCTCCGGTCTCAGTGCCCGGCTCCAGTCAGACGGATGGCCGGCACTTTGGTTCTGGAGGAAATGCTTCTCACAAGTAGGGGAACAGTGAGGAGGTGCCATATCTTGTGTTATATGTGTGTTCAATATCTTTAGTCCCAGGAATTTGCAATTACCATCAAGTTCCCACTGGATCACAGTACCCCGCAGAATACTGTAATCCAGGTCCAGTTCAATCCCACCGCTGCCACCAGTTAATTACAAGCCTGTCACGAGAGCTTGCGACAGGCTGTAATTTACACCAAAACTATATATAAATATATATATACCTGGGTTTGAACTGGGACGAGACTAAGATATGATAAATAGAATTTGTTCCTTGATAAAGGTGAACACAACAGATTATACAATAACAGCAAAATATAGACACTTACTTAAAGATTATGGCAAGACAGCCAGCAGGATCACAGCCTGCCACTTCTCCCATATTTGAGTTGACATCACAGCAAAACAGGCAGGACACATGCATGCATGAAGATCATTTGCATGAAGAACAATGAACAGCATGAACAACTTGGGTAAAGGGTGGCTTTGACTTATATATCATTTTAACCCTGGTACCCCCGTTTACGGCTCCGTGCCATCTAGCAAACGTCCCTTTCAAGCTTTTGAAGCTCATTTTGGGACTTCCAGCTTGGGGTAGCCCCCCCATCAATAAACCCTTTGAAGCAGGGAGGACATTTGTCATGTTCACTCCTGCAGGAAACCTGGGTGTGTAAATGTGAGTTACCACGTTTACAAAAACATCCTCTTCCCTGCTCATTATCATAGCAGGGGGGCTGCAGTTTCTCAGAACTTCAACCAAAATTTCATATTTACTGCAAATCATTGCATAACTTCCGTTCCGTAATACACAGAGTCAGGTGAGATATATTAATACGGTCTGTGACACCTGACGGTCGTAGAGAGACCCATCATTACATTGTAATATGAAAATTAATAGAGATATTAATATCTGGCATTTAGCAGCAGGTACATATACAGTGTTTAGACTCCCAAAGATCGGCTGACTCCCGCCAATACACTTATGTAATTCTTAGCTGGTTCAGCCAAGGACATCTCATAATATTCTTATATTTATTACAGTTACTCACTTTTGATATCCTGTTGGGGGTAGCCCCCCCCTGGCCCCATCAATAAAACCTTTTGAAGTGGCCTTTTGCTTCTTGCATAAACAATTCCCCTGGGAAGCCAGGCTCCAATCTGGCCAATGCACACCTCCCTTTTGATATGCACTGGGAGAGAGGAAGCGTGCATAGGCAAGTGACTAGACTCAGATGAGGCAAACCATTTGGTTTCTGGTACATTACAAAGGCAGGCAGAATGCCTGTACATTTTAAAAACCCTTCTGCTTTTCACCTTCCACTCCAATTAAGCCCTTTGAAGTCCAGGTTTCCTGAAAAGACACCATACAGTGGAATTTCCTTAAACTGTAGCTTATTAACCCCTGATGATCCAGTGTGTGTGTTATGCAAACACTGATTAACCCAGAGATTACAATGGGACAGGGAAACAGGGGAGAATACATTTACAGGTTATAACAAGGGTAAAATCACATTTCTGGGCCTCAGCCCAGTTAACCCCTTGTCTCCCTGGCGAGGTTAGAGGGGGCCCTTGGGGTGTAACCCCGTTAACCCCGGGCCAAACCCTCCCTACCGTCACACCTCCCCTGCTCAAGGGCCCCTGGTACCCCAGCGGCCTCCCCATGGCCCTGGGATACCACTGGCGCTCTTGACGCACTCAATACGTCCTGAGGGATTGGCCTGGCAAAATTGTCCTCCGGCATTGACCAGTGCATTGTCCTGGCCACAGTGGATTGTAAAGTCCAGATCTTGGGGAGCAGGGCTCCACCTTGGCTGCCGGGCATTCTCCTTTGCCTCCCTCTGCCCCCCACCCAGTGCCTTGGGAACCAAGTCCGTGGTGAAGGGGCCCCGGTGCAGTCCAGGCTGCACACTGCCCAGAGACTGGCATGTTTCTGCACCTGCAGGAGACCAGCTATCCAGCACAGACCGTTGCTTTCCTGTCAACCAAGTCTGGGACAGGGTTATGTCACTCTTCTGTAGGGACCCTACCTGCCCTGGCTCTGTGCCACCCTGTAGCTGCCCTGCTATACTCCTGACTCTCCTCCCTGGCTGCCTATCTACCCACAGCCTCTCCTTTGGGAACTTCTGCTTTTCACCTTCCACTCCAATTAAGCCCTTTGAAGTCCAGGTTTCCTGAAAAGACACCATACAGTGGAATTTCCTTAAACGGTAGCTTATTAACCCCTGATGATCCAGTGTGTGTGTTATGCAAACACTGATTAACCCAGACATTACAATGGGACAGGGAAACAGGGGGAGAATACATTTACAGGTTATAACAAGGGTAAAATCACATTTCTGGGCCTCAGCCCAGTTAACCCCTTGTCTCCCTGGCGAGGTTAGAGGGGGCCCTTGGGGTGTAACCCCGTTAACCCTGGGCCAAACCCTCCCTACCGTCACAGGTAATACCGGTATACACAGACACGCCCAGAGAGGTAATACCGGTATACACATACATGTCCAGAGAGGTAATACCGGTGTACACATACACGCCCAGAGAGGTAATACCGGTATACACATACACACCCAGAGAGGTAATACCGGTATACACATACACGCCCAGAGAGGTAATACTGGTATACACATACCCGCCCAGAGAGGTAATACCGGTATTCACATACACGCCCAGAGAGGTAATACCGGTATACACATACACGCCCAGAGAGGTAATACCGGTATACACATACACGCCCAGAGAGGTAATACCGGTATACACATACACACCCAGAGAGGTAATACCGGCATACACGTACACGCCCAGAGAGGTAATAGCGGTATACACAGACACGCCCAGAGAGGTAATAGCGGTATACACGTACACGCCCAGAGAGGTAATACCGGTATACACATACAAGCCCAGAGAGGTAATACCGGTATACACATACAAGCCCAGAGAGGTAATACCGGTATACACATACACGCCCAGAGAGGTAATACCGGTATACACATACACGCCCAGAGAGGTAATACCGGTATACACATACACCCCCAGAGAGGTAATACCGGTATACACATACACGCCCAGAGAGGTAATACCGGTATACACATACACGTCCAGAGAGGTAATACCGGTATACACATACACGCCCAGAGAGGTAATACCGGTATACACGTACACGTCCAGAGAGGTAATACCGGTATACACGTACACGCCCAGAGAGGTAATACCTGTATACACGTACACGCCCAGAGAGGTAATACCGGCATACACATACACACCCAGAGAGGTAATACCGGTATACACGTACACGCCCAGAGAGGTAATACCGGTATACACATACACGCCCAGAGAGGTAATACCGGTATACACATACCCGCCCAGAGAGGTAATACCGGTATACACATACACACCCAGAGAGGTAATACCGGTATACACATACCCGCCCAGAGAGGTAATACCGGTATACACATACACGCCCAGAGAGGTAATACCGGTATACACAGACACGCCCAGAGAGGTAATACCGGTATACACATACACACGCCCAGAGAGATAATACCGGTATACACATACACGCCCAGAGAGGTAATACCGGTATACACATACACGCCCAGAGAGGTAATACCGGTATACACATACCCGCCCAGAGAGGTAATACCGGTATACACATACCCGCCCAGAGAGGTAATACCGGTACACACATACACGCCCAGATAGGTAATACCGGTATACACATACACGCCCAGAGAGGTAATACCGGTATACACATACCCGCCCAGAGAGGTAATACCGGTATACACATACACACCCAGAGAGGTAATACCGGTATACACATACACGCCCAGAGAGGTAATACCGGTATACACATACACGCCCAGAGAGGTAATACCGGTATACACAGACACGCCCAGAGAGGTAATACCGGTATACACATACCCGCCCAGAGAGGTAATACCGGTATACACATACCCGCCCAGAGAGGTAATACCGGTATACACAGACACGCCCAGAGAGGTAATACCGGTATACACATACACACGCCCAGAGAGATAATACCGGTATACACATACACGCCCAGAGAGGTAATACCGGTATACACATACACGCCCAGAGAGGTAATACCGGTATAAACATACCCGCCCAGAGAGGTAATACCGGTATACACATACCCGCCCAGAGAGGTAATACCGGTATACACATACACGCCCAGATAGGTAATACCGGTATACACATACACGCCCAGAGAGGTAATACCGGTATACACATACCCGCCCAGAGAGGTAATACCGGTATACACATACACACCCAGAGAGGTAATACCGGTATACACATACACGCCCAGAGAGGTAATACCGGTATACACATACACGCCCAGAGAGGTAATACCGGTATACACAGACACGCCCAGAGAGGTAATACCGGTATACACATACCCGCCCAGAGAGGTACTACCGGTATACACATACACGCCCAGAGAGGTAATACCGGTATACACATACCCGCCCAGAGAGGTAATACCGGTATACACATACCCGCCCAGAGAGGTAATACCCGTATACACCCAGAGAGGTAATACCCGTATACACCCAGAGAGGTAATACCGGTATACACATACACGCCCAGAGAGGTAATACCGGTATACACATACCCGCCCAGAGAGGTAATACCGGTATACACATACACGCCCAGAGAGGTAATACCGGTATACACATACACGCCCAGAGAGGTAATACCGGTATACACATACACGCCCAGAGAGATAATACCGGTATACACATACACGCCCAGAGAGGTAATACCGGTGTACACATACACGCCCAGAGAGATAATACCGGTATACACATACACGCCCAGAGAGATAATACCGGTATACACATACACAGCCAGAGAGGTAATACCGGTATACACATACCCGCCCAGAGAGGTACTACCGGTATACACATACACGCCCAGAGAGGTAATACCGGTATACACATACCCGCCCAGAGAGGTAATACCGGTATACACATACCCGCCCAGAGAGGTAATACCCGTATACACCCAGAGAGGTAATACCCGTATACACCCAGAGAGGTAATACCGGTATACACATACACGCCCAGAGAGGTAATATCGGTATACACATACACGCCCAGAGAGGTAATACCGGTATACACATACCCGCCCAGAGAGGTAATACCGGTATACACATACACACCCAGAGAGGTAATACCGGTATACACATACACGCCCAGAGAGGTAATACCGGTATACACATACACGCCCAGAGAGGTAATACCGGTATACACAGACACGCCCAGAGAGGTAATACCGGTATACACATACCCGCCCAGAGAGGTAATACCGGTATACACATACCCGCCCAGAGAGGTAATACCGGTATACACAGACACGCCCAGAGAGGTAATACCGGTATACACATACACACGCCCAGAGAGATAATACCGGTATACACATACACGCCCAGAGAGGTAATACCGGTATACACATACACGCCCAGAGAGGTAATACCGGTATACACATACCCGCCCAGAGAGGTAATACCGGTATACACATACCCGCCCAGAGAGGTAATACCGGTATACACATACACGCCCAGATAGGTAATACCGGTATACACATACACGCCCAGAGAGGTAATACCGGTATACACATACCCGCCCAGAGAGGTAATACCGGTATACACATACACACCCAGAGAGGTAATACCGGTATACACATACACGCCCAGAGAGGTAATACCGGTATACACATACACGCCCAGAGAGGTAATACCGGTATACACAGACACGCCCAGAGAGGTAATACCGGTATACACATACCCGCCCAGAGAGGTACTACCGGTATACACATACACGCCCAGAGAGGTAATACCGGTATACACATACACGCCCAGAGAGGTAATACCGGTATACACATACCCGCCCAGAGAGGTAATACCGGTATACACATACACGCCCAGAGAGATAATACCGGTATACACATACACGCCCAGAGAGGTAATACCGGTGTACACATACACGCCCAGAGAGATAATACCGGTATACACATACACGCCCAGAGAGATAATACCGGTATACACATACACAGCCAGAGAGGTAATACCGGTATACACATACACACCCAGAGAGGTAATACCGGTATACACATACACCCCCAGAGAGGTAATACCGGTATACACATACACGCCCAGAGAGGTAATACCGGTATACACATACACCCCCAGAGAGGTAATACCGGTATACACATACACGCCCAGAGAGGTAATACCGGTATACACGTACACGTCCAGAGAGGTAATACCGGTATACACGTACACGCCCAGAGAGGTAATACCTGTATACACATACACGCCCAGAGAGGTAATACCGGCATACACATACACACCCAGAGAGGTAATACCGGTATACACGTACACGCCCAGAGAGGTAATACCGGTATACACATACACACCCAGAGAGGTAATACCGGTATACACATACACGCCCAGAGAGGTAATACCGGTATACACATACACGCCCAGAGAGGTAATACCGGTATACACATACCCGCCCAGAGAGGTAATACCGGTATACACATACCCGCCCAGAGAGGTAATACCGGTATACACATACCCGCCCAGAGAGGTAATACCGGTATACACATACCCGTCCAGAGAGGTAATACCGGTATACACATACACGCCCAGAGAGGTAATACCGGTATACACAGACATGCCCAGAGAGGTAATACCGGTATACACATAGCCGCCCAGAGAGGTAATACCGGTATACACATACAAGCCCAGAGAGGTAATACCGGTATACACATACACACGCCCAGAGAGATAATACCGGTATACACATACACGCCCAGAGAGGTAATACCGGTATACACATACACGCCCAGAGAGGTAATACCGGTATACACATACACCCCCAGAGAGGTAATACCGGTATACACATACACGCCCAGAGAGGTAATACCGGTATACACATACACACCCAGAGAGGTAATACCGGTATACACGTACACGCCCAGAGAGGTAATACCTGTATACACATACACGCCCAGAGAGGTAATACCGGTATACACATACACACCCAGAGAGGTAATAGCGGTATACACGTACACACCCAGAGAGGTAATAGCGGTATACACGTACACACCCAGAGAGGTAATAGCGGTATACACGTACACGCCCAGAGAGGTAATACCGGTATACACATACACGCCCAGAGAGGTAATACCGGTATACACATACACGCCCAGAGAGGTAATACCAGTATACACACACACACACGTCCAGAGAGGTAATACCGGTATACACACACACACGCCCAGAGAGGTAATACCGGTATACACATACACGCCCAGAGAGGTAATACCGGTATACACATACACGCCCAGAGAGGTAATACCGGTATACACATACACGCCCAGAGAGGTAATACCGGTATAAACATACACGCCCAGAGAGGTAATACCGGTATACACATACACGCCCAGAGAGGTAATACCGGTATACACATACACGCCCAGAGAGGTAATACCGGTATACACATACACGCCCAGAGAGGTAATACCGGTATACACATACACGCCCAGAGAGGTAATACCGGTATACACATACACGCCCAGAGAGGTAATACCGGTATACACATACCCGCCCAGAGAGGTAATACCGGTATACACATACTCGCCCAGAGAGGTAATACCAGTATACACATACACACCCAGAGAGGTAATACCGGTATACACATACCCGCCCAGAGAGGTAATACCGGTATACACATACCCGCCCAGAGAGGTAATACCGGTATACACATACAAGCCCAGAGAGGTAATACCGGTATACACATACACACGCCCAGAGAGGTAATACCGGTATACACATACACGCCCAGAGAGGTAATACCGGTATACACAGACACGCCCAGAGAGGTAATACCGGTATACACATACCCGCCCAGAGAGGTAATACCGGTATACACATACCCGCCCAGAGAGGTAATACCGGTATACACAGACACGCCCAGAGAGGTAATACCGGTATACACATACACACGCCCAGAGAGATAATACCGGTATACACATACATGCCCAGAGAGGTAATACCGGTATACACATACACGCCCAGAGAGGTAATACCGGTATACACATACCCGCCCAGAGAGGTAATACCGGTATACACATACCCGCCCAGAGAGGTAATACCGGTATACACATACACGCCCAGATAGGTAATACCGGTATACACATACACGCCCAGAGAGGTAATACCGGTATACACATACCCGCCCAGAGAGGTAATACCGGTATACACATACACACCCAGAGAGGTAATACCGGTATACACATACACGCCCAGAGAGGTAATACCGGTATACACATACACGCCCAGAGAGGTAATACCGGTATACACAGACACGCCCAGAGAGGTAATACCGGTATACACATACCCGCCCAGAGAGGTACTACCGGTATACACATACACGCCCAGAGAGGTAATACCGGTATACACATACCCGCCCAGAGAGGTAATACCGGTATACACATACCCGCCCAGAGAGGTAATACCCGTATACACCCAGAGAGGTAATACCCGTATACACCCAGAGAGGTAATACCGGTATACACATACACGCCCAGAGAGGTAATACCGGTATACACATACCCGCCCAGAGAGGTAATACCGGTATACACATACACGCCCAGAGAGGTAATACCGGTATACACATACACGCCCAGAGAGGTAATACCGGTATACACATACACGCCCAGAGAGATAATACCGGTATACACATACACGCCCAGAGAGGTAATACCGGTGTACACATACACGCCCAGAGAGATAATACCGGTATACACATACACGCCCAGAGAGATAATACCGGTATACACATACACAGCCAGAGAGGTAATACCGGTATACACATACACACCCAGAGAGGTAATACCGGTATACACATACACCCCCAGAGAGGTAATACCGGTATACACATACACGCCCAGAGAGGTAATACCGGTATACACATACACCCCCAGAGAGGTAATACCGGTATACACATACACGCCCAGAGAGGTAATACCGGTATACACGTACACGTCCAGAGAGGTAATACCGGTATACACGTACACGCCCAGAGAGGTAATACCTGTATACACATACACGCCCAGAGAGGTAATACCGGCATACACATACACACCCAGAGAGGTAATACCGGTATACACGTACACGCCCAGAGAGGTAATACCGGTATACACATACACACCCAGAGAGGTAATACCGGTATACACATACACGCCCAGAGAGGTAATACCGGTATACACATACACGCCCAGAGAGGTAATACCGGTATACACATACCCGCCCAGAGAGGTAATACCGGTATACACATACCCGCCCAGAGAGGTAATACCGGTATACACATACCCGCCCAGAGAGGTAATACCGGTATACACATACCCGTCCAGAGAGGTAATACCGGTATACACATACACGCCCAGAGAGGTAATACCGGTATACACAGACATGCCCAGAGAGGTAATACCGGTATACACATAGCCGCCCAGAGAGGTAATACCGGTATACACATACAAGCCCAGAGAGGTAATACCGGTATACACATACACACGCCCAGAGAGATAATACCGGTATACACATACACGCCCAGAGAGGTAATACCGGTATACACATACACGCCCAGAGAGGTAATACCGGTATACACATACACCCCCAGAGAGGTAATACCGGTATACACATACACGCCCAGAGAGGTAATACCGGTATACACATACACACCCAGAGAGGTAATACCGGTATACACGTACACGCCCAGAGAGGTAATACCTGTATACACATACACGCCCAGAGAGGTAATACCGGTATACACATACACACCCAGAGAGGTAATAGCGGTATACACGTACACACCCAGAGAGGTAATAGCGGTATACACGTACACACCCAGAGAGGTAATAGCGGTATACACGTACACGCCCAGAGAGGTAATACCGGTATACACATACACGCCCAGAGAGGTAATACCGGTATAAACATACACGCCCAGAGAGGTAATACCAGTATACACACACACACACGTCCAGAGAGGTAATACCGGTATACACACACACACACGCCCAGAGAGGTAATACCGGTATACACATACACGCCCAGAGAGGTAATACCGGTATACACATACACGCCCAGAGAGGTAATACCGGTATACACATACACGCCCAGAGAGGTAATACCGGTATAAACATACACGCCCAGAGAGGTAATACCGGTATACACATACACGCCCAGAGAGGTAATACCGGTATACACATACACACCCAGAGAGGTAATACCGGTATACACATACACGCCCAGAGAGGTAATACCGGTATACACATACACGCCCAGAGAGGTAATACCGGTATACACATACACGCCCAGAGAGGTAATACCGGTATACACATACCCGCCCAGAGAGGTAATACCGGTATACACATACCCGCCCAGAGAGGTAATACCAGTATACACATACACACCCAGAGAGGTAATACCGGTATACACATACCCGCCCAGAGAGGTAATACCGGTATACACATACCCGCCCAGAGAGGTAATACCGGTATACACATACAAGCCCAGAGAGGTAATACCGGTATACACATACACGCCCAGAGAGGTAATACCGGTATACACATACCCGCCCAGAGAGGTAATACCGGTATACACATACAAGCCCAGAGAGGTAATACCGGTATACACATACACACGCCCAGAGAGATAATACCGGTATACACATACACGCCCAGAGAGGTAATACCGGTATACACATACACGCCCAGAGAGGTAATACCGGTATACACATACCCGCCCAGAGAGGTAATACCGGTATACACATACACGCCCAGAGAGGTAATACCGCTATACACATACACACCCAGAGAGGTAATACCGGTATACACGTACACACCCAGAGAGGTAATACCGGTATACACGTACACACCCAGAGAGGTAATACCGGTATACACATACTCGCCCAGAGAGGTAATACCAGTATACACATACACACCCAGAGAGGTAATACCGGTATACACATACCCGCCCAGAGAGGTAATACCGGTATACACATACCCGCCCAGAGAGGTAATACCGGTATACACATACAAGCCCAGAGAGGTAATACCGGTATACACATACACACGCCCAGAGAGGTAATACCGGTATACACATACACGCCCAGAGAGGTAATACCGGTATACACAGACACGCCCAGAGAGGTAATACCGGTATACACATACCCGCCCAGAGAGGTAATACCGGTATACACATACCCGCCCAGAGAGGTAATACCGGTATACACAGACACGCCCAGAGAGGTAATACCGGTATACACATACACACGCCCAGAGAGATAATACCGGTATACACATACACGCCCAGAGAGGTAATACCGGTATACACATACACGCCCAGAGAGGTAATACCGGTATACACATACCCGCCCAGAGAGGTAATACCGGTATACACATACCCGCCCAGAGAGGTAATACCGGTATACACATACACGCCCAGATAGGTAATACCGGTATACACATACACGCCCAGAGAGGTAATACCGGTATACACATACCCGCCCAGAGAGGTAATACCGGTATACACATACACACCCAGAGAGGTAATACCGGTATACACATACACGCCCAGAGAGGTAATACCGGTATACACATACACGCCCAGAGAGGTAATACCGGTATACACAGACACGCCCAGAGAGGTAATACCGGTATACACATACCCGCCCAGAGAGGTACTACCGGTATACACATACACGCCCAGAGAGGTAATACCGGTATACACATACCCGCCCAGAGAGGTAATACCGGTATACACATACCCGCCCAGAGAGGTAATACCCGTATACACCCAGAGAGGTAATACCCGTATACACCCAGAGAGGTAATACCGGTATACACATACACGCCCAGAGAGGTAATACCGGTATACACATACCCGCCCAGAGAGGTAATACCGGTATACACATACACGCCCAGAGAGGTAATACCGGTATACACATACACGCCCAGAGAGGTAATACCGGTATACACATACACGCCCAGAGAGATAATACCGGTATACACATACACGCCCAGAGAGGTAATACCGGTGTACACATACACGCCCAGAGAGATAATACCGGTATACACATACACGCCCAGAGAGATAATACCGGTATACACATACACAGCCAGAGAGGTAATACCGGTATACACATACACACCCAGAGAGGTAATACCGGTATACACATACACCCCCAGAGAGGTAATACCGGTATACACATACACGCCCAGAGAGGTAATACCGGTATACACATACACCCCCAGAGAGGTAATACCGGTATACACATACACGCCCAGAGAGGTAATACCGGTATACACGTACACGTCCAGAGAGGTAATACCGGTATACACGTACACGCCCAGAGAGGTAATACCTGTATACACATACACGCCCAGAGAGGTAATACCGGCATACACATACACACCCAGAGAGGTAATACCGGTATACACGTACACGCCCAGAGAGGTAATACCGGTATACACATACACACCCAGAGAGGTAATACCGGTATACACATGCACGCCCAGAGAGGTAATACCGGTATACACATACACGCCCAGAGAGGTAATACCGGTATACACATACCCGCCCAGAGAGGTAATACCGGTATACACATACCCGCCCAGAGAGGTAATACCGGTATACACATACCCGCCCAGAGAGGTAATACCGGTATACACATAGCCGCCCAGAGAGGTAATACCGGTATACACATACAAGCCCAGAGAGGTAATACCGGTATACACATACACACGCCCAGAAAGATAATACCGGTATACACATACACGCCCAGAGAGGTAATACCGGTATACACATACACGCCCAGAGAGGTAATACCGGTATACACATACACCCCCAGAGAGGTAATACCGGTATACACATACACGCCCAGAGAGGTAATACCGGTATACACATACACACCCAGAGAGGTAATACCGGTATACACGTACACGCCCAGAGAGGTAATACCTGTATACACGTACACGCCCAGAGAGGTAATACCGGTATACACATACACACCCAGAGAGGTAATAGCGGTATACACGTACACACCCAGAGAGGTAATAGCGGTATACACGTACACACCCAGAGAGGTAATAGCGGTATACACGTACACGCCCAGAGAGGTAATACCGGTATACACGTACACGCCCAGAGAGGTAATACCGGTATACACATACACGCCCAGAGAGGTAATACCAGTATACACACACACACACGTCCAGAGAGGTAATACCGGTATACACACACACACGCCCAGAGAGGTAATACCGGTATACACATACACGCCCAGAGAGGTAATACCGGTATACACATACACGCCCAGAGAGGTAATACCGGTATAAACATACACGCCCAGAGAGGTAATACCGGTATACACATACACGCCCAGAGAGGTAATACCGGTATACACATACACACCCAGAGAGGTAATACCGGTATACACATACACGCCCAGAGAGGTAATACCGGTATACACATACCCGCCCAGAGAGGTAATACCGGTATACATATACCCGCCCAGAGAGGTAATACCAGTATACACATACACACCCAGAGAGGTAATACCGGTATACACATACCCGCCCAGAGAGGTAATACCGGTATACACATACCCGCCCAGAGTGGTAATACCGGTATACACATACAAGCCCAGAGAGGTAATACCGGTATACACATACACGCCCAGAGAGGTAATACCGGTATACACATACCCGCCCAGAGAGGTAATACCGGTATACACATACAAGCCCAGAGAGGTAATACCGGTATACACATACACACGCCCAGAGATAATACCGGTATACACATACACGCCCAGAGAGGTAATACCGGTATACACATACACGCCCAGAGAGGTAATACCGGTATACACATACCCGCCCAGAGAGGTAATACCGGTATACACATACCCGCCCAGAGAGGTAATACCGGTATACACATACACGCCCAGATAGGTAATACCGGTATACACATACACGCCCAGATAGGTAATACCGGTATACACATACACGCCCAGAGAGGTAATACCGGTATACACATACCCGCCCAGAGAGGTAATACCGGTATACACATACCCGCCCAGAGAGGTAATACCGGTATACACATACACGCCCAGATAGGTAATACCGGTATACACATACACGCCCAGATAGGTAATACCGGTATACACATACACGCCCAGAGAGGTAATACCGGTATACACATACCCGCCCAGAGAGGTAATACCGGTATACACATACCCGCCCAGAGAGGTAATACCAGTATACACATACACGCCCAGAGAGGTAATACCGGTATACACATACCCGCCCAGAGAGGTAATACCGGTATACACATACACGCCCAGAGAGGTAATACCGGTATACACATACACGCCCAGAGAGGTAATACCGGTATACACAGACACGCCCAGAGAGGTAATACCGGTATACACATACCCGCCCAGAGAGGTAATACCGGTATACACATACAAGCCCAGAGAGGTAATACCGGTATACACATACACACGCCCAGAGAGATAATACCGGTATACACATACACGCCCAGAGAGGTAATACCGGTATACACATACACGCCCAGGGAGGTAATACTGGTATACACATACCCGCCCAGAGAGGTAATACCGGTATACACATACCCGCCCAGAGAGGTAATACCGGTATACACATACACGCCCAGATAGGTAATACCGGTATACACATACACGCCCAGAGAGGTAATACCGGTATACACATACCCGCCCAGAGAGGTAATACCGGTATACACATACACACCCAGAGAGGTAATACCGGTATACACATACACGCCCAGAGAGGTAATACCGGTATACACATACACGCCCAGAGAGGTAATACCGGTATACACAGACACGCCCAGAGAGGTAATACCGGTATACACATACCCGCCCAGAGAGGTACTACCGGTATACACATACACGCCCAGAGAGGTAATACCGGTATACACATACCCGCCCAGAGAGGTAATACCGGTATACACATACCCGCCCAGAGAGGTAATACCCGTATACACCCAGAGAGGTAATACCCGTATACACCCAGAGAGGTAATACCGGTATACACATACACGCCCAGAGAGGTAATACCGGTATACACATACCCGCCCAGAGAGGTAATACCGGTATACACATACACGCCCAGAGAGGTAATACCGGTATACACATACACGCCCAGAGAGGTAATACCGGTATACACATACACGCCCAGAGAGATAATACCGGTATACACATACACGCCCAGAGAGGTAATACCGGTGTACACATACACGCCCAGAGAGATAATACCGGTATACACATACATGCCCAGAGAGATAATACCGGTATACACATACACAGCCAGAGAGGTAATACCGGTATACACATACACACCCAGAGAGGTAATACCGGTATACACATACACACCCAGAGAGGTAATACCGGTATAAACATACACGCCCAGAGAGGTAATACCGGTATACACATACACAGCCAGAGAGGTAATACCGGTATACACATACACGCCCACAGAGGTAATACCGGTATACACATACACGCCCAGAGAGGTAATACCGGTATACACATACACACCCAGAGAGGTAATACCGGTATACACATACACACCCAGAGAGGTAATACCGGTGTACACATACACGCCCAGAGAGATAATACCGGTATACACATACACGCACAGAGAGATAATACCGGTATACACATACACAGCCAGAGAGGTAATACCGGTATACACATACACACCCAGAGATGTAATACCGGTATACACATACACACCCAGAGAGGTAATACCGGTATACACACACGCCCAGAGAGGTAATATCAGTATACACATACACACCCAGAGAGGTAATACCGGTATACACATACACACCCAGAGAGGTAATACCGGTATACAAGTACCCGCCCAGAGAGGTAATACCGGTATACACATACACACCCAGAGAGGTAATACCGGTATACACATACCCGCCCAGAGAGGTAATACCGGTATACACATACACGCCCAGATAGGTAATACCGGTTTACACATACACGCCCAGAGAGGTAATACCGGTATACACATACCCGCCCAGAGAGGTAATACCGGTATACACATACCCGCCCAGAGAGGTAATACCAGTATACACATACACACCCAGAGAGGTAATACCGGTATACACATACCCGCCCAGAGAGGTAATACCGGTATACACATACACGCCCAGAGAGGTAATACCGGTATACACATACACGCCCAGAGAGGTAATACCGGTATACACAGACACACCCAGAGAGGTAATACCGGTATACACATACCCGCCCAGAGAGGTAATACCGGTATACACATACACGCCCAGAGAGGTAATACCGGTATACACATACACGCCCAGAGAGGTAATACCGGTATACACAGACACGCCCAGAGAGGTAATACCGGTATACACATACCCGCCCAGAGAGGTAATACCGGTATACACATACAAGCCCAGAGAGGTAATACCGGTATACACATACACACGCCCAGAGAGATAATACCGGTATACACATACACGCCCAGAGAGGTAATACCGGTATACACATACCCGCCCAGAGAGGTAATACCGGTATACACATACACGCCCAGAGAGGTAATACCGGTATACACATACACGCCCAGAGAGGTAATACCGGTATACACAGACACGCCCAGAGAGGTAATACCGGTATACACATACCCGCCCAGAGAGGTAATACCGGTATACACATACAAGCCCAGAGAGGTAATACCGGTATACACATACACACGCCCAGAGAGATAATACCGGTATACACATACACGCCCAGAGAGGTAATACCGGTATACACATACACGCCCAGAGAGGTAATACTGGTATACACATACCCGCCCAGAGAGGTAATACCGGTATACACATACCCGCCCAGAGAGGTAATACCGGTATACACATACACGCCCAGATAGGTAATACCGGTATACACATACACGCCCAGAGAGGTAATACCGGTATACACATACCCGCCCAGAGAGGTAATACCGGTATACACATACACACCCAGAGAGGTAATACCGGTATACACATACACGCCCAGAGAGGTAATACCGGTATACACATACACGCCCAGAGAGGTAATACCGGTATACACAGACACGCCCAGAGAGGTAATACCGGTATACACATACCCGCCCAGAGAGGTACTACCGGTATACACATACACGCCCAGAGAGGTAATACCGGTATACACATACCCGCCCAGAGAGGTAATACCGGTATACACATACCCGCCCAGAGAGGTAATACCCGTATACACCCAGAGAGGTAATACCCGTATACACCCAGAGAGGTAATACCGGTATACACATACACGCCCAGAGAGGTAATACCGGTATACACATACCCGCCCAGAGAGGTAATACCGGTATACACATACACGCCCAGAGAGGTAATACCGGTATACACATACACGCCCAGAGAGGTAATACCGGTATACACATACACGCCCAGAGAGATAATACCGGTATACACATACACGCCCAGAGAGGTAATACCGGTGTACACATACACGCCCAGAGAGATAATACCGGTATACACATACATGCCCAGAGAGATAATACCGGTATACACATACACAGCCAGAGAGGTAATACCGGTATACACATGCACACCCAGAGAGGTAATACCGGTATACACATACACACCCAGAGAGGTAATACCGGTATAAACATACACGCCCAGAGAGGTAATACCGGTATACACATACACAGCCAGAGAGGTAATACCGGTATACACATACACGCCCACAGAGGTAATACCGGTATACACATACACGCCCAGAGAGGTAATACCGGTATACACATACACACCCCGGTATACACATACACACCCAGAGAGGTAATACCGGTGTACACATACACGCCCAGAGAGATAATACCGGTATACACATACACGCCCAGAGAGATAATACCGGTATACACATACACAGCCAGAGAGGTAATACCGGTATACACATACACACCCAGAGAGGTAATACCGGTATACACATACACACCCAGAGAGGTAATACCGGTATAAACATACACGCCCAGAGATATAATACCGGTATACACATACACAGCCAGAGAGGTAATACCGGTATACACATACACGCCCACAGAGGTAATACCGGTATACACATACAAGCCCAGAGAGGTAATACCGGTATACACATACACACGCCCAGAGAGATAATACCGGTATACACATACACGCCCAGAGAGGTAATACCGGTATACACATACAAGCCCAGAGAGGTAATACCGGTATACACATACACACGCCCAGAGAGATAATACCGGTATACACATACACGCCCAGAGAGGTAATACCGGTATACACATACACACCCAGAGAGGTAATACCGGCATACACATACCCGCCCAGAGAGGTAATACCGGTATACACATACACGCCCAGAGAGGTAATACCGGTATACACATACCCGCCCAGAGAGGTAATACCGGTATACACATACCCGCCCAGAGAGGTAATACCAGTATACACATACACACCCAGAGAGGTAATACCGGTATACACATACCCGCCCAGAGAGGTAATACCGGTATACACATACACGCCCAGAGAGGTAATACCGGTATACACATACACGCCCAGAGAGGTAATACCGGTATACACAGACACGCCCAGAGAGGTAATACCGGTATACACATACCCGCCCAGAGAGGTAATACCGGTATACACATACAAGCCCAGAGAGGTAATACCGGTATACACTTACACACGCCCAGAGAGATAATACCGGTATACACATACACGCCCAGAGAGGTAATACCGGTATACACATACACGCCCAGAGAGGTAATACCGGTATACACATACCCGCCCAGAGAGGTAATACCGGTATACACATACCCGCCCAGAGAGGTAATACCGGTATACACATACACGCCCAGATAGGTAATACCGGTATACACATACATGCCCAGAGAGGTAATACCGGTATACACATACCCGCCCAGAGAGGTAATACCGGTATACACATACACACCCAGAGAGGTAATACCGGTATACACATACACGCCCAGAGAGGTAATACCGGTATACACATACACGCCCAGAGAGGTAATACCGGTATACACAGACACGCCCAGAGAGGTAATACCGGTATACACATACCCGCCCAGAGAGGTACTACCGGTATACACATACACGCCCAGAGAGGTAATACCGGTATACACATACCCGCCCAGAGAGGTAATACCGGTATACACATACCCGCCCAGAGAGGTAATACCGGTATACACATACCCGCCCAGAGAGGTAATACCCGTATACACCCAGAGAGGTAATACCCGTATACACCCAGAGAGGTAATACCGGTATACACATACACGCCCAGAGAGGTAATACCGGTATACACATACCCGCCCAGAGAGGTAATACCGGTATACACATACACGCCCAGAGAGGTAATACCGGTATACACATACACGCCCAGAGAGGTAATACCGGTATACACATACACGCCCAGAGAGATAATACCGGTATACACATACACGCCCAGAGAGGTAATACCGCTGTACACATACACGCCCAGAGAGATAATACCGGTATACACATACACGCCCAGAGAGATAATACCGGTATACACATACACAGCCAGAGAGGTAATACCGGTATACACATACACACCCAGAGAGGTAATACCGGTATACACATACACCCCCAGAGAGGTAATACCGGTATACACATACACGCCCAGAGAGGTAATACCGGTATACACATACACGCCCAGAGAGGTAATACCGGTATACACAGACACGCCCAGAGAGGTAATACCGGTATACACATACCCGCCCAGAGAGGTAATACCGGTATACACATACAAGCCCAGAGAGGTAATACCGGTATACACATACACACGCCCAGAGAGATAATACCGGTATACACATACACGCCCAGAGAGGTAATACCGGTATACACATACACACCCAGAGAGGTAATACCGGTATACACATACACGCCCAGAGAGGTAATACCGGTATACACATACACGCCCAGAGAGGTAATACCGGTATACACAGACACGCCCAGAGAGGTAATACCGGTATACACATACCCGCCCAGAGAGGTACTACCGGTATACACATACCCGCCCAGAGAGGTAATACCGGTATACACATACCCGCCCAGAGAGGTAATACCGGTATACACATACCCGCCCAGAGAGGTAATACCCATATACACCCAGAGAGGTAATACCCGTATACACCCAGAGAGGTAATACCGGTATACACATACACGCCCAGAGAGGTAATACCGGTACACATACCCGCCCAGAGAGGTAATACCGGTATACACATACACACCCAGAGAGGTAATACCGGTATACACATACACGCCCAGAGAGGTAATACCGGTATACACATACACGCCCAGAGAGGTAATACCGGTATACACAGACACGCCCAGAGAGGTAATACCGGTATACACATACCCGCCCAGAGAGGTACTACCGGTATACACATACACGCCCAGAGAGGTAATACCGGTATACACATACCCGCCCAGAGAGGTAATACCGGTATACACATACCCGCCCAGAGAGGTAATACCCGTATACACCCAGAGAGGTAATACCCGTATACACCCAGAGAGGTAATACCGGTATACACATACACGCCCAGAGAGGTAATACCGGTATACACATACCCGCCCAGAGAGGTAATACCGGTATACACATACACGCCCAGAGAGGTAATACCGGTATACACATACACGCCCAGAGAGGTAATACCGGTATACACATACACGCCCAGAGAGATAATACCGGTATACACATACACGCCCAGAGAGGTAATACCGGTGTACACATACACGCCCAGAGAGATAATACCGGTATACACATACACGCCCAGAGAGATAATACCGGTATACACATACACAGCCAGAGAGGTAATACCGGTATACACATACACACCCAGAGAGGTAATACCGGTATACACATACACCCCCAGAGAGGTAATACCGGTATACACATACACGCCCAGAGAGGTAATACCGGTATACACATACACCCCCAGAGAGGTAATACCGGTATACACATACACGCCCAGAGAGGTAATACCGGTATACACGTACACGTCCAGAGAGGTAATACCGGTATACACGTACACGCCCAGAGAGGTAATACCTGTATACACATACACGCCCAGAGAGGTAATACCGGCATACACATACACACCCAGAGAGGTAATACCGGTATACACGTACACGCCCAGAGAGGTAATACCGGTATACACATACACACCCAGAGAGGTAATACCGGTATACACATACACGCCCAGAGAGGTAATACCGGTATACACATACACGCCCAGAGAGGTAATACCGGTATACACATACCCGCCCAGAGAGGTAATACCGGTATACACATACCCGCCCAGAGAGGTAATACCGGTATACACATACCCGCCCAGAGAGGTAATACCGGTATACACATACCCGTCCAGAGAGGTAATACCGGTATACACATACACGCCCAGAGAGGTAATACCGGTATACACAGACATGCCCAGAGAGGTAATACCGGTATACACATAGCCGCCCAGAGAGGTAATACCGGTATACACATACAAGCCCAGAGAGGTAATACCGGTATACACATACACACGCCCAGAGAGATAATACCGGTATACACATACACGCCCAGAGAGGTAATACCGGTATACACATACACGCCCAGAGAGGTAATACCGGTATACACATACACCCCCAGAGAGGTAATACCGGTATACACATACACGCCCAGAGAGGTAATACCGGTATACACATACACACCCAGAGAGGTAATACCGGTATACACGTACACGCCCAGAGAGGTAATACCTGTATACACATACACGCCCAGAGAGGTAATACCGGTATACACATACACACCCAGAGAGGTAATAGCGGTATACACGTACACACCCAGAGAGGTAATAGCGGTATACACGTACACACCCAGAGAGGTAATAGCGGTATACACGTACACGCCCAGAGAGGTAATACCGGTATACACATACACGCCCAGAGAGGTAATACCGGTATACACATACACGCCCAGAGAGGTAATACCAGTATACACACACACACACGTCCAGAGAGGTAATACCGGTATACACACACACACGCCCAGAGAGGTAATACCGGTATACACATACACGCCCAGAGAGGTAATACCGGTATACACATACACGCCCAGAGAGGTAATACCGGTATACACATACACGCCCAGAGAGGTAATACCGGTATAAACATACACGCCCAGAGAGGTAATACCGGTATACACATACACGCCCAGAGAGGTAATACCGGTATACACATACACACCCAGAGAGGTAATACCGGTATACACATACACGCCCAGAGAGGTAATACCGGTATACACATACACGCCCAGAGAGGTAATACCGGTATACACATACACGCCCAGAGAGGTAATACCGGTATACACATACCCGCCCAGAGAGGTAATACCGGTATACACATACCCGCCCAGAGAGGTAATACCAGTATACACATACACACCCAGAGAGGTAATACCGGTATACACATACCCGCCCAGAGAGGTAATACCGGTATACACATACCCGCCCAGAGAGGTAATACCGGTATACACATACAAGCCCAGAGAGGTAATACCGGTATACACATACACACGCCCAGAGAGGTAATACCGGTATACACATACACGCCCAGAGAGGTAATACCGGTATACACAGACACGCCCAGAGAGGTAATACCGGTATACACATACCCGCCCAGAGAGGTAATACCGGTATACACATACCCGCCCAGAGAGGTAATACCGGTATACACAGACACGCCCAGAGAGGTAATACCGGTATACACATACACACGCCCAGAGAGATAATACCGGTATACACATACACGCCCAGAGAGGTAATACCGGTATACACATACACGCCCAGAGAGGTAATACCGGTATACACATACCCGCCCAGAGAGGTAATACCGGTATACACATACCCGCCCAGAGAGGTAATACCGGTATACACATACACGCCCAGATAGGTAATACCGGTATACACATACACGCCCAGAGAGGTAATACCGGTATACACATACCCGCCCAGAGAGGTAATACCGGTATACACATACACACCCAGAGAGGTAATACCGGTATACACATACACGCCCAGAGAGGTAATACCGGTATACACATACACGCCCAGAGAGGTAATACCGGTATACACAGACACGCCCAGAGAGGTAATACCGGTATACACATACCCGCCCAGAGAGGTACTACCGGTATACACATACACGCCCAGAGAGGTAATACCGGTATACACATACCCGCCCAGAGAGGTAATACCGGTATACACATACCCGCCCAGAGAGGTAATACCCGTATACACCCAGAGAGGTAATACCCGTATACACCCAGAGAGGTAATACCGGTATACACATACACGCCCAGAGAGGTAATACCGGTATACACATACCCGCCCAGAGAGGTAATACCGGTATACACATACACGCCCAGAGAGGTAATACCGGTATACACATACACGCCCAGAGAGGTAATACCGGTATACACATACACGCCCAGAGAGATAATACCGGTATACACATACACGCCCAGAGAGGTAATACCGGTATACACATACACGCCCAGAGAGATAATACCGGTATACACATACACGCCCAGAGAGATAATACCGGTATACACATACACAGCCAGAGAGGTAATACCGGTATACACATACACATCCAGAGAGGTAATACCGGTATACACATACACCCCCAGAGAGGTAATACCGGTATACACATACACGCCCAGAGAGGTAATACCGGTATACACATACACCCCCAGAGAGGTAATACCGGTATACACATACACGCCCAGAGAGGTAATACCGGTATACACGTACACGTCCAGAGAGGTAATACCGGTATACACGTACACGCCCAGAGAGGTAATACCTGTATACACATACACGCCCAGAGAGGTAATACCGGCATACACATACACACCCAGAGAGGTAATACCGGTATACACGTACACGCCCAGAGAGGTAATACCGGTATACACATACACACCCAGAGAGGTAATACCGGTATACACATACACGCCCAGAGAGGTAATACCGGTATACACATACACCCCCAGAGAGGTAATACCGGTATACACAGACACGCCCAGAGAGGTAATACCGGTATACACATACCCGCCCAGAGAGGTAATACCGGTATACACATACAAGCCCAGAGAGGTAATACCGGTATACACATACACACGCCCAGAGAGATAATACCGGTATACACATACACGCCCAGAGAGGTAATACCGGTATACACATACAAGCCCAGAGAGGTAATACCGGTATACACATACACCCGCCCAGAGAGATAATACCGGTATACACATACACGCCCAGAGAGGTAATACCGGTATACACATACACGCCCAGAGAGGTAATACCGGTATACACATACCCGCCCAGAGAGGTAATACCGGTATACACATACCCGCCCAGAGAGGTAATACCGGTATACACATACACGCCCAGATAGGTAATACCGGTATACACATACACGCCCAGAGAGGTAATACCGGTATACACATACTCGCCCAGAGAGGTAATACCGGTATACACATACACACCCAGAGAGGTAATACCGGTATACACATACACGCCCAGAGAGGTAATACCGGTATACACATACACAGCCAGAGAGGTAATACCGGTATACACATACACACCCAGAGAGGTAATACCGGTATACACATACACCCCCAGAGAGGTAATACCGGTATACACATACACGCCCAGAGAGGTAATACCGGTATACACATACACGCCCAGAGAGGTAATACCGGTATACACAGACACGCCCAGAGAGGTAATACCGGTATACACATACCCGCCCAGAGAGGTAATACCGGTATACACATACAAGCCCAGAGAGGTAATACCGGTATACACATACACACGCCCAGAGAGATAATACCGGTATACACATACACGCCCAGAGAGGTAATACCGGTATACACATACAAGCCCAGAGAGGTAATACCGGTATACACATACACACGCCCAGAGAGATAATACCGGTATACACATACACGCCCAGAGAGGTAATACCGGTATACACATACACGCCCAGAGAGGTAATACCGGTATACACATACCCGCCCAGAGAGGTAATACCGGTATACACATACCCGCCCAGAGAGGTAATACCGGTATACACATACACGCCCAGATAGGTAATACCGGTATACACATACACGCCCAGAGAGGTAATACCGGTATACACATACCCGCCCAGAGAGGTAATACCGGTATACACATACACACCCAGAGAGGTAATACCGGTATACACATACACGCCCAGAGAGGTAATACCGGTATACACATACACGCCCAGAGAGGTAATACCGGTATACACAGACACGCCCAGAGAGGTAATACCGGTATACACATACCCGCCCAGAGAGGTACTACCGGTATACACATACACGCCCAGAGAGGTAATACCGGTATACACATACCCGCCCAGAGAGGTAATACCGGTATACACATACCCGCCCAGAGAGGTAATACCCGTATACACCCAGAGAGGTAATACCCGTATACACCCAGAGAGGTAATACCGGTATACACATACACGCCCAGAGAGGTAATACCGGTATACACATACCCGCCCAGAGAGGTAATACCGGTATACACATACACGCCCAGAGAGGTAATACCGGTATACACATACACGCCCAGAGAGGTAATACCGGTATACACATACACGCCCAGAGAGGTAATACCGGTATACACATACACGCCCAGAGAGATAATACCGGTATACACATACACGCCCAGAGAGATAATACCGGTATACACATACACAGCCAGAGAGGTAATACCGGTATACACATACACACCCAGAGAGGTAATACCGGTATACACATACACCCCCAGAGAGGTAATACCGGTATACACATACACGCCCAGAGAGGTAATACCGGTATACACATACACGCCCAGAGAGGTAATACCGGTATACACAGACACGTCCAGAGAGGTAATACCGGTATACACATACCCGCCCAGAGAGGTAATACCGGTATACACATACAAGCCCAGAGAGGTAATACCGGTATACACATACACACGCCCAGAGAGATAATACCGGTATACACATACACGCCCAGAGAGGTAATACCGGTATACACATACACGCCCAGAGAGGTAATACCGGTATACACATACCCGCCCAGAGAGGTAATACCGGTATACACATACCCGCCCAGAGAGGTAATACCGGTATACACATACACGCCCAGATAGGTAATACCGGTATACACATACACGCCCAGAGAGGTAATACCGGTATACACATACCCGCCCAGAGAGGTAATACCGGTATACACATACACACCCAGAGAGGTAATACCGGTATACACATACACGCCCAGAGAGGTAATACCGGTATACACATACACGCCCAGAGAGGTAATACCGGTATACACAGACACGCCCAGAGAGGTAATACCGGTATACACATACCCGCCCAGAGAGGTACTACCGGTATACACATACCCGCCCAGAGAGGTAATACCGGTATACACATACCCGCCCAGAGAGGTAATACCCATATACACCCAGAGAGGTAATACCCGTATACACCCAGAGAGGTAATACCGGTATACACATACACGCCCAGAGAGGTAATACCGGTATACACATACCCGCCCAGAGAGGTAATACCGGTATACACATACACACCCAGAGAGGTAATACCGGTATACACATACACGCCCAGAGAGGTAATACCGGTATACACATACACGCCCAGAGAGGTAATACCGGTATACACAGACACGCCCAGAGAGGTAATACCGGTATACACATACCCGCCCAGAGAGGTACTACCGGTATACACATACACGCCCAGAGAGGTAATACCGGTATACACATACCCGCCCAGAGAGGTAATACCGGTATACACATACCCGCCCAGAGAGGTAATACCCGTATACACCCAGAGAGGTAATACCCGTATACACCCAGAGAGGTAATACCGGTATACACATACACGCCCAGAGAGATAATACCGGTATACACATACACGCCCAGAGAGATAATACCGGTATACACATACACAGCCAGAGAGGTAATACCGGTATACACATACACACCCAGAGAGGTAATACCGGTATACACATACACCCCCAGAGAGGTAATACCGGTATACACATACACGCCCAGAGAGGTAATACCGGTATACACATACACCCCCAGAGAGGTAATACCGGTATACACATACACGCCCAGAGAGGTAATACCGGTATACACGTACACGTCCAGTGAGGTAATACCGGTATACACATAGCCGCCCAGAGAGGTAATACCGGTATACACATACAAGCCCAGAGAGGTAATACCGGTATACACATACACACGCCCAGAGAGATAATACCGGTATACACATACACGCCCAGAGAGGTAATACCGGTATACACATACACGCCCAGAGAGGTAATACCGGTATACACATACACCCCCAGAGAGGTAATACCGGTATACACATACACGCCCAGAGAGGTAATACCGGTATACACATACACACCCAGAGAGGTAATACCGGTATACACGTACACGCCCAGAGAGGTAATACCTGTATACACATACACGCCCAGAGAGGTAATACCGGTATACACATACACACCCAGAGAGGTAATAGCGGTATACACGTACACACCCAGAGAGGTAATAGCGGTATACACGTACACACCCAGAGAGGTAATAGCGGTATACACGTACACGCCCAGAGAGGTAATACCGGTATACACATACACGCCCAGAGAGGTAATACCGGTATACACATACACGCCCAGAGAGGTAATACCAGTATACACACACACACACGTCCAGAGAGGTAATACCGGTATACACACACACACGCCCAGAGAGGTAATACCGGTATACACATACACGCCCAGAGAGGTAATACCGGTATACACATACACGCCCAGAGAGGTAATACCGGTATACACATACACGCCCAGAGAGGTAATACCGGTATAAACATACACGCCCAGAGAGGTAATACCGGTATACACATACACGCCCAGAGAGGTAATACCGGTATACACATACACACCCAGAGAGGTAATACCGGTATACACATACACGCCCAGAGAGGTAATACCGGTATACACATACACGCCCAGAGAGGTAATACCGGTATACACATACACGCCCAGAGAGGTAATACCGGTATACACATACCCGCCCAGAGAGGTAATACCGGTATACACATACCCGCCCAGAGAGGTAATACCAGTATACACATACACACCCAGAGAGGTAATACCGGTATACACATACCCGCCCAGAGAGGTAATACCGGTATACACATACCCGCCCAGAGAGGTAATACCGGTATACACATACAAGCCCAGAGAGGTAATACCGGTATACACATACACACGCCCAGAGAGGTAATACCGGTATACACATACACGCCCAGAGAGGTAATACCGGTATACACAGACACGCCCAGAGAGGTAATACCGGTATACACATACCCGCCCAGAGAGGTAATACCGGTATACACATACCCGCCCAGAGAGGTAATACCGGTATACACAGACACGCCCAGAGAGGTAATACCGGTATACACATACACACGCCCAGAGAGATAATACCGGTATACACATACACGCCCAGAGAGGTAATACCGGTATACACATACACGCCCAGAGAGGTAATACCGGTATACACATACCCGCCCAGAGAGGTAATACCGGTATACACATACCCGCCCAGAGAGGTAATACCGGTATACACATACACGCCCAGATAGGTAATACCGGTATACACATACACGCCCAGAGAGGTAATACCGGTATACACATACCCGCCCAGAGAGGTAATACCGGTATATACAGAGTCGCCCAGAGAGGTAATACCGGTATACACATACACGCCCAGAGAGGTAATACCGGTATACACATACACACCCAGAGAGGTAATACCGGTATACACATACACGCCCAGAGAGGTAATACCGGTATACACATACACGCCCAGAGAGGTAATACCGGTATACACAGACACGCCCAGAGAGGTAATACCGGTATACACATACCCGCCCAGAGAGGTACTACCGGTATACACATACACGCCCAGAGAGGTAATACCGGTATACACATACCCGCCCAGAGAGGTAATACCGGTATACACATACCCGCCCAGAGAGGTAATACCCGTATACACCCAGAGAGGTAATACCCGTATACACCCAGAGAGGTAATACCGGTATACACATACACGCCCAGAGAGGTAATACCGGTATACACATACCCGCCCAGAGAGGTAATACCGGTATACACATACACGCCCAGAGAGGTAATACCGGTATACACATACACGCCCAGAGAGGTAATACCGGTATACACATACACGCCCAGAGAGATAATACCGGTATACACATACACGCCCAGAGAGGTAATACCGGTATACACATACACGCCCAGAGAGATAATACCGGTATACACATACACGCCCAGAGAGATAATACCGGTATACACATACACAGCCAGAGAGGTAATACCTGTATACACATACACGCCCAGAGAGGTAATACCGGCATACACATACACACCCAGAGAGGTAATACCGGTATACACGTACACGCCCAGAGAGGTAATACCGGTATACACATACACACCCAGAGAGGTAATACCGGTATACACATACACGCCCAGAGAGGTAATACCGGTATACACATACACGCCCAGAGAGGTAATACCGGTATACACATACCCGCCCAGAGAGGTAATACCGGTATACACATACCCGCCCAGAGAGGTAATACCGGTATACACATACCCGCCCAGAGAGGTAATACCGGTATACACATACCCGTCCAGAGAGGTAATACCGGTATACACATACACGCCCAGAGAGGTAATACCGGTATACACAGACATGCCCAGAGAGGTAATACCGGTATACACATAGCCGCCCAGAGAGGTAATACCGGTATACACATACAAGCCCAGAGAGGTAATACCGGTATACACATACACACGCCCAGAGAGATAATACCGGTATACACATACACGCCCAGAGAGGTAATACCGGTATACACATACACGCCCAGAGAGGTAATACCGGTATACACATACACACCCAGAGAGGTAATACCGGTATACACGTACACGCCCAGAGAGGTAATACCGGTATACACATACACGCCCAGAGAGGTAATACCGGTATACACATACACACCCAGAGAGGTAATACCGGTATACACATACACGCCCAGAGAGGTAATACCGGTATACACATACACACCCAGAGAGGTAATAGCGGTATACACGTACACACCCAGAGAGGTAATAGCGGTATACACGTACACACCCAGAGAGGTAATAGCGGTATACACGTACACGCCCAGAGAGGTAATACCGGTATACACATACACGCCCAGAGAGGTAATACCGGTATACACATACACGCCCAGAGAGGTAATACCAGTATACACACACACACACGTCCAGAGAGGTAATACCGGTATACACACACACACGCCCAGAGAGGTAATACCGGTATACACATACACGCCCAGAGAGGTAATACCGGTATACACATACACGCCCAGAGAGGTAATACCGGTATACACATACACGCCCAGAGAGGTAATACCGGTATAAACATACACGCCCAGAGAGGTAATACCGGTATACACATACACGCCCAGAGAGGTAATACCGGTATACACATACACACCCAGAGAGGTAATACCGGTATACACATACACGCCCAGAGAGGTAATACCGGTATACACATACACGCCCAGAGAGGTAATACCGGTATACACATACACGCCCAGAGAGGTAATACCGGTATACACATACCCGCCCAGAGAGGTAATACCGGTATACACATACCCGCCCAGAGAGGTAATACCAGTATACACATACACACCCAGAGAGGTAATACCGGTATACACATACCCGCCCAGAGAGGTAATACCGGTATACACATACACGCCCAGAGAGGTAATACCGGTATACACATACACGCCAAGAGAGGTAATACCGGTATACACAGACACGCCCAGAGAGGTAATACCGGTATACACATACCCGCCCAGAGAGGTAATACCGGTATACACATACAAGCCCAGAGAGGTAATACCGGTATACACATACACACGCCCAGAGAGATAATACCGGTATACACATACACGCCCAGAGAGGTAATACCGGTATACACATACACGCCCAGAGAGGTAATACCGGTATACACATACCCGCCCAGAGAGGTAATACCGGTATACACATACCCGCCCAGAGAGGTAATACCGGTATACACATACACGCCCAGATAGGTAATACCGGTATACACATACACGCCCAGAGAGGTAATACCGGTATACACATACCCGCCCAGAGAGGTAATACCGGTATACACATACACACCCAGAGAGGTAATACCGGTATACACATACCCGCCCAGAGAGGTAATACCGGTATACACATACACGCCCAGATAGGTAATACCGGTATACACATACACGCCCAGAGAGGTAATACCGGTATACACATACCCGCCCAGAGAGGTAATACCGGTATACACATACCCGCCCAGAGAGGTAATACCAGTATACACATACACACCCAGAGAGGTAATACCGGTATACACATACCCGCCCAGAGAGGTAATACCGGTATACACATACACGCCCAGAGAGGTAATACCGGTATACACATACACGCCCAGAGAGGTAATACCGGTATACACAGACACGCCCAGAGAGGTAATACCGGTATACACATACCCGCCCAGAGAGGTAATACCGGTATACACATACACACGCCCAGAGAGGTAATACCGGTATACACATACACACGCCCAGAGAGATAATACCGGTATACACATACACGCCCAGAGAGGTAATACCGGTATACACATACACGCCCAGAGAGGTAATACTGGTATACACATACCCGCCCAGAGAGGTAATACCGGTATACACATACCCGCCCAGAGAGGTAATACCGGTATACACATACACGCCCAGATAGGTAATACCGGTATACACATACACGCCCAGAGAGGTAATACCGGTATACACATACCCGCCCAGAGAGGTAATACCGGTATACACATACACACCCAGAGAGGTAATACCGGTATACACATACACGCCCAGAGAGGTAATACCGGTATACACATACACGCCCAGAGAGGTAATACCGGTATACACAGACACGCCCAGAGAGGTAATACCGGTATACACATACCCGCCCAGAGAGGTACTACCGGTATACACATACACGCCCAGAGAGGTAATACCGGTATACACATACCCGCCCAGAGAGGTAATACCGGTATACACATACCCGCCCAGAGAGGCAATACCCGTATACACCCAGAGAGGTAATACCCGTATACACCCAGAGAGGTAATACCGGTATACACATACAAGCCCAGAGAGGTAATACCGGTATACACATACCCGCCCAGAGAGGTAATACCGGTATACACATACACGCCCAGAGAGGTAATACCGGTATACACATACACGCCCAGAGAGGTAATACCGGTATACACATACACGCCCAGAGAGATAATACCGGTATACACATACACGCCCAGAGAGGTAATACCGGTGTACACATACACGCCCAGAGAGATAATACCGGTATACACATACATGCCCAGAGAGATAATACCGGTATACACATACACAGCCAGAGAGGTAATACCGGTATACACATACACACCCAGAGAGGTAATACCGGTATACACATACACACCCAGAGAGGTAATACCGGTATAAACATACACGCCCAGAGAGGTAATACCGGTATACACATACACAGCCAGAGAGGTAATACCGGTATACACATACACGCCCACAGAGGTAATACCGGTATACACATACACGCCCAGAGAGGTAATACCGGTATACACATACACACCCAGAGAGGTAATACCGGTATACACATACACACCCAGAGAGGTAATACCGGTGTACACATACACGCCCAGAGAGATAATACCGGTATACACATACACGCACAGAGAGATAATACCGGTATACACATACACAGCCAGAGAGGTAATACCGGTATACACATACACACCCAGAGAGGTAATACCGGTATACACATACACACCCAGAGAGGTAATACCGGTATAAACATACACGCCCAGAGAGGTAATACCGGTATACACATACACAGCCAGAGAGGTAATACCGGTATACACATACACGCCCACAGAGGTAATACCGGTATACACATACACGCCCAGAGAGGTAATACCGGTATACACATACACACCCAGAGAGGTAATACCGGTACACACATACACGCCCAGATAGGTAATACCGGTATACACATACACGCCCAGAGAGGTAATACCGGTATACACATACACACCCAGAGAGGTAATAGCGGTATACACGTACACACCCAGAGAGGTAATAGCGGTATACACGTACACACCCAGAGAGGTAATAGCGGTATACACGTACACGCCCAGAGAGGTAATACCGGTATACACATACACGCCCAGAGAGGTAATACCGGTATACACATACACGCCCAGAGAGGTAATACCAGTATACACACACACACACGTCCAGAGAGGTAATACCGGTATACACACACACACGCCCAGAGAGGTAATACCGGTATACACATACACGCCCAGAGAGGTAATACCGGTATACACATACACGCCCAGAGAGGTAATACCGGTATACACATACACGCCCAGAGAGGTAATACCGGTATAAACATACACGCCCAGAGAGGTAATACCGGTATACACATACACGCCCAGAGAGGTAATACCGGTATACACATACACACCCAGAGAGGTAATACCGGTATACACATACACGCCCAGAGAGGTAATACCGGTATACACATACACGCCCAGAGAGGTAATACCGGTATACACATACACGCCCAGAGAGGTAATACCGGTATACACATACCCGCCCAGAGAGGTAATACCGGTATACACATACCCGCCCAGAGAGGTAATACCAGTATACACATACACACCCAGAGAGGTAATACCGGTATACACATACCCGCCCAGAGAGGTAATACCGGTATACACATACACGCCCAGAGAGGTAATACCGGTATACACATACACGCCAAGAGAGGTAATACCGGTATACACAGACACGCCCAGAGAGGTAATACCGGTATACACATACCCGCCCAGAGAGGTAATACCGGTATACACATACAAGCCCAGAGAGGTAATACCGGTATACACATACACACGCCCAGAGAGATAATACCGGTATACACATACACGCCCAGAGAGGTAATACCGGTATACACATACACGCCCAGAGAGGTAATACCGGTATACACATACCCGCCCAGAGAGGTAATACCGGTATACACATACCCGCCCAGAGAGGTAATACCGGTATACACATACACGCCCAGATAGGTAATACCGGTATACACATACACGCCCAGAGAGGTAATACCGGTATACACATACCCGCCCAGAGAGGTAATACCGGTATACACATACACACCCAGAGAGGTAATACCGGTATACACATACCCGCCCAGAGAGGTAATACCGGTATACACATACACGCCCAGATAGGTAATACCGGTATACACATACACGCCCAGAGAGGTAATACCGGTATACACATACCCGCCCAGAGAGGTAATACCGGTATACACATACCCGCCCAGAGAGGTAATACCAGTATACACATACACACCCAGAGAGGTAATACCGGTATACACATACCCGCCCAGAGAGGTAATACCGGTATACACATACACGCCCAGAGAGGTAATACCGGTATACACATACACGCCCAGAGAGGTAATACCGGTATACACAGACACGCCCAGAGAGGTAATACCGGTATACACATACCCGCCCAGAGAGGTAATACCGGTATACACATACACACGCCCAGAGAGGTAATACCGGTATACACATACACACGCCCAGAGAGATAATACCGGTATACACATACACGCCCAGAGAGGTAATACCGGTATACACATACACGCCCAGAGAGGTAATACTGGTATACACATACCCGCCCAGAGAGGTAATACCGGTATACACATACCCGCCCAGAGAGGTAATACCGGTATACACATACACGCCCAGATAGGTAATACCGGTATACACATACACGCCCAGAGAGGTAATACCGGTATACACATACCCGCCCAGAGAGGTAATACCGGTATACACATACACACCCAGAGAGGTAATACCGGTATACACATACACGCCCAGAGAGGTAATACCGGTATACACATACACGCCCAGAGAGGTAATACCGGTATACACAGACACGCCCAGAGAGGTAATACCGGTATACACATACCCGCCCAGAGAGGTACTACCGGTATACACATACACGCCCAGAGAGGTAATACCGGTATACACATACCCGCCCAGAGAGGTAATACCGGTATACACATACCCGCCCAGAGAGGCAATACCCGTATACACCCAGAGAGGTAATACCCGTATACACCCAGAGAGGTAATACCGGTATACACATACACGCCCAGAGAGGTAATACCGGTATACACATACCCGCCCAGAGAGGTAATACCGGTATACACATACACGCCCAGAGAGGTAATACCGGTATACACATACACGCCCAGAGAGGTAATACCGGTATACACATACACGCCCAGAGAGATAATACCGGTATACACATACACGCCCAGAGAGGTAATACCGGTGTACACATACACGCCCAGAGAGATAATACCGGTATACACATACATGCCCAGAGAGATAATACCGGTATACACATACACAGCCAGAGAGGTAATACCGGTATACACATACACACCCAGAGAGGTAATACCGGTATACACATACACACCCAGAGAGGTAATACCGGTATAAACATACACGCCCAGAGAGGTAATACCGGTATACACATACACAGCCAGAGAGGTAATACCGGTATACACATACACGCCCACAGAGGTAATACCGGTATACACATACACGCCCAGAGAGGTAATACCGGTATACACATACACACCCAGAGAGGTAATACCGGTATACACATACACACCCAGAGAGGTAATACCGGTGTACACATACACGCCCAGAGAGATAATACCGGTATACACATACACGCACAGAGAGATAATACCGGTATACACATACACGCCCAGAGAGGTAATACCGGTGTACACATACACGCCCAGAGAGATAATACCGGTATACACATACATGCCCAGAGAGATAATACCGGTATACACATACACAGCCAGAGAGGTAATACCGGTATACACACACGCCCAGAGAGGTAATATCAGTATACACATACACACCCAGAGAGGTAATACCGGTATACACATACACACCCAGAGAGGTAATACCGGTATACAAGTACCCGCCCAGAGAGGTAATACCGGTATACACATACACACCCAGAGAGGTAATACCGGTATACACATACCCGCCCAGAGAGGTAATACCGGTATACACATACACGCCCAGATAGGTAATACCGGTATACACATACACGCCCAGAGAGGTAATACCGGTATACACATACCCGCCCAGAGAGGTAATACCGGTATACACATACACACCCAGAGAGGTAATACCGGTATAAACATACACGCCCAGAGAGGTAATACCGGTATACACATACACAGCCAGAGAGGTAATACCGGTATACACATACACGCCCACAGAGGTAATACCGGTATACACATACACGCCCAGAGAGGTAATACCGGTATACACATACACACCCAGAGAGGTAATACCGGTATACACATACACACCCAGAGAGGTAATACCGGTATACACACACGCCCAGAGAGGTAATATCAGTATACACATACACACCCAGAGAGGTAATACCGGTATACACATACACACCCAGAGAGGTAATACCGGTATACAAGTACCCGCCCAGAGAGGTAATACCGGTATACACATACACACCCAGAGAGGTAATACCGGTATACACATACCCGCCCAGAGAGGTAATACCGGTATACACATACACGCCCAGATAGGTAATACCGGTATACACATACACGCCCAGAGAGGTAATACCGGTATACACATACCCGCCCAGAGAGGTAATACCGGTATACACATACCCGCCCAGAGAGGTAATACCAGTATACACATACACACCCAGAGAGGTAATACCGGTATACACATACCCGCCCAGAGAGGTAATACCGGTATACACATACACGCCCAGAGAGGTAATACCGGTATACACATACACGCCCAGAGAGGTAATACCGGTATACACAGACACACCCAGAGAGGTAATACCGGTATACACATACCCGCCCAGAGAGGTAATACCGGTATACACATACCCGCCCAGAGAGGTAATACCGGTATACACATACACGCCCAGAGAGGTAATACCGGTATACACATACACGCCCAGAGAGGTAATACCGGTATACACAGACACGCCCAGAGAGGTAATACCGGTATACACATACCCGCCCAGAGAGGTAATACCGGTATACACATACAAGCCCAGAGAGGTAATACCGGTATACACATACACACGCCCAGAGAGATAATACCGGTATACACATACACGCCCAGAGAGGTAATACCGGTATACACATACACGCCCAGAGAGGTAATACCGGTATACACATACCCGCCCAGAGAGGTAATACCGGTATACACATACACGCCCAGATAGGTAATACCGGTATACACATACACGCCCAGAGAGGTAATACCGGTATACACATACCCGCCCAGAGAGGTAATACCGGTATACACATACACACCCAGAGAGGTAATACCGGTATACACATACCCGCCCAGAGAGGTAATACCGGTATACACATACACGCCCAGATAGGTAATACCGGTATACACATACACGCCCAGAGAGGTAATACCGGTATACACATACCCGCCCAGAGAGGTAATACCGGTATACACATACCCGCCCAGAGAGGTAATACCAGTATACACATACACACCCAGAGAGGTAATACCGGTATACACATACCCGCCCAGAGAGGTAATACCGGTATACACATACACGCCCAGAGAGGTAATACCGGTATACACATACACGCCCAGAGAGGTAATACCGGTATACACAGACACGCCCAGAGAGGTAATACCGGTATACACATACCCGCCCAGAGAGGTAATACCGGTATACACATACAAGCCCAGAGAGGTAATACCGGTATACACATACACACGCCCAGAGAGATAATACCGGTATACACATACACGCCCAGAGAGGTAATACCGGTATACACATACACGCCCAGAGAGGTAATACTGGTATACACATACCCGCCCAGAGAGGTAATACCGGTATACACATACCCGCCCAGAGAGGTAATACCGGTATACACATACACGCCCAGATAGGTAATACCGGTATACACATACACGCCCAGAGAGGTAATACCGGTATACACATACCCGCCCAGAGAGGTAATACCGGTATACACATATACACCCAGAGAGGTAATACCGGTATACACATACACGCCCAGAGAGGTAATACCGGTATACACAGACACGCCCAGAGAGGTAATACCGGTATACACATACCCGCCCAGAGAGGTACTACCGGTATACACATACACGCCCAGAGAGGTAATACCGGTATACACATACCCGCCCAGAGAGGTAATACCGGTATACACATACCCGCCCAGAGAGGTAATACCCGTATACACCCAGAGAGGTAATACCCGTATACACCCAGAGAGGTAATACCGGTATACACATACACGCCCAGAGAGGTAATACCGGTATACACATACCCGCCCAGAGAGGTAATACCGGTATACACATACACGCCCAGAGAGGTAATACCGGTATACACATACACGCCCAGAGAGGTAATACCGGTATACACATACACGCCCAGAGAGATAATACCGGTATACACATACACGCCCAGAGAGGTAATACCGGTGTACACATACACGCCCAGAGAGATAATACCGGTATACACATACATGCCCAGAGAGATAATACCGGTATACACATACACAGCCAGAGAGGTAATACCGGTATACACATACACACCCAGAGAGGTAATACCGGTATACACATACACACGCCCAGAGAGATAATACCGGTATACACATACACGCCCAGAGAGGTAATACCGGTATACACATACACGCCCAGAGAGGTAATACCGGTATACACATACCCGCCCAGAGAGGTAATACCGGTATACACATACACGCCCAGATAGGTAATACCGGTATACACATACACGCCCAGAGAGGTAATACCGGTATACACATACCCGCCCAGAGAGGTAATACCGGTATACACATACACACCCAGAGAGGTAATACCGGTATACACATACCCGCCCAGAGAGGTAATACCGGTATACACATACACGCCCAGATAGGTAATACCGGTATACACATACACGCCCAGAGAGGTAATACCGGTATACACATACCCGCCCAGAGAGGTAATACCGGTATACACATACCCGCCCAGAGAGGTAATACCAGTATACACATACACACCCAGAGAGGTAATACCGGTATACACATACCCGCCCAGAGAGGTAATACCGGTATACACATACACGCCCAGAGAGGTAATACCGGTATACACATACACGCCCAGAGAGGTAATACCGGTATACACAGACACGCCCAGAGAGGTAATACCGGTATACACATACCCGCCCAGAGAGGTAATACCGGTATACACATACAAGCCCAGAGAGGTAATACCGGTATACACATACACACGCCCAGAGAGATAATACCGGTATACACATACACGCCCAGAGAGGTAATACCGGTATACACATACAAGCCCAGAGAGGTAATACCGGTATACACATACACACGCCCAGAGAGATAATACCGGTATACACATACACGCCCAGAGAGGTAATACCGGTATACACATACACGCCCAGAGAGGTAATACCGGTATACACATACCCGCCCAGAGAGGTAATACCGGTATACACATACCCGCCCAGAGAGGTAATACCGGTATACACATACACGCCCAGATAGGTAATACCGGTATACACATACACGCCCAGAGAGGTAATACCGGTATACACATACCCGCCCAGAGAGGTAATACCGGTATACACATACACACCCAGAGAGGTAATACCGGTATACACATACACGCCCAGAGAGGTAATACCGGTATACACATACACAGCCAGAGAGGTAATACCGGTATACACATACACACCCAGAGAGGTAATACCGGTATACACATACAACCCCAGAGAGGTAATACCGGTATACACATACACGCCCAGAGAGGTAATACCGGTATACACATACACGCCCAGAGAGGTAATACCGGTATACACAGACACGCCCAGAGAGGTAATACCGGTATACACATACCCGCCCAGAGAGGTAATACCGGTATACACATACAAGCCCAGAGAGGTAATACCGGTATACACATACACACGCCCAGAGAGATAATACCGGTATACACATACACGCCCAGAGAGGTAATACCGGTATACACATACAAGCCCAGAGAGGTAATACCGGTATACACATACACACGCCCAGAGAGATAATACCGGTATACACATACACGCCCAGAGAGGTAATACCGGTATACACATACACGCCCAGAGAGGTAATACCGGTATACACATACCCGCCCAGAGAGGTAATACCGGTATACACATACCCGCCCAGAGAGGTAATACCGGTATACACATACACGCCCAGATAGGTAATACCGGTATACACATACACGCCCAGAGAGGTAATACCGGTATACACATACCCGCCCAGAGAGGTAATACCGGTATACACATACACACCCAGAGAGGTAATACCGGTATACACATACACGCCCAGAGAGGTAATACCGGTATACACATACACAGCCAGAGAGGTAATACCGGTATACACATACACGCCCAGAGAGGTAATACCGGTATACACAGACACGCCCAGAGAGGTAATACCAGTATACACATACACACCCAGAGAGGTAATACCGGTATACACATACCCGCCCAGAGAGGTAATACCGGTATACACATACACGCCCAGAGAGGTAATACCGGTATACACATACACGCCAAGAGAGGTAATACCGGTATACACAGACACGCCCAGAGAGGTAATACCGGTATACACATACCCGCCCAGAGAGGTAATACCGGTATACACATACAAGCCCAGAGAGGTAATACCGGTATACACATACACACGCCCAGAGAGATAATACCGGTATACACATACACGCCCAGAGAGGTAATACCGGTATACACATACACGCCCAGAGAGGTAATACCGGTATACACATACCCGCCCAGAGAGGTAATACCGGTATACACATACCCGCCCAGAGAGGTAATACCGGTATACACATACACGCCCAGATAGGTAATACCGGTATACACATACACGCCCAGAGAGGTAATACCGGTATACACATACCCGCCCAGAGAGGTAATACCGGTATACACATACACACCCAGAGAGGTAATACCGGTATACACATACCCGCCCAGAGAGGTAATACCGGTATACACATACACGCCCAGATAGGTAATACCGGTATACACATACACGCCCAGAGAGGTAATACCGGTATACACATACCCGCCCAGAGAGGTAATACCGGTATACACATACCCGCCCAGAGAGGTAATACCAGTATACACATACACACCCAGAGAGGTAATACCGGTATACACATACCCGCCCAGAGAGGTAATACCGGTATACACATACACGCCCAGAGAGGTAATACCGGTATACACATACACGCCCAGAGAGGTAATACCGGTATACACAGACACGCCCAGAGAGGTAATACCGGTATACACATACCCGCCCAGAGAGGTAATACCGGTATACACATACACACGCCCAGAGAGGTAATACCGGTATACACATACACACGCCCAGAGAGATAATACCGGTATACACATACACGCCCAGAGAGGTAATACCGGTATACACATACACGCCCAGAGAGGTAATACTGGTATACACATACCCGCCCAGAGAGGTAATACCGGTATACACATACCCGCCCAGAGAGGTAATACCGGTATACACATACACGCCCAGATAGGTAATACCGGTATACACATACACGCCCAGAGAGGTAATACCGGTATACACATACCCGCCCAGAGAGGTAATACCGGTATACACATACACACCCAGAGAGGTAATACCGGTATACACATACACGCCCAGAGAGGTAATACCGGTATACACATACACGCCCAGAGAGGTAATACCGGTATACACAGACACGCCCAGAGAGGTAATACCGGTATACACATACCCGCCCAGAGAGGTACTACCGGTATACACATACACGCCCAGAGAGGTAATACCGGTATACACATACCCGCCCAGAGAGGTAATACCGGTATACACATACCCGCCCAGAGAGGCAATACCCGTATACACCCAGAGAGGTAATACCCGTATACACCCAGAGAGGTAATACCGGTATACACATACAAGCCCAGAGAGGTAATACCGGTATACACATACCCGCCCAGAGAGGTAATACCGGTATACACATACACGCCCAGAGAGGTAATACCGGTATACACATACACGCCCAGAGAGGTAATACCGGTATACACATACACGCCCAGAGAGATAATACCGGTATACACATACACGCCCAGAGAGGTAATACCGGTGTACACATACACGCCCAGAGAGATAATACCGGTATACACATACATGCCCAGAGAGATAATACCGGTATACACATACACAGCCAGAGAGGTAATACCGGTATACACATACACACCCAGAGAGGTAATACCGGTATACACATACACACCCAGAGAGGTAATACCGGTATAAACATACACGCCCAGAGAGGTAATACCGGTATACACATACACAGCCAGAGAGGTAATACCGGTATACACATACACGCCCACAGAGGTAATACCGGTATACACATACACGCCCAGAGAGGTAATACCGGTATACACATACACACCCAGAGAGGTAATACCGGTATACACATACACACCCAGAGAGGTAATACCGGTGTACACATACACGCCCAGAGAGATAATACCGGTATACACATACACGCACAGAGAGATAATACCGGTATACACATACACAGCCAGAGAGGTAATACCGGTATACACATACACACCCAGAGAGGTAATACCGGTATACACATACACACCCAGAGAGGTAATACCGGTATAAACATACACGCCCAGAGAGGTAATACCGGTATACACATACACAGCCAGAGAGGTAATACCGGTATACACATACACGCCCACAGAGGTAATACCGGTATACACATACACGCCCAGAGAGGTAATACCGGTATACACATACACACCCAGAGAGGTAATACCGGTACACACATACACGCCCAGATAGGTAATACCGGTATACACATACACGCCCAGAGAGGTAATACCGGTATACACATACACACCCAGAGAGGTAATAGCGGTATACACGTACACACCCAGAGAGGTAATAGCGGTATACACGTACACACCCAGAGAGGTAATAGCGGTATACACGTACACGCCCAGAGAGGTAATACCGGTATACACATACACGCCCAGAGAGGTAATACCGGTATACACATACACGCCCAGAGAGGTAATACCAGTATACACACACACACACGTCCAGAGAGGTAATACCGGTATACACACACACACGCCCAGAGAGGTAATACCGGTATACACATACACGCCCAGAGAGGTAATACCGGTATACACATACACGCCCAGAGAGGTAATACCGGTATACACATACACGCCCAGAGAGGTAATACCGGTATAAACATACACGCCCAGAGAGGTAATACCGGTATACACATACACGCCCAGAGAGGTAATACCGGTATACACATACACACCCAGAGAGGTAATACCGGTATACACATACACGCCCAGAGAGGTAATACCGGTATACACATACACGCCCAGAGAGGTAATACCGGTATACACATACACGCCCAGAGAGGTAATACCGGTATACACATACCCGCCCAGAGAGGTAATACCGGTATACACATACCCGCCCAGAGAGGTAATACCAGTATACACATACACACCCAGAGAGGTAATACCGGTATACACATACCCGCCCAGAGAGGTAATACCGGTATACACATACACGCCCAGAGAGGTAATACCGGTATACACATACACGCCAAGAGAGGTAATACCGGTATACACAGACACGCCCAGAGAGGTAATACCGGTATACACATACCCGCCCAGAGAGGTAATACCGGTATACACATACAAGCCCAGAGAGGTAATACCGGTATACACATACACACGCCCAGAGAGATAATACCGGTATACACATACACGCCCAGAGAGGTAATACCGGTATACACATACACGCCCAGAGAGGTAATACCGGTATACACATACCCGCCCAGAGAGGTAATACCGGTATACACATACCCGCCCAGAGAGGTAATACCGGTATACACATACACGCCCAGATAGGTAATACCGGTATACACATACACGCCCAGAGAGGTAATACCGGTATACACATACCCGCCCAGAGAGGTAATACCGGTATACACATACACACCCAGAGAGGTAATACCGGTATACACATACCCGCCCAGAGAGGTAATACCGGTATACACATACACGCCCAGATAGGTAATACCGGTATACACATACACGCCCAGAGAGGTAATACCGGTATACACATACCCGCCCAGAGAGGTAATACCGGTATACACATACCCGCCCAGAGAGGTAATACCAGTATACACATACACACCCAGAGAGGTAATACCGGTATACACATACCCGCCCAGAGAGGTAATACCGGTATACACATACACGCCCAGAGAGGTAATACCGGTATACACATACACGCCCAGAGAGGTAATACCGGTATACACAGACACGCCCAGAGAGGTAATACCGGTATACACATACCCGCCCAGAGAGGTAATACCGGTATACACATACACACGCCCAGAGAGGTAATACCGGTATACACATACACACGCCCAGAGAGATAATACCGGTATACACATACACGCCCAGAGAGGTAATACCGGTATACACATACACGCCCAGAGAGGTAATACTGGTATACACATACCCGCCCAGAGAGGTAATACCGGTATACACATACCCGCCCAGAGAGGTAATACCGGTATACACATACACGCCCAGATAGGTAATACCGGTATACACATACACGCCCAGAGAGGTAATACCGGTATACACATACCCGCCCAGAGAGGTAATACCGGTATACACATACACACCCAGAGAGGTAATACCGGTATACACATACACGCCCAGAGAGGTAATACCGGTATACACATACACGCCCAGAGAGGTAATACCGGTATACACAGACACGCCCAGAGAGGTAATACCGGTATACACATACCCGCCCAGAGAGGTACTACCGGTATACACATACACGCCCAGAGAGGTAATACCGGTATACACATACCCGCCCAGAGAGGTAATACCGGTATACACATACCCGCCCAGAGAGGCAATACCCGTATACACCCAGAGAGGTAATACCCGTATACACCCAGAGAGGTAATACCGGTATACACATACACGCCCAGAGAGGTAATACCGGTATACACATACCCGCCCAGAGAGGTAATACCGGTATACACATACACGCCCAGAGAGGTAATACCGGTATACACATACACGCCCAGAGAGGTAATACCGGTATACACATACACGCCCAGAGAGATAATACCGGTATACACATACACGCCCAGAGAGGTAATACCGGTGTACACATACACGCCCAGAGAGATAATACCGGTATACACATACATGCCCAGAGAGATAATACCGGTATACACATACACAGCCAGAGAGGTAATACCGGTATACACATACACACCCAGAGAGGTAATACCGGTATACACATACACACCCAGAGAGGTAATACCGGTATAAACATACACGCCCAGAGAGGTAATACCGGTATACACATACACAGCCAGAGAGGTAATACCGGTATACACATACACGCCCACAGAGGTAATACCGGTATACACATACACGCCCAGAGAGGTAATACCGGTATACACATACACACCCAGAGAGGTAATACCGGTATACACATACACACCCAGAGAGGTAATACCGGTGTACACATACACGCCCAGAGAGATAATACCGGTATACACATACACGCACAGAGAGATAATACCGGTATACACATACACAGCCAGAGAGGTAATACCGGTATACACATACACACCCAGAGAGGTAATACCGGTATACACATACACACCCAGAGAGGTAATACCGGTATAAACATACACGCCCAGAGAGGTAATACCGGTATACACATACACAGCCAGAGAGGTAATACCGGTATACACATACACGCCCACAGAGGTAATACCGGTATACACATACACGCCCAGAGAGGTAATACCGGTATACACATACACACCCAGAGAGGTAATACCGGTATACACATACACACCCAGAGAGGTAATACCGGTATACACACACGCCCAGAGAGGTAATATCAGTATACACATACACACCCAGAGAGGTAATACCGGTATACACATACACACCCAGAGAGGTAATACCGGTATACAAGTACCCGCCCAGAGAGGTAATACCGGTATACACATACACACCCAGAGAGGTAATACCGGTATACACATACCCGCCCAGAGAGGTAATACCGGTATACACATACACGCCCAGATAGGTAATACCGGTATACACATACACGCCCAGAGAGGTAATACCGGTATACACATACCCGCCCAGAGAGGTAATACCGGTATACACATACCCGCCCAGAGAGGTAATACCAGTATACACATACACACCCAGAGAGGTAATACCGGTATACACATACCCGCCCAGAGAGGTAATACCGGTATACACATACACGCCCAGAGAGGTAATACCGGTATACACATACACGCCCAGAGAGGTAATACCGGTATACACAGACACACCCAGAGAGGTAATACCGGTATACACATACCCGCCCAGAGAGGTAATACCGGTATACACATACCCGCCCAGAGAGGTAATACCGGTATACACATACACGCCCAGAGAGGTAATACCGGTATACACATACACGCCCAGAGAGGTAATACCGGTATACACAGACACGCCCAGAGAGGTAATACCGGTATACACATACCCGCCCAGAGAGGTAATACCGGTATACACATACAAGCCCAGAGAGGTAATACCGGTATACACATACACACGCCCAGAGAGATAATACCGGTATACACATACACGCCCAGAGAGGTAATACCGGTATACACATACACGCCCAGAGAGGTAATACCGGTATACACATACCCGCCCAGAGAGGTAATACCGGTATACACATACACGCCCAGATAGGTAATACCGGTATACACATACACGCCCAGAGAGGTAATACCGGTATACACATACCCGCCCAGAGAGGTAATACCGGTATACACATACACACCCAGAGAGGTAATACCGGTATACACATACCCGCCCAGAGAGGTAATACCGGTATACACATACACGCCCAGATAGGTAATACCGGTATACACATACACGCCCAGAGAGGTAATACCGGTATACACATACCCGCCCAGAGAGGTAATACCGGTATACACATACCCGCCCAGAGAGGTAATACCAGTATACACATACACACCCAGAGAGGTAATACCGGTATACACATACCCGCCCAGAGAGGTAATACCGGTATACACATACACGCCCAGAGAGGTAATACCGGTATACACATACACGCCCAGAGAGGTAATACCGGTATACACAGACACGCCCAGAGAGGTAATACCGGTATACACATACCCGCCCAGAGAGGTAATACCGGTATACACATACAAGCCCAGAGAGGTAATACCGGTATACACATACACACGCCCAGAGAGATAATACCGGTATACACATACACGCCCAGAGAGGTAATACCGGTATACACATACACGCCCAGAGAGGTAATACTGGTATACACATACCCGCCCAGAGAGGTAATACCGGTATACACATACCCGCCCAGAGAGGTAATACCGGTATACACATACACGCCCAGATAGGTAATACCGGTATACACATACACGCCCAGAGAGGTAATACCGGTATACACATACCCGCCCAGAGAGGTAATACCGGTATACACATATACACCCAGAGAGGTAATACCGGTATACACATACACGCCCAGAGAGGTAATACCGGTATACACAGACACGCCCAGAGAGGTAATACCGGTATACACATACCCGCCCAGAGAGGTACTACCGGTATACACATACACGCCCAGAGAGGTAATACCGGTATACACATACCCGCCCAGAGAGGTAATACCGGTATACACATACCCGCCCAGAGAGGTAATACCCGTATACACCCAGAGAGGTAATACCCGTATACACCCAGAGAGGTAATACCGGTATACACATACACGCCCAGAGAGGTAATACCGGTATACACATACCCGCCCAGAGAGGTAATACCGGTATACACATACACGCCCAGAGAGGTAATACCGGTATACACATACACGCCCAGAGAGGTAATACCGGTATACACATACACGCCCAGAGAGATAATACCGGTATACACATACACGCCCAGAGAGGTAATACCGGTGTACACATACACGCCCAGAGAGATAATACCGGTATACACATACATGCCCAGAGAGATAATACCGGTATACACATACACAGCCAGAGAGGTAATACCGGTATACACATACACACCCAGAGAGGTAATACCGGTATACACATACACACGCCCAGAGAGATAATACCGGTATACACATACACGCCCAGAGAGGTAATACCGGTATACACATACACGCCCAGAGAGGTAATACCGGTATACACATACCCGCCCAGAGAGGTAATACCGGTATACACATACACGCCCAGATAGGTAATACCGGTATACACATACACGCCCAGAGAGGTAATACCGGTATACACATACCCGCCCAGAGAGGTAATACCGGTATACACATACACACCCAGAGAGGTAATACCGGTATACACATACCCGCCCAGAGAGGTAATACCGGTATACACATACACGCCCAGATAGGTAATACCGGTATACACATACACGCCCAGAGAGGTAATACCGGTATACACATACCCGCCCAGAGAGGTAATACCGGTATACACATACCCGCCCAGAGAGGTAATACCAGTATACACATACACACCCAGAGAGGTAATACCGGTATACACATACCCGCCCAGAGAGGTAATACCGGTATACACATACACGCCCAGAGAGGTAATACCGGTATACACATACACGCCCAGAGAGGTAATACCGGTATACACAGACACGCCCAGAGAGGTAATACCGGTATACACATACCCGCCCAGAGAGGTAATACCGGTATACACATACAAGCCCAGAGAGGTAATACCGGTATACACATACACACGCCCAGAGAGATAATACCGGTATACACATACACGCCCAGAGAGGTAATACCGGTATACACATACAAGCCCAGAGAGGTAATACCGGTATACACATACACACGCCCAGAGAGATAATACCGGTATACACATACACGCCCAGAGAGGTAATACCGGTATACACATACACGCCCAGAGAGGTAATACCGGTATACACATACCCGCCCAGAGAGGTAATACCGGTATACACATACCCGCCCAGAGAGGTAATACCGGTATACACATACACGCCCAGATAGGTAATACCGGTATACACATACACGCCCAGAGAGGTAATACCGGTATACACATACCCGCCCAGAGAGGTAATACCGGTATACACATACACACCCAGAGAGGTAATACCGGTATACACATACACGCCCAGAGAGGTAATACCGGTATACACATACACAGCCAGAGAGGTAATACCGGTATACACATACACACCCAGAGAGGTAATACCGGTATACACATACAACCCCAGAGAGGTAATACCGGTATACACATACACGCCCAGAGAGGTAATACCGGTATACACATACACGCCCAGAGAGGTAATACCGGTATACACAGACACGCCCAGAGAGGTAATACCGGTATACACATACCCGCCCAGAGAGGTAATACCGGTATACACATACAAGCCCAGAGAGGTAATACCGGTATACACATACACACGCCCAGAGAGATAATACCGGTATACACATACACGCCCAGAGAGGTAATACCGGTATACACATACAAGCCCAGAGAGGTAATACCGGTATACACATACACACGCCCAGAGAGATAATACCGGTATACACATACACGCCCAGAGAGGTAATACCGGTATACACATACACGCCCAGAGAGGTAATACCGGTATACACATACCCGCCCAGAGAGGTAATACCGGTATACACATACCCGCCCAGAGAGGTAATACCGGTATACACATACACGCCCAGATAGGTAATACCGGTATACACATACACGCCCAGAGAGGTAATACCGGTATACACATACCCGCCCAGAGAGGTAATACCGGTATACACATACACACCCAGAGAGGTAATACCGGTATACACATACACGCCCAGAGAGGTAATACCGGTATACACATACACAGCCAGAGAGGTAATACCGGTATACACATACACACCCAGAGAGGTAATACCGGTATACACATACAACCCCAGAGAGGTAATACCGGTATACACATACACGCCCAGAGAGGTAATACCGGTATACACATACACGCCCAGAGAGGTAATACCGGTATACACAGACACGCCCAGAGAGGTAATACCGGTATACACATACCCGCCCAGAGAGGTAATACCGGTATACACATACAAGCCCAGAGAGGTAATACCGGTATACACATACACACGCCCAGAGAGATAATACCGGTATACACATACACGCCCAGAGAGGTAATACCGGTATACACATACAAGCCCAGAGAGGTAATACTGGTATACACATACACACGCCCAGAGAGATAATACCGGTATACACATACACGCCCAGAGAGGTAATACCGGTATACACATACACGCCCAGAGAGGTAATACCGGTATACACATACCCGCCCAGAGAGGTAATACCGGTATACACATACCCGCCCAGAGAGGTAATACCGGTATACACATACACGCCCAGATAGGTAATACCGGTATACACATACACGCCCAGAGAGGTAATACCGGTATACACATACCCGCCCAGAGAGGTAATACCGGTATACACATACACACCCAGAGAGGTAATACCGGTATACACATACCCGCCCAGAGAGGTAATACCGGTATACACATACAAGCCCAGAGAGGTAATACCGGTATACACATACACACGCCCAGAGAGATAATACCGGTATACACATACACGCCCAGAGAGGTAATACCGGTATACACATACAAGCCCAGAGAGGTAATACTGGTATACACATACACACGCCCAGAGAGATAATACCGGTATACACATACACGCCCAGAGAGGTAATACCGGTATACACATACACGCCCAGAGAGGTAATACCGGTATACACATACCCGCCCAGAGAGGTAATACCGGTATACACATACCCGCCCAGAGAGGTAATACCGGTATACACATACACGCCCAGATAGGTAATACCGGTATACACATACACGCCCAGAGAGGTAATACCGGTATACACATACCCGCCCAGAGAGGTAATACCGGTATACACATACACACCCAGAGAGGTAATACCGGTATACACATACACGCCCAGAGAGGTAATACCGGTATACACATACACGCCCAGAGAGGTAATACCGGTATACACAGACACGCCCAGAGAGGTAATACCGGTATACACATACCCGCCCAGAGAGGTACTACCGGTATACACATACACGCCCAGAGAGGTAATACCGGTATACACATACCCGCCCAGAGAGGTAATACCGGTATACACATACCCGCCCAGAGAGGTAATACCCGTATACACCCAGAGAGGTAATACCCGTATACACCCAGAGAGGTAATACCGGTATACACATACACGCCCAGAGAGGTAATACCGGTATACACATACCCGCCCAGAGAGGTAATACCGGTATACACATACACGCCCAGAGAGGTAATACCGGTATACACATACACGCCCAGAGAGGTAATACCGGTATACACATACACGCCCAGAGAGGTAATACCGGTATACACATACACGCCCAGAGAGATAATACCGGTATACACATACACGCCCAGAGAGATAATACCGGTATACACATACACAGCCAGAGAGGTAATACCGGTATACACATACACACCCAGAGAGGTAATACCGGTATACACATACACCCCCAGAGAGGTAATACCGGTATACACATACACGCCCAGAGAGGTAATACCGGTATACACATACACGCCCAGAGAGGTAATACCGGTATACACATACACGCCCAGAGAGGTAATACCGGTATACACATACACGCCCAGAGAGATAATACCGGTATACACATACACGCCCAGAGAGATAATACCGGTATACACATACACAGCCAGAGAGGTAATACCGGTATACACATACACACCCAGAGAGGTAATACCGGTATACACATACACCCCCAGAGAGGTAATACCGGTATACACATACACGCCCAGAGAGGTAATACCGGTATACACAGACACGTCCAGAGAGGTAATACCGGTATACACATACCCGCCCAGAGAGGTAATACCGGTATACACATACAAGCCCAGAGAGGTAATACCGGTATACACATACACACGCCCAGAGAGATAATACCGGTATACACATACACGCCCAGAGAGGTAATACCGGTATACACATACACGCCCAGAGAGGTAATACCGGTATACACATACCCGCCCAGAGAGGTAATACCGGTATACACATACCCGCCCAGAGAGGTAATACCGGTATACACATACACGCCCAGATAGGTAATACCGGTATACACATACACGCCCAGAGAGGTAATACCGGTATACACATACCCGCCCAGAGAGGTAATACCGGTATACACATACACACCCAGAGAGGTAATACCGGTATACACATACACGCCCAGAGAGGTAATACCGGTATACACATACACGCCCAGAGAGGTAATACCGGTATACACAGACACGCCCAGAGAGGTAATACCGGTATACACATACCCGCCCAGAGAGGTACTACCGGTATACACATACCCGCCCAGAGAGGTAATACCGGTATACACATACCCGCCCAGAGAGGTAATACCCATATACACCCAGAGAGGTAATACCCGTATACACCCAGAGAGGTAATACCGGTATACACATACACGCCCAGAGAGGTAATACCGGTATACACATACCCGCCCAGAGAGGTAATACCGGTATACACATACACACCCAGAGAGGTAATACCGGTATACACATACACGCCCAGAGAGGTAATACCGGTATACACATACACGCCCAGAGAGGTAATACCGGTATACACAGACACGCCCAGAGAGGTAATACCGGTATACACATACCCGCCCAGAGAGGTACTACCGGTATACACATACACGCCCAGAGAGGTAATACCGGTATACACATACCCGCCCAGAGAGGTAATACCGGTATACACATACCCGCCCAGAGAGGTAATACCCGTATACACCCAGAGAGGTAATACCCGTATACACCCAGAGAGGTAATACCGGTATACACATACACGCCCAGAGAGGTAATACCGGTATACACATACCCGCCCAGAGAGGTAATACCGGTATACACATACACGCCCAGAGAGGTAATACCGGTATACACATACACGCCCAGAGAGGTAATACCGGTATACACATACACGCCCAGAGAGATAATACCGGTATACACATACACGCCCAGAGAGGTAATACCGGTGTACACATACACGCCCAGAGAGATAATACCGGTATACACATACACGCCCAGAGAGATAATACCGGTATACACATACACAGCCAGAGAGGTAATACCGGTATACACATACACACCCAGAGAGGTAATACCGGTATACACATACACCCCCAGAGAGGTAATACCGGTATACACATACACGCCCAGCGAGGTAATACCGGTATACACATACACCCCCAGAGAGGTAATACCGGTATACACATACACGCCCAGAGAGGTAATACCGGTATACACGTACACGTCCAGAGAGGTAATACCGGTATACACGTACACGCCCAGAGAGGTAATACCTGTATACACATACACGCCCAGAGAGGTAATACCGGCATACACATACACACCCAGAGAGGTAATACCGGTATACACGTACACGCCCAGAGAGGTAATACCGGTATACACATACACACCCAGAGAGGTAATACCGGTATACACATACACGCCCAGAGAGGTAATACCGGTATACACATACACGCCCAGAGAGGTAATACCGGTATACACATACCCGCCCAGAGAGGTAATACCGGTATACACATACACACGCCCAGAGAGATAATACCGGTATACACATACACGCCCAGAGAGGTAATACCGGTATACACATACACGCCCAGAGAGGTAATACCGGTATACACATACACCCCCAGAGAGGTAATACCGGTATACACATACACGCCCAGAGAGGTAATACCGGTATACACATACACACCCAGAGAGGTAATACCGGTATACACGTACACGCCCAGAGAGGTAATACCTGTATACACATACACGCCCAGAGAGGTAATACCGGTATACACATACACACCCAGAGAGGTAATAGCGGTATACACGTACACACCCAGAGAGGTAATAGCGGTATACACGTACACACCCAGAGAGGTAATAGCGGTATACACGTACACGCCCAGAGAGGTAATACCGGTATACACATACACGCCCAGAGAGGTAATACCGGTATACACATACACGCCCAGAGAGGTAATACCAGTATACACACACACACACGTCCAGAGAGGTAATACCGGTATACACACACACACGCCCAGAGAGGTAATACCGGTATACACATACACGCCCAGAGAGGTAATACCGGTATACACATACACGCCCAGAGAGGTAATACCGGTATACACATACACGCCCAGAGAGGTAATACCGGTATAAACATACACGCCCAGAGAGGTAATACCGGTATACACATACACGCCCAGAGAGGTAATACCGGTATACACATACACACCCAGAGAGGTAATACCGGTATACACATACACGCCCAGAGAGGTAATACCGGTATACACATACACGCCCAGAGAGGTAATACCGGTATACACATACACGCCCAGAGAGGTAATACCGGTATACACATACCCGCCCAGAGAGGTAATACCGGTATACACATACCCGCCCAGAGAGGTAATACCAGTATACACATACACACCCAGAGAGGTAATACCGGTATACACATACCCGCCCAGAGAGGTAATACCGGTATACACATACCCGCCCAGAGAGGTAATACCGGTATACACATACAAGCCCAGAGAGGTAATACCGGTATACACATACACACGCCCAGAGAGGTAATACCGGTATACACATACCCGCCCAGAGAGGTAATACCGGTATACACATACCCGCCCAGAGAGGTAATACCGGTATACACATACCCGCCCAGAGAGGTAATACCGGTATACACATACCCGCCCAGAGAGGTAATACCGGTATACACAGACACGCCCAGAGAGGTAATACCGGTATACACATACACGCCCAGAGAGATAATACCGGTATACACATACACGCCCAGAGAGGTAATACCGGTATACACATACACGCCCAGAGAGGTAATACCGGTATACACATACCCGCCCAGAGAGGTAATACCGGTATACACATACCCGCCCAGAGAGGTAATACCGGTATACACATACACGCCCAGATAGGTAATACCGGTATACACATACACGCCCAGAGAGGTAATACCGGTATACACATACCCGCCCAGAGAGGTAATACCGGTATACACATACACACCCAGAGAGGTAATACCGGTATACACATACACGCCCAGAGAGGTAATACCGGTATACACATACACGCCCAGAGAGGTAATACCGGTATACACAGACACGCCCAGAGAGGTAATACCGGTATACACATACCCGCCCAGAGAGGTACTACCGGTATACACATACACGCCCAGAGAGGTAATACCGGTATACACATACCCGCCCAGAGAGGTAATACCGGTATACACATACCCGCCCAGAGAGGTAATACCCGTATACACCCAGAGAGGTAATACCCGTATACACCCAGAGAGGTAATACCGGTATACACATACACGCCCAGAGAGGTAATACCGGTATACACATACCCGCCCAGAGAGGTAATACCGGTATACACATACACGCCCAGAGAGGTAATACCGGTATACACATACACGCCCAGAGAGGTAATACCGGTATACACATACACGCCCAGAGAGATAATACCGGTATACACATACACGCCCAGAGAGGTAATACCGGTATACACATACACGCCCAGAGAGATAATACCGGTATACACATACACGCCCAGAGAGATAATACCGGTATACACATACACAGCCAGAGAGGTAATACCGGTATACACATACACATCCAGAGAGGTAATACCGGAATACACATACACCCCCAGAGAGGTAATACCGGTATACACATACACGCCCAGAGAGGTAATACCGGTATACACATACACCCCCAGAGAGGTAATACCGGTATACACATACACGCCCAGAGAGGTAATACCGGTATACACGTACACGTCCAGAGAGGTAATACCGGTATACACGTACACGCCCAGAGAGGTAATACCTGTATACACATACACGCCCAGAGAGGTAATACCGGCATACACATACACACCCAGAGAGGTAATACCGGTATACACGTACACGCCCAGAGAGGTAATACCGGTATACACATACACACCCAGAGAGGTAATACCGGTATACACATACACGCCCAGAGAGGTAATACCGGTATACACATACACGCCCAGAGAGGTAATACCGGTATACACATACCCGCCCAGAGAGGTAATACCGGTATACACATACCCGCCCAGAGAGGTAATACCGGTATACACATACCCGCCCAGAGAGGTAATACCGGTATACACATACCCGTCCAGAGAGGTAATACCGGTATACACATACACGCCCAGAGAGGTAATACCGGTATACACAGACATGCCCAGAGAGGTAATACCGGTATACACATAGCCGCCCAGAGAGGTAATACCGGTATACACATACAAGCCCAGAGAGGTAATACCGGTATACACATACACACGCCCAGAGAGATAATACCGGTATACACATACACGCCCAGAGAGGTAATACCGGTATACACATACACGCCCAGAGAGGTAATACCGGTATACACATACACACCCAGAGAGGTAATACCGGTATACACGTACACGCCCAGAGAGGTAATACCTGTATACACATACACGCCCAGAGAGGTAATACCGGTATACACATACACACCCAGAGAGGTAATAGCGGTATACACGTACACACCCAGAGAGGTAATAGCGGTATACACGTACACACCCAGAGAGGTAATAGCGGTATACACGTACACGCCCAGAGAGGTAATACCGGTATACACATACACGCCCAGAGAGGTAATACCGGTATACACATACACGCCCAGAGAGGTAATACCAGTATACACACACACACACACGTCCAGAGAGGTAATACCGGTATACACACACACACGCCCAGAGAGGTAATACCGGTATACACATACACGCCCAGAGAGGTAATACCGGTATACACATACACGCCCAGAGAGGTAATACCGGTATACACATACACGCCCAGAGAGGTAATACCGGTATAAACATACACGCCCAGAGAGGTAATACCGGTATACACATACACGCCCAGAGAGGTAATACCGGTATACACATACACACCCAGAGAGGTAATACCGGTATACACATACACGCCCAGAGAGGTAATACCGGTATACACATACACGCCCAGAGAGGTAATACCGGTATACACATACACGCCCAGAGAGGTAATACCGGTATACACATACCCGCCCAGAGAGGTAATACCGGTATACACATACCCGCCCAGAGAGGTAATACCAGTATACACATACACACCCAGAGAGGTAATACCGGTATACACATACCCGCCCAGAGAGGTAATACCGGTATACACATACACGCCCAGAGAGGTAATACCGGTATACACATACACGCCAAGAGAGGTAATACCGGTATACACAGACACGCCCAGAGAGGTAATACCGGTATACACATACCCGCCCAGAGAGGTAATACCGGTATACACATACAAGCCCAGAGAGGTAATACCGGTATACACATACACACGCCCAGAGAGATAATACCGGTATACACATACACGCCCAGAGAGGTAATACCGGTATACACATACACGCCCAGAGAGGTAATACCGGTATACACATACCCGCCCAGAGAGGTAATACCGGTATACACATACCCGCCCAGAGAGGTAATACCGGTATACACATACACGCCCAGATAGGTAATACCGGTATACACATACACGCCCAGAGAGGTAATACCGGTATACACATACCCGCCCAGAGAGGTAATACCGGTATACACATACACACCCAGAGAGGTAATACCGGTATACACATACCCGCCCAGAGAGGTAATACCGGTATACACATACACGCCCAGATAGGTAATACCGGTATACACATACACGCCCAGAGAGGTAATACCGGTATACACATACCCGCCCAGAGAGGTAATACCGGTATACACATACCCGCCCAGAGAGGTAATACCAGTATACACATACACACCCAGAGAGGTAATACCGGTATACACATACCCGCCCAGAGAGGTAATACCGGTATACACATACACGCCCAGAGAGGTAATACCGGTATACACATACACGCCCAGAGAGGTAATACCGGTATACACAGACACGCCCAGAGAGGTAATACCGGTATACACATACACGCCCAGAGAGGTAATACCGGTATACACAGACACGCCCAGAGAGGTAATACCGGTATACACATACCCGCCCAGAGAGGTAATACCGGTATACACATACACACGCCCAGAGAGGTAATACCGGTATACACATACACACGCCCAGAGAGATAATACCGGTATACACATACACGCCCAGAGAGGTAATACCGGTATACACATACACGCCCAGAGAGGTAATACTGGTATACACATACCCGCCCAGAGAGGTAATACCGGTATACACATACCCGCCCAGAGAGGTAATACCGGTATACACATACACGCCCAGATAGGTAATACCGGTATACACATACACGCCCAGAGAGGTAATACCGGTATACACATACCCGCCCAGAGAGGTAATACCGGTATACACATACACACCCAGAGAGGTAATACCGGTATACACATACACGCCCAGAGAGGTAATACCGGTATACACATAAACGCCCAGAGAGGTAATACCGGTATACACAGACACGCCCAGAGAGGTAATACCGGTATACACATACCCGCCCAGAGAGGTAATACCGGTATACACATACACGCCCAGAGAGATAATACCGGTATACACATACACGCCCAGAGAGGTAATACCGGTGTACACATACACGCCCAGAGAGATAATACCGGTATACACATACATGCCCAGAGAGATAATACCGGTATACACATACACAGCCAGAGAGGTAATACCGGTATACACATACACACCCAGAGAGGTAATACCGGTATACACATACACACCCAGAGAGGTAATACCGGTATAAACATACACGCCCAGAGAGGTAATACCGGTATACACATACACAGCCAGAGAGGTAATACCGGTATACACATACACGCCCACAGAGGTAATACCGGTATACACATACACGCCCAGAGAGGTAATACCGGTATACACATACCCGCCCAGAGAGGTAATACCGGTATACACATACCCGCCCAGAGAGGTAATACCGGTATACACATACACACGCCCAGAGAGGTAATACCGGTATACACATACACACGCCCAGAGAGATAATACCGGTATACACATACACGCCCAGAGAGGTAATACCGGTATACACATACACGCCCAGAGAGGTAATACTGGTATACACATACCCGCCCAGAGAGGTAATACCGGTATACACATACCCGCCCAGAGAGGTAATACCGGTATACACATACACGCCCAGATAGGTAATACCGGTATACACATACACGCCCAGAGAGGTAATACCGGTATACACATACCCGCCCAGAGAGGTAATACCGGTATACACATACACACCCAGAGAGGTAATACCGGTATACACATACACGCCCAGAGAGGTAATACCGGTATACACATACACGCCCAGAGAGGTAATACCGGTATACACAGACACGCCCAGAGAGGTAATACCGGTATACACATACCCGCCCAGAGAGGTAATACCGGTATACACATACACGCCCAGAGAGATAATACCGGTATACACATACACGCCCAGAGAGGTAATACCGGTGTACACATACACGCCCAGAGAGATAATACCGGTATACACATACATGCCCAGAGAGATAATACCGGTATACACATACACAGCCAGAGAGGTAATACCGGTATACACATACACACCCAGAGAGGTAATACCGGTATACACATACACACCCAGAGAGGTAATACCGGTATAAACATACACGCCCAGAGAGGTAATACCGGTATACACATACACAGCCAGAGAGGTAATACCGGTATACACATACACGCCCACAGAGGTAATACCGGTATACACATACACGCCCAGAGAGGTAATACCGGTATACACATACACACCCAGAGAGGTAATACCGGTATACACATACACACCCAGAGAGGTAATACCGGTGTACACATACACGCCCAGAGAGATAATACCGGTATACACATACACGCACAGAGAGATAATACCGGTATACACATACACAGCCAGAGAGGTAATACCGGTATACACATACACACCCAGAGAGGTAATACCGGTATACACATACACACCCAGAGAGGTAATACCGGTATAAACATACACGCCCAGAGAGGTAATACCGGTATACACATACACAGCCAGAGAGGTAATACCGGTATACACATACACGCCCACAGAGGTAATACCGGTATACACATACACGCCCAGAGAGGTAATACCGGTATACACATACACACCCAGAGAGGTAATACCGGTATACACATACACACCCAGAGAGGTAATACCGGTATACACACACGCCCAGAGAGGTAATATCAGTATACACATACACACGCAGAGAGGTAATACCGGTATACACATACACACCCAGAGAGGTAATACCGGTATACAAGTACCCGCCCAGAGAGGTAATACCGGTATACACATACACACCCAGAGAGGTAATACCGGTATACACATACCCGCCCAGAGAGGTAATACCGGTATACACATACACGCCCAGATAGGTAATACCGGTATACACATACACGCCCAGAGAGGTAATACCGGTATACACATACCCGCCCAGAGAGGTAATACCGGTATACACATACCCGCCCAGAGAGGTAATACCAGTATACACATACACACCCAGAGAGGTAATACCGGTATACACATACCCGCCCAGAGAGGTAATACCGGTATACACATACACGCCCAGAGAGGTAATACCGGTATACACATACACGCCCAGAGAAGTAATACCGGTATACACAGACACACCCAGAGAGGTAATACCGGTATACACATACCCGCCCAGAGAGGTAATACCGGTATACACATACCCGCCCAGAGAGGTAATACCGGTATACACATACACGCCCAGAGAGGTAATACCGGTATACACATACACGCCCAGAGAGGTAATACCGGAATACACAGACACGCCCAGAGAGGTAATACCGGTATACACATACCCGCCCAGAGAGGTAATACCGGTATACACATACAAGCCCAGAGAGGTAATACCGGTATACACATACACACGCCCAGAGAGATAATACCGGTATACACATACACGCCCAGAGAGGTAATACCGGTATACACATACACGCCCAGAGAGGTAATACCGGTATACACATACCCGCCCAGAGAGGTAATACCGGTATACACATACACGCCCAGATAGGTAATACCGGTATACACATACACGCCCAGAGAGGTAATACCGGTATACACATACTCGCCCAGAGAGGTAATACCGGTATACACATACACACCCAGAGAGGTAATACCGGTATACACATACCCGCCCAGAGAGGTAATACCGGTATACACATACACGCCCAGATAGGTAATACCGGTATACACATACCCGCCCAGAGAGGTAATACCAGTATACACATACACACCCAGAGAGGTAATACCGGTATACACATACACACCCAGAGAGGTAATACCGGTATACACACACGCCCAGAGAGGTAATATCAGTATACACATACACACCCAGAGAGGTAATACCGGTATACACATACACACCCAGAGAGGTAATACCGGTATACAAGTACCCGCCCAGAGAGGTAATACCGGTATACACATACACACCCAGAGAGGTAATACCGGTATACACATACCCGCCCAGAGAGGTAATACCGGTATACACATACACGCCCAGATAGGTAATACCGGTATACACATACACGCCCAGAGAGGTAATACCGGTATACACATACCCGCCCAGAGAGGTAATACCGGTATACACATACCCGCCCAGAGAGGTAATACCAGTATACACATACACACCCAGAGAGGTAATACCGGTATACACATACCCGCCCAGAGAGGTAATACCGGTATACACATACACGCCCAGAGAGGTAATACCGGTATACACATACACGCCCAGAGAGGTAATACCGGAATACACAGACACGCCCAGAGAGGTAATACCGGTATACACATACCCGCCCAGAGAGGTAATACCGGTATACACATACAAGCCCAGAGAGGTAATACCGGTATACACATACACACGCCCAGAGAGATAATACCGGTATACACATACACGCCCAGAGAGGTAATACCGGTATACACATACACGCCCAGAGAGGTAATACCGGTATACACATACCCGCCCAGAGAGGTAATACCGGTATACACATACACGCCCAGATAGGTAATACCGGTATACACATACACGCCCAGAGAGGTAATACCGGTATACACATACTCGCCCAGAGAGGTAATACCGGTATACACATACACACCCAGAGAGGTAATACCGGTATACACATACCCGCCCAGAGAGGTAATACCGGTATACACATACACGCCCAGATAGGTAATACCGGTATACACATACCCGCCCAGAGAGGTAATACCAGTATACACATACACACCCAGAGAGGTAATACCGGTATACACATACACACCCAGAGAGGTAATACCGGTATACACACACGCCCAGAGAGGTAATATCAGTATACACATACACACCCAGAGAGGTAATACCGGTATACACATACACACCCAGAGAGGTAATACCGGTATACAAGTACCCGCCCAGAGAGGTAATACCGGTATACACATACACACCCAGAGAGGTAATACCGGTATACACATACCCGCCCAGAGAGGTAATACCGGTATACACATACACGCCCAGATAGGTAATACCGGTATACACATACACGCCCAGAGAGGTAATACCGGTATACACATACCCGCCCAGAGAGGTAATACCGGTATACACATACCCGCCCAGAGAGGTAATACCAGTATACACATACACACCCAGAGAGGTAATACCGGTATACACATACCCGCCCAGAGAGGTAATACCGGTATACACATACACGCCCAGAGAGGTAATACCGGTATACACATACACGCCCAGAGAGGTAATACCGGTATACACAGACACACCCAGAGAGGTAATACCGGTATACACATACCCGCCCAGAGAGGTAATACCGGTATACACATACCCGCCCAGAGAGGTAATACCGGTATACACATACACGCCCAGAGAGGTAATACCGGTATACACATACACGCCCAGAGAGGTAATACCGGAATACACAGACACGCCCAGAGAGGTAATACCGGTATACACATACCCGCCCAGAGAGGTAATACCGGTATACACATACAAGCCCAGAGAGGTAATACCGGTATACACATACACACGCCCAGAGAGATAATACCGGTATACACATACACGCCCAGAGAGGTAATACCGGTATACACATACACGCCCAGAGAGGTAATACCGGTATACACATACCCGCCCAGAGAGGTAATACCGGTATACACATACACGCCCAGATAGGTAATACCGGTATACACATACACGCCCAGAGAGGTAATACCGGTATACACATACTCGCCCAGAGAGGTAATACCGGTATACACATACACACCCAGAGAGGTAATACCGGTATACACATACCCGCCCAGAGAGGTAATACCGGTATACACATACACGCCCAGATAGGTAATACCGGTATACACATACCCGCCCAGAGAGGTAATACCAGTATACACATACACACCCAGAGAGGTAATACCGGTATACACATACCCGCCCAGAGAGGTAATACCGGTATACACATACACGCCCAGAGAGGTAATACCGGTATACACATACACGCCCAGAGAGGTAATACCGGTATACACAGACACGCCCAGAGAGGTAATACCGGTATACACATACCCGCCCAGAGAGGTAATACCGGTATACACATACAAGCCCAGAGAGGTAATACCGGTATACACATACACACGCCCAGAGAGATAATACCGGTATACACATACACGCCCAGAGAGGTAATACCGGTATACACATACACGCCCAGAGAGGTAATACTGGTATACACATACCCGCCCAGAGAGGTAATACCGGTATACACATACCCGCCCAGAGAGGTAATACCGGTATACACATACACGCCCAGATAGGTAATACCGGTATACACATACACGCCCAGAGAGGTAATACCGGTATACACATACCCGCCCAGAGAGGTAATACCGGTATACACATATACACCCAGAGAGGTAATACCGGTATACACATACACGCCCAGAGAGGTAATACCGGTATACACATACACGCCCAGAGAGGTAATACCGGTATACACAGACACGCCCAGAGAGGTAATACCGGTATACACATACCCGCCCAGAGAGGTACTACCGGTATACACATACACGCCCAGAGAGGTAATACCGGTATACACATACCCGCCCAGAGAGGTAATACCGGTATACACATACCCGCCCAGAGAGGTAATACCCGTATACACCCAGAGAGGTAATACCCGTATACACCCAGAGAGGTAATACCGGTATACACATACACGCCCAGAGAGGTAATACCGGTATACACATACCCGCCCAGAGAGGTAATACCGGTATACACATACACGCCCAGAGAGGTAATACCGGTATACACATACACGCCCAGAGAGGTAATACCGGTATACACATACACGCCCAGAGAGATAATACCGGTATACACATACACGCCCAGAGAGGTAATACCGGTGTACACATACACGCACAGAGAGATAATACCGGTATACACATACATGCCCAGAGAGATAATACCGGTATACACATACACAGCCAGAGAGGTAATACCGGTATACACATACACACCCAGAGAGGTAATACCGGTATACACATACACACGCCCAGAGAGATAATACCGGTATACACATACACGCCCAGAGAGGTAATACCGGTATACACATACACGCCCAGAGAGGTAATACCGGTATACACATACCCGCCCAGAGAGGTAATACCGGTATACACATACACGCCCAGATAGGTAATACCGGTATACACATACACGCCCAGAGAGGTAATACCGGTATACACATACCCGCCCAGAGAGGTAATACCGGTATACACATACACACCCAGAGAGGTAATACCGGTATACACATACCCGCCCAGAGAGGTAATACCGGTATACACATACACGCCCAGATAGGTAATACCGGTATACACATACACGCCCAGAGAGGTAATACCGGTATACACATACCCGCCCAGAGAGGTAATACCGGTATACACATACCCGCCCAGAGAGGTAATACCAGTATACACATACACACCCAGAGAGGTAATACCGGTATACACATACCCGCCCAGAGAGGTAATACCGGTATACACATACACGCCCAGAGAGGTAATACCGGTATACACATACACGCCCAGAGAGGTAATACCGGTATACACAGACACGCCCAGAGAGGTAATACCGGTATACACATACCCGCCCAGAGAGGTAATACCGGTATACACATACAAGCCCAGAGAGGTAATACCGGTATACACATACACACGCCCAGAGAGATAATACCGGTATACACATACACGCCCAGAGAGGTAATACCGGTATACACATACACGCCCAGAGAGGTAATACTGGTATACACATACCCGCCCAGAGAGGTAATACCGGTATACACATACCCGCCCAGAGAGGTAATACCGGTATACACATACACGCCCAGAGAGGTAATACCGGTATACACATACACGCCCAGAGAGGTAATACCGGTATACACAGACACGCCCAGAGAGGTAATACCGGTATACACATACCCGCCCAGAGAGGTACTACCGGTATACACATACACGCCCAGAGAGGTAATACCGGTATACACATACCCGCCCAGAGAGGTAATACCGGTATACACATACCCGCCCAGAGAGGTAATACCCGTATACACCCAGAGAGGTAATACCCGTATACACCCAGAGAGGTAATACCGGTATACACATACACGCCCAGAGAGGTAATACCGGTATACACATACCCGCCCAGAGAGGTAATACCGGTATACACATACACGCCCAGAGAGGTAATACCGGTATACACATACACGCCCAGAGAGGTAATACCGGTATACACATACACGCCCAGAGAGGTAATACCGGTATACACATACACGCCCAGAGAGGTAATACCGGTATACACATACCCGCCCAGAGAGGTAATACCGGTATACACATACACGCCCAGATAGGTAATACCGGTATACACATACACGCCCAGAGAGGTAATACCGGTATACACATACCCGCCCAGAGAGGTAATACCGGTATACACATACACACCCAGAGAGGTAATACCGGTATACACATACCCGCCCAGAGAGGTAATACCGGTATACACATACACGCCCAGATAGGTAATACCGGTATACACATACACGCCCAGAGAGGTAATACCGGTATACACATACCCGCCCAGAGAGGTAATACCGGTATACACATACCCGCCCAGAGAGGTAATACCGGTATACACATACACACCCAGAGAGGTAATACCGGTATACACATACCCGCCCAGAGAGGTAATACCGGTATACACATACACGCCCAGAGAGGTAATACCGGTATACACATACACGCCCAGAGAGGTAATACCGGTATACACAGACACGCCCAGAGAGGTAATACCGGTATACACATACCCGCCCAGAGAGGTAATACCGGTATACACATACAAGCCCAGAGAGGTAATACCGGTATACACATACACACGCCCAGAGAGATAATACCGGTATACACATACACGCCCAGAGAGGTAATACCGGTATACACATACACGCCCAGAGAGGTAATACTGGTATACACATACCCGCCCAGAGAGGTAATACCGGTATACACATACCCGCCCAGAGAGGTAATACCGGTATACACATACACGCCCAGATAGGTAATACCGGTATACACATACACGCCCAGAGAGGTAATACCGGTATACACATACCCGCCCAGAGAGGTAATACCGGTATACACATATACACCCAGAGAGGTAATACCGGTATACACATACACGCCCAGAGAGGTAATACCGGTATACACATACACGCCCAGAGAGGTAATACCGGTATACACAGACACGCCCAGAGAGGTAATACCGGTATACACATACCCGCCCAGAGAGGTACTACCGGTATACACATACACGCCCAGAGAGGTAATACCGGTATACACATACCCGCCCAGAGAGGTAATACCGGTATACACATACCCGCCCAGAGAGGTAATACCCGTATACACCCAGAGAGGTAATACCCGTATACACCCAGAGAGGTAATACCGGTATACACATACACGCCCAGAGAGGTAATACCGGTATACACATACCCGCCCAGAGAGGTAATACCGGTATACACATACACGCCCAGAGAGGTAATACCGGTATACACATACACGCCCAGAGAGGTAATACCGGTATACACATACACGCCCAGAGAGATAATACCGGTATACACATACACGCCCAGAGAGGTAATACCGGTGTACACATACACGCCCAGAGAGATAATACCGGTATACACATACATGCCCAGAGAGATAATACCGGTATACACATACACAGCCAGAGAGGTAATACCGGTATACACATACACACCCAGAGAGGTAATACCGGTATACACATACACACGCCCAGAGAGATAATACCGGTATACACATACACGCCCAGAGAGGTAATACCGGTATACACATACACGCCCAGAGAGGTAATACCGGTATACACATACCCGCCCAGAGAGGTAATACCGGTATACACATACACGCCCAGATAGGTAATACCAGTATACACATACACGCCCAGAGAGGTAATACCGGTATACACATACCCGCCCAGAGAGGTAATACCGGTATACACATACACACCCAGAGAGGTAATACCGGTATACACATACCCGCCCAGAGAGGTAATACCGGTATACACATACACGCCCAGATAGGTAATACCGGTATACACATACACGCCCAGAGAGGTAATACCGGTATACACATACCCGCCCAGAGAGGTAATACCGGTATACACATACCCGCCCAGAGAGGTAATACCAGTATACACATACACACCCAGAGAGGTAATACCGGTATACACATACCCGCCCAGAGAGGTAATACCGGTATACACATACACGCCCAGAGAGGTAATACCGGTATACACATACACGCCCAGAGAGGTAATACCGGTATACACAGACACGCCCAGAGAGGTAATACCGGTATACACATACCCGCCCAGAGAGGTAATACCGGTATACACATACAAGCCCAGAGAGGTAATACCGGTATACACATACACACGCCCAGAGAGATAATACCGGTATACACATACACGCCCAGAGAGGTAATACCGGTATACACATACACGCCCAGAGAGGTAATACTGGTATACACATACCCGCCCAGAGAGGTAATACCGGTATACACATACCCGCCCAGAGAGGTAATACCGGTATACACATACACGCCCAGATAGGTAATACCGGTATACACATACACGCCCAGAGAGGTAATACCGGTATACACATACCCGCCCAGAGAGGTAATACCGGTATACACATACACACCCAGAGAGGTAATACCGGTATACACATACACGCCCAGAGAGGTAATACCGGTATACACATACACGCCCAGAGAGGTAATACCGGTATACACAGACACGCCCAGAGAGGTAATACCGGTATACACATACCCGCCCAGAGAGGTACTACCGGTATACACATACACGCCCAGAGAGGTAATACCGGTATACACATACCCGCCCAGAGAGGTAATACCGGTATACACATACCCGCCCAGAGAGGTAATACCCGTATACACCCAGAGAGGTAATACCCGTATACACCCAGAGAGGTAATACCGGTATACACATACACGCCCAGAGAGGTAATACCGGTATACACATACCCGCCCAGAGAGGTAATACCGGTATACACATACACGCCCAGAGAGGTAATACCGGTATACACATACACGCCCAGAGAGGTAATACCGGTATACACATACACGCCCAGAGAGATAATACCGGTATACACATACACGCCCAGAGAGGTAATACCGGTGTACACATACACGCCCAGAGAGATAATACCGGTATACACATACATGCCCAGAGAGATAATACCGGTATACACATACACAGCCAGAGAGGTAATACCGGTATACACATACACACCCAGAGAGGTAATACCGGTATACACATACACACCCAGAGAGGTAATACCGGTATAAACATACACGCCCAGAGAGGTAATACCGGTATACACATACACAGCCAGAGAGGTAATACCGGTATACACATACACGCCCACAGAGGTAATACCGGTATACACATACATGCCCAGAGAGGTAATACCGGTATACACATACACACCCCGGTATACACATACACACCCAGAGAGGTAATACCGGTATACACATACACGCCCAGAGAGATAATACCGGTATACACATACACAGCCAGAGAGGTAATACCGGTATACACATACACACCCAGAGAGGTAATACCGGTATACACATACACACCCAGAGAGGTAATACCGGTATAAACATACACGCCCAGAGAGGTAATACCGGTATACACATACACAGCCAGAGAGGTAATACCGGTATACACATACACGCCCACAGAGGTAATACCGGTATACACATACACGCCCAGAGAGGTAATACCGGTATACACATACACGCCCAGAGAGGTAATACCGGTATACACATACACGCCCAGAGAGATAATACCGGTATACACATACACGCCCAGAGAGGTAATACCGGTGTACACATACACGCCCAGAGAGATAATACCGGTATACACATACATGCCCAGAGAGATAATACCGGTATACACATACACAGCCAGAGAGGTAATACCGGTATACACATACACACCCAGAGAGGTAATACCGGTATACACATACACACGCCCAGAGAGATAATACCGGTATACACATACACGCCCAGAGAGGTAATACCGGTATACACATACACGCCCAGAGAGGTAATACCGGTATACACATACCCGCCCAGAGAGGTAATACCGGTATACACATACACGCCCAGATAGGTAATACCAGTATACACATACACGCCCAGAGAGGTAATACCGGTATACACATACCCGCCCAGAGAGGTAATACCGGTATACACATACACACCCAGAGAGGTAATACCGGTATACACATACCCGCCCAGAGAGGTAATACCGGTATACACATACACGCCCAGATAGGTAATACCGGTATACACATACACGCCCAGAGAGGTAATACCGGTATACACATACCCGCCCAGAGAGGTAATACCGGTATACACATACCCGCCCAGAGAGGTAATACCAGTATACACATACACACCCAGAGAGGTAATACCGGTATACACATACCCGCCCAGAGAGGTAATACCGGTATACACATACACGCCCAGAGAGGTAATACCGGTATACACATACACGCCCAGAGAGGTAATACCGGTATACACAGACACGCCCAGAGAGGTAATACCGGTATACACATACCCGCCCAGAGAGGTAATACCGGTATACACATACAAGCCCAGAGAGGTAATACCGGTATACACATACACACGCCCAGAGAGATAATACCGGTATACACATACACGCCCAGAGAGGTAATACCGGTATACACATACACGCCCAGAGAGGTAATACTGGTATACACATACCCGCCCAGAGAGGTAATACCGGTATACACATACCCGCCCAGAGAGGTAATACCGGTATACACATACACGCCCAGATAGGTAATACCGGTATACACATACACGCCCAGAGAGGTAATACCGGTATACACATACCCGCCCAGAGAGGTAATACCGGTATACACATACACACCCAGAGAGGTAATACCGGTATACACATACACGCCCAGAGAGGTAATACCGGTATACACATACACGCCCAGAGAGGTAATACCGGTATACACAGACACGCCCAGAGAGGTAATACCGGTATACACATACCCGCCCAGAGAGGTACTACCGGTATACACATACACGCCCAGAGAGGTAATACCGGTATACACATACCCGCCCAGAGAGGTAATACCGGTATACACATACCCGCCCAGAGAGGTAATACCCGTATACACCCAGAGAGGTAATACCCGTATACACCCAGAGAGGTAATACCGGTATACACATACACGCCCAGAGAGGTAATACCGGTATACACATACCCGCCCAGAGAGGTAATACCGGTATACACATACACGCCCAGAGAGGTAATACCGGTATACACATACACGCCCAGAGAGGTAATACCGGTATACACATACACGCCCAGAGAGATAATACCGGTATACACATACACGCCCAGAGAGGTAATACCGGTGTACACATACACGCCCAGAGAGATAATACCGGTATACACATACATGCCCAGAGAGATAATACCGGTATACACATACACAGCCAGAGAGGTAATACCGGTATACACATACACACCCAGAGAGGTAATACCGGTATACACATACACACCCAGAGAGGTAATACCGGTATAAACATACACGCCCAGAGAGGTAATACCGGTATACACATACACAGCCAGAGAGGTAATACCGGTATACACATACACGCCCACAGAGGTAATACCGGTATACACATACATGCCCAGAGAGGTAATACCGGTATACACATACACACCCCGGTATACACATACACACCCAGAGAGGTAATACCGGTATACACATACACGCCCAGAGAGATAATACCGGTATACACATACACAGCCAGAGAGGTAATACCGGTATACACATACACACCCAGAGAGGTAATACCGGTATACACATACACACCCAGAGAGGTAATACCGGTATAAACATACACGCCCAGAGAGGTAATACCGGTATACACATACACAGCCAGAGAGGTAATACCGGTATACACATACACGCCCACAGAGGTAATACCGGTATACACATACACGCCCAGAGAGGTAATACCGGTATACACATACACACCCAGAGAGGTAATACCGGTATACACATACACAGCCAGAGAGGTAATACCGGTATACACATACACACCCAGAGAGGTAATACCGGTATACACATACACACCCAGAGAGGTAATACCGGTATAAACATACACGCCCAGAGAGGTAATACCGGTATACACATACACAGCCAGAGAGGTAATACCGGTATACACATACACGCCCACAGAGGTAATACCGGTATACACATACACGCCCAGAGAGGTAATACCGGTATACACATACACACCCAGAGAGGTAATACCGGTATACACACACACACGCCCAGAGAGATAATACCGGTATACACATACACGCCCAGAGAGGTAATACCGGTATACACATACACGCCCAGAGAGGTAATACCGGTATACACATACCCGCCCAGAGAGGTAATACCGGTATACACATACACGCCCAGATAGGTAATACCGGTATACACATACACGCCCAGAGAGGTAATACCGGTATACACATACCCGCCCAGAGAGGTAATACCGGTATACACATACACACCCAGAGAGGTAATACCGGTATACACATACCCGCCCAGAGAGGTAATACCGGTATACACATACACGCCCAGATAGGTAATACCGGTATACACATACACGCCCAGAGAGGTAATACCGGTATACACATACCCGCCCAGAGAGGTAATACCGGTATACACATACACGCCCAGATAGGTAATACCGGTATACACATACACGCCCAGAGAGGTAATACCGGTATACACATACCCGCCCAGAGAGGTAATACCGGTATACACATACCCGCCCAGAGAGGTAATACCAGTATACACATACACACCCAGAGAGGTAATACCGGTATACACATACCCGCCCAGAGAGGTAATACCGGTATACACATACACGCCCAGAGAGGTAATACCGGTATACACATACACGCCCAGAGAGGTAATACCGGTATACACAGACACGCCCAGAGAGGTAATACCGGTATACACATACCCGCCCAGAGAGGTAATACCGGTATACACATACAAGCCCAGAGAGGTAATACCGGTATACACATACACACGCCCAGAGAGATAATACCGGTATACACATACACGCCCAGAGAGGTAATACCGGTATACACATACACGCCCAGAGAGGTAATACTGGTATACACATACCCGCCCAGAGAGGTAATACCGGTATACACATACCCGCCCAGAGAGGTAATACCGGTATACACATACACGCCCAGATAGGTAATACCGGTATACACATACACGCCCAGAGAGGTAATACCGGTATACACATACCCGCCCAGAGAGGTAATACCGGTATACACATACACACCCAGAGAGGTAATACCGGTATACACATACACGCCCAGAGAGGTAATACCGGTATACACATACACGCCCAGAGAGGTAATACCGGTATACACAGACACGCCCAGAGAGGTAATACCGGTATACACATACCCGCCCAGAGAGGTACTACCGGTATACACATACACGCCCAGAGAGGTAATACCGGTATACACATACCCGCCCAGAGAGGTAATACCGGTATACACATACCCGCCCAGAGAGGTAATACCCGTATACACCCAGAGAGGTAATACCCGTATACACCCAGAGAGGTAATACCGGTATACACATACACGCCCAGAGAGGTAATACCGGTATACACATACCCGCCCAGAGAGGTAATACCGGTATACACATACACGCCCAGAGAGGTAATACCGGTATACACATACACGCCCAGAGAGGTAATACCGGTATACACATACACGCCCAGAGAGATAATACCGGTATACACATACACGCCCAGAGAGGTAATACCGGTGTACACATACACGCCCAGAGAGATAATACCGGTATACACATACATGCCCAGAGAGATAATACCGGTATACACATACACAGCCAGAGAGGTAATACCGGTATACACATACACACCCAGAGAGGTAATACCGGTATACACATACACACCCAGAGAGGTAATACCGGTATAAACATACACGCCCAGAGAGGTAATACCGGTATACACATACACAGCCAGAGAGGTAATACCGGTATACACATACACGCCCACAGAGGTAATACCGGTATACACATACACGCCCAGAGAGGTAATACCGGTATACACATACACACCCCGGTATACACATACACACCCAGAGAGGTAATACCGGTATACACATACACGCCCAGAGAGATAATACCGGTATACACATACACAGCCAGAGAGGTAATACCGGTATACACATACACACCCAGAGAGGTAATACCGGTATACACATACCCGCCCAGAGAGGTAATACCGGTATACACATACACGCCCAGAGAGGTAATACCGGTATACACATACACGCCCAGAGAGGTAATACCGGTATACACAGACACGCCCAGAGAGGTAATACCGGTATACACATACCCGCCCAGAGAGGTAATACCGGTATACACATACAAGCCCAGAGAGGTAATACCGGTATACACATACACACGCCCAGAGAGATAATACCGGTATACACATACACGCCCAGAGAGGTAATACCGGTATACACATACAAGCCCAGAGAGGTAATACCGGTATACACATACACACGCCCAGAGAGATAATACCGGTATACACATACACGCCCAGAGAGGTAATACCGGTACACACATACACGCCCAGAGAGGTAATACCGGTATACACATACCCGCCCAGAGAGGTAATACCGGTATACACATACCCGCCCAGAGAGGTAATACCGGTATACACATACACGCCCAGATAGGTAATACCGGTATACACATACACGCCCAGAGAGGTAATACCGGTATACACATACCCGCCCAGAGAGGTAATACCGGTATACACATACACACCCAGAGAGGTAATACCGGTATACACATACACGCCCAGAGAGGTAATACCGGTATACACATACACAGCCAGAGAGGTAATACCGGTATACACATACACACCCAGAGAGGTAATACCGGTATACACATACACCCCCAGAGAGGTAATACCGGTATACACATACACGCCCAGAGAGGTAATACCGGTATACACATACACGCCCAGAGAGGTAATACCGGTATACACAGACACGCCCAGAGAGGTAATACCGGTATACACATACCCGCCCAGAGAGGTAATACCGGTATACACATACAAGCCCAGAGAGGTAATACCGGTATACACATACACACGCCCAGAGAGATAATACCGGTATACACATACACGCCCAGAGAGGTAATACCGGTATACACATACAAGCCCAGAGAGGTAATACCGGTATACACATACACACGCCCAGAGAGATAATACCGGTATACACATACACGCCCAGAGAGGTAATACCGGTATACACATACACGCCCAGAGAGGTAATACCGGTATACACATACCCGCCCAGAGAGGTAATACCGGTATACACATACCCGCCCAGAGAGGTAATACCGGTATACACATACACGCCCAGATAGGTAATACCGGTATACACATACACGCCCAGAGAGGTAATACCGGTATACACATACCCGCCCAGAGAGGTAATACCGGTATACACATACACACCCAGAGAGGTAATACCGGTATACACATACACGCCCAGAGAGGTAATACCGGTATACACATACACGCCCAGAGAGGTAATACCGGTATACACAGACACGCCCAGAGAGGTAATACCGGTATACACATACCCGCCCAGAGAGGTACTACCGGTATACACATACACGCCCAGAGAGGTAATACCGGTATACACATACCCGCCCAGAGAGGTAATACCGGTATACACATACCCGCCCAGAGAGGTAATACCCGTATACACCCAGAGAGGTAATACCCGTATACACCCAGAGAGGTAATACCGGTATACACATACACGCCCAGAGAGGTAATACCGGTATACACATACCCGCCCAGAGAGGTAATACCAGTATACACATACACGCCCAGAGAGGTAATACCGGTATACACATACACGCCCAGAGAGGTAATACCGGTATACACATACACGCCCAGAGAGGTAATACCGGTATACACATACACGCCCAGAGAGATAATACCGGTATACACATACACGCCCAGAGAGATAATACCAGTATACACATACACAGCCAGAGAGGTAATACCGGTATACACATACACACCCAGAGAGGTAATACCGGTATACACATACACCCCCAGAGAGGTAATACTGGTATACACATACACGCCCAGAGAGGTAATACCGGTATACACATACACGCCCAGAGAGGTAATACCGGTATACACAGACACGTCCAGAGAGGTAATACCGGTATACACATACCCGCCCAGAGAGGTAATACCGGTATACACATACAAGCCCAGAGAGGTAATACCGGTATACACATACACACGCCCAGAGAGAATACCGGTATACACATACACGCCCAGAGAGGTAATACCGGTATACACATACACGCCCAGAGAGGTAATACCGGTATACACATACCCGCCCAGAGAGGTAATACCGGTATACACATACCCGCCCAGAGAGGTAATACCGGTATACACATACACGCCCAGATAGGTAATACCGGTATACACATACACGCCCAGAGAGGTAATACCGGTATACACATACCCGCCCAGAGAGGTAATACCGGTATACACATACACACCCAGAGAGGTAATACCGGTATACACATACACGCCCAGAGAGGTAATACCGGTATACACATACACGCCCAGAGAGGTAATACCGGTATACACAGACACGCCCAGAGAGGTAATACCGGTATACACATACCCGCCCAGAGAGGTACTACCGGTATACACATACCCGCCCAGAGAGGTAATACCGGTATACACATACCCGCCCAGAGAGGTAATACCCATATACACCCAGAGAGGTAATACCCGTATACACCCAGAGAGGTAATACCGGTATACACATACACGCCCAGAGAGGTAATACCGGTATACACATACCCGCCCAGAGAGGTAATACCGGTATACACATACACACCCAGAGAGGTAATACCGGTATACACATACACGCCCAGAGAGGTAATACCGGTATACACATACACGCCCAGAGAGGTAATACCGGTATACACAGACACGCCCAGAGAGGTAATACCGGTATACACATACCCGCCCAGAGAGGTACTACCGGTATACACATACACGCCCAGAGAGGTAATACCGGTATACACATACCCGCCCAGAGAGGTAATACCGGTATACACATACCCGCCCAGAGAGGTAATACCCGTATACACCCAGAGAGGTAATACCCGTATACACCCAGAGAGGTAATACCGGTATACACATACACGCCCAGAGAGGTAATACCGGTATACACATACCCGCCCAGAGAGGTAATACCGGTATACACATACACGCCCAGAGAGGTAATACCGGTATACACATACACGCCCAGAGAGGTAATACCGGTATACACATACACGCCCAGAGAGGTAATACCGGTATACACATACACGCCCAGAGAGATAATACCGGTATACACATACACGCCCAGAGAGGTAATACCGGTGTACACATACACGCCCAGAGAGATAATACCGGTATACACATACACGCCCAGAGAGATAATACCGGTATACACATACACAGCCAGAGAGGTAATACCGGTATACACATACACACCCAGAGAGGTAATACCGGTATACACATACACCCCCAGAGAGGTAATACCGGTATACACATACACGCCCAGAGAGGTAATACCGGTATACACATACACCCCCAGAGAGGTAATACCGGTATACACATACACGCCCAGAGAGGTAATACCGGTATACACGTACACGTCCAGAGAGGTAATACCGGTATACACGTACACGCCCAGAGAGGTAATACCTGTATACACATACACGCCCAGAGAGGTAATACCGGCATACACATACACACCCAGAGAGGTAATACCGGTATACACGTACACGCCCAGAGAGGTAATACCGGTATACACATACACACCCAGAGAGGTAATACCGGTATACACATACACGCCCAGAGAGGTAATACCGGTATACACATACACGCCCAGAGAGGTAATACCGGTATACACATACCCGCCCAGAGAGGTAATACCGGTATACACATACCCGCCCAGAGAGGTAATACCGGTATACACATACCCGCCCAGAGAGGTAATACCGGTATACACATACCCGTCCAGAGAGGTAATACCGGTATACACATACACGCCCAGAGAGGTAATACCGGTATACACAGACATGCCCAGAGAGGTAATACCGGTATACGCATAGCCGCCCGGAGAGGTAATACCGGTATACACATACAAGCCCAGAGAGGTAATACCGGTATACACATACACACGCCCAGAGAGATAATACCGGTATACACATATACGCCCAGAGAGGTAATACCGGTATACACATACACGCCCAGAGAGGTAATACCGGTATACACATACACCCCCAGAGAGGTAATACCGGTATACACATACACGCCCAGAGAGGTAATACCGGTATACACATACACACCCAGAGAGGTAATACCGGTATACACGTACACGCCCAGAGAGGTAATACCTGTATACACATACACGCCCAGAGAGGTAATACCGGTATACACATACACACCCAGAGAGGTAATAGCGGTATACACGTACACACCCAGAGAGGTAATAGCGGTATACACGTACACACCCAGAGAGGTAATAGCGGTATACACGTACACGCCCAGAGAGGTAATACCGGTATACACATACACGCCCAGAGAGGTAATACCGGTATACACATACACGCCCAGAGAGGTAATACCAGTATACACACACACACACGTCCAGAGAGGTAATACCGGTATACACACACACACGCCCAGAGAGGTAATACCGGTATACACATACACGCCCAGAGAGGTAATACCGGTATACACATACACGCCCAGAGAGGTAATACCGGTATACACATACACGCCCAGAGAGGTAATACCGGTATAAACATACACGCCCAGAGAGGTAATACCGGTATACACATACACGCCCAGAGAGGTAATACCGGTATACACATACACACCCAGAGAGGTAATACCGGTATACACATACACGCCCAGAGAGGTAATACCGGTATACACATACACGCCCAGAGAGGTAATACCGGTATACACATACACGCCCAGAGAGGTAATACCGGTATACACATACCCGCCCAGAGAGGTAATACCGGTATACACATACCCGCCCAGAGAGGTAATACCAGTATACACATACACACCCAGAGAGGTAATACCGGTATACACATACCCGCCCAGAGAGGTAATACCGGTATACACATACCCGCCCAGAGAGGTAATACCGGTATACACATACAAGCCCAGAGAGGTAATACCGGTATACACATACACACGCCCAGAGAGGTAATACCGGTATACACATACACGCCCAGAGAGGTAATACCGGTATACACATACCCGCCCAGAGAGGTAATACCGGTATACACATACCCGCCCAGAGAGGTAATACCGGTATACACATACACGCCCAGATAGGTAATACCGGTATACACATACACGCCCAGAGAGGTAATACCGGTATACACATACCCGCCCAGAGAGGTAATACCGGTATACACATACACACCCAGAGAGGTAATACCGGTATACACATACACGCCCAGAGAGGTAATACCGGTATACACATACACGCCCAGAGAGGTAATACCGGTATACACAGACACGCCCAGAGAGGTAATACCGGTATACACATACCCGCCCAGAGAGGTACTACCGGTATACACATACACGCCCAGAGAGGTAATACCGGTATACACATACCCGCCCAGAGAGGTAATACCGGTATACACATACCCGCCCAGAGAGGTAATACCCGTATACACCCAGAGAGGTAATACCCGTATACACCCAGAGAGGTAATACCGGTATACACATACACGCCCAGAGAGGTAATACCGGTATACACATACCCGCCCAGAGAGGTAATACCGGTATACACATACACGCCCAGAGAGGTAATACCGGTATACACATACACGCCCAGAGAGGTAATACCGGTATACACATACACGCCCAGAGAGGTAATACCGGTATACACATACACGCCCAGAGAGATAATACCGGTATACACATACACGCCCAGAGAGATAATACCGGTATACACATACACAGCCAGAGAGGTAATACCGGTATACACATACACACCCAGAGAGGTAATACCGGTATACACATACACCCCCAGAGAGGTAATACTGGTATACACATACACGCCCAGAGAGGTAATACCGGTATACACATACACGCCCAGAGAGGTAATACCGGTATACACAGACACGTCCAGAGAGGTAATACCGGTATACACATACCCGCCCAGAGAGGTAATACCGGTATACACATACAAGCCCAGAGAGGTAATACCGGTATACACATACACACGCCCAGAGAGATAATACCGGTATACACATACACGCCCAGAGAGGTAATACCGGTATACACATACACGCCCAGAGAGGTAATACCGGTATACACATACCCGCCCAGAGAGGTAATACCGGTATACACATACCCGCCCAGAGAGGTAATACCGGTATACACATACACGCCCAGATAGGTAATACCGGTATACACATACACGCCCAGAGAGGTAATACCGGTATACACATACCCGCCCAGAGAGGTAATACCGGTATACACATACACACCCAGAGAGGTAATACCGGTATACACATACACGCCCAGAGAGGTAATACCGGTATACACATACACGCCCAGAGAGGTAATACCGGTATACACAGACACGCCCAGAGAGGTAATACCGGTATACACATACCCGCCCAGAGAGGTACTACCGGTATACACATACCCGCCCAGAGAGGTAATACCGGTATACACATACCCGCCCAGAGAGGTAATACCCATATACACCCAGAGAGGTAATACCCGTATACACCCAGAGAGGTAATACCGGTATACACATACACGCCCAGAGAGGTAATACCGGTATACACATACCCGCCCAGAGAGGTAATACCGGTATACACATACACACCCAGAGAGGTAATACCGGTATACACATACACGCCCAGAGAGGTAATACCGGTATACACATACACGCCCAGAGAGGTAATACCGGTATACACAGACACGCCCAGAGAGGTAATACCGGTATACACATACCCGCCCAGAGAGGTACTACCGGTATACACATACACGCCCAGAGAGGTAATACCGGTATACACATACCCGCCCAGAGAGGTAATACCGGTATACACATACCCGCCCAGAGAGGTAATACCCGTATACACCCAGAGAGGTAATACCCGTATACACCCAGAGAGGTAATACCGGTATACACATACACGCCCAGAGAGGTAATACCGGTATACACATACCCGCCCAGAGAGGTAATACCGGTATACACATACACGCCCAGAGAGGTAATACCGGTATACACATACACGCCCAGAGAGGTAATACCGGTATACACATACACGCCCAGAGAGGTAATACCGGTATACACATACACGCCCAGAGAGATAATACCGGTATACACATACACGCCCAGAGAGGTAATACCGGTGTACACATACACGCCCAGAGAGATAATACCGGTATACACATACACGCCCAGAGAGATAATACCGGTATACACATACACAGCCAGAGAGGTAATACCGGTATACACATACACACCCAGAGAGGTAATACCGGTATACACATACACCCCCAGAGAGGTAATACCGGTATACACATACACGCCCAGAGAGGTAATACCGGTATACACATACACCCCCAGAGAGGTAATACCGGTATACACATACACGCCCAGAGAGGTAATACCGGTATACACGTACACGTCCAGAGAGGTAATACCGGTATACACGTACACGCCCAGAGAGGTAATACCTGTATACACATACACGCCCAGAGAGGTAATACCGGCATACACATACACACCCAGAGAGGTAATACCGGTATACACGTACACGCCCAGAGAGGTAATACCGGTATACACATACACACCCAGAGAGGTAATACCGGTATACACATACACGCCCAGAGAGGTAATACCGGTATACACATACACGCCCAGAGAGGTAATACCGGTATACACATACCCGCCCAGAGAGGTAATACCGGTATACACATACCCGCCCAGAGAGGTAATACCGGTATACACATACCCGCCCAGAGAGGTAATACCGGTATACACATACCCGTCCAGAGAGGTAATACCGGTATACACATACACGCCCAGAGAGGTAATACCGGTATACACAGACATGCCCAGAGAGGTAATACCGGTATACACATAGCCGCCCGGAGAGGTAATACCGGTATACACATACAAGCCCAGAGAGGTAATACCGGTATACACATACACACGCCCAGAGAGATAATACCGGTATACACATACACGCCCAGAGAGGTAATACCGGTATACACATACACGCCCAGAGAGGTAATACCGGTATACACATACACCCCCAGAGAGGTAATACCGGTATACACATACACGCCCAGAGAGGTAATACCGGTATACACATACACACCCAGAGAGGTAATACCGGTATACACGTACACGCCCAGAGAGGTAATACCTGTATACACATACACGCCCAGAGAGGTAATACCGGTATACACATACACACCCAGAGAGGTAATAGCGGTATACACGTACACACCCAGAGAGGTAATAGCGGTATACACGTACACACCCAGAGAGGTAATAGCGGTATACACGTACACGCCCAGAGAGGTAATACCGGTATACACATACACGCCCAGAGAGGTAATACCGGTATACACATACACGCCCAGAGAGGTAATACCAGTATACACACACACACACGTCCAGAGAGGTAATACCGGTATACACACACACACGCCCAGAGAGGTAATACCGGTATACACATACACGCCCAGAGAGGTAATACCGGTATACACATACACGCCCAGAGAGGTAATACCGGTATACACATACACGCCCAGAGAGGTAATACCGGTATAAACATACACGCCCAGAGAGGTAATACCGGTATACACATACACGCCCAGAGAGGTAATACCGGTATACACATACACACCCAGAGAGGTAATACCGGTATACACATACACGCCCAGAGAGGTAATACCGGTATACACATACACGCCCAGAGAGGTAATACCGGTATACACATACACGCCCAGAGAGGTAATACCGGTATACACATACCCGCCCAGAGAGGTAATACCGGTATACACATACCCGCCCAGAGAGGTAATACCAGTATACACATACACACCCAGAGAGGTAATACCGGTATACACATACCCGCCCAGAGAGGTAATACCGGTATACACATACCCGCCCAGAGAGGTAATACCGGTATACACATACAAGCCCAGAGAGGTAATACCGGTATACACATACACACGCCCAGAGAGGTAATACCGGTATACACATACACGCCCAGAGAGGTAATACCGGTATACACAGACACGCCCAGAGAGGTAATACCGGTATACACATACCCGCCCAGAGAGGTAATACCTGTATACACATACCCGCCCAGAGAGGTAATACCGGTATACACAGACACGCCCAGAGAGGTAATACCGGTATACACATACACACGCCCAGAGAGATAATACCGGTATACACATACACGCCCAGAGAGGTAATACCGGTATACACATACACGCCCAGAGAGGTAATACCGGTATACACATACCCGCCCAGAGAGGTAATACCGGTATACACATACCCGCCCAGAGAGGTAATACCGGTATACACATACACGCCCAGATAGGTAATACCGGTATACACATACACGCCCAGAGAGGTAATACCGGTATACACATACCCGCCCAGAGAGGTAATACCGGTATACACATACACACCCAGAGAGGTAATACCGGTATACACATACACGCCCAGAGAGGTAATACCGGTATACACATACACGCCCAGAGAGGTAATACCGGTATACACAGACACGCCCAGAGAGGTAATACCGGTATACACATACCCGCCCAGAGAGGTACTACCGGTATACACATACACGCCCAGAGAGGTAATACCGGTATACACATACCCGCCCAGAGAGGTAATACCGGTATACACATACCCGCCCAGAGAGGTAATACCCGTATACACCCAGAGAGGTAATACCCGTATACACCCAGAGAGGTAATACCGGTATACACATACACGCCCAGAGAGGTAATACCGGTATACACATACCCGCCCAGAGAGGTAATACCGGTATACACATACACGCCCAGAGAGGTAATACCGGTATACACATACACGCCCAGAGAGGTAATACCGGTATACACATACACGCCCAGAGAGATAATACCGGTATACACATACACGCCCAGAGAGGTAATACCGGTATACACATACACGCCCAGAGAGATAATACCGGTATACACATACACGCCCAGAGAGATAATACCGGTATACACATACACAGCCAGAGAGGTAATACCGGTATACACATACACATCCAGAGAGGTAATACCGGTATACACATACACCCCCAGAGAGGTAATACCGGTATACACATACACGCCCAGAGAGGTAATACCGGTATACACATACACCCCCAGAGAGGTAATACCGGTATACACATACACGCCCAGAGAGGTAATACCGGTATACACGTACACGTCCAGAGAGGTAATACCGGTATACACGTACACGCCCAGAGAGGTAATACCTGTATACACGTACACGCCCAGAGAGGTAATACCGGCATACACATACACGCCCAGAGAGGTAATACCGGTATACACGTACACGCCCAGAGAGGTAATACCGGTATACACGTACACGCCCAGAGAGGTAATACCGGTATACACATACACGCCCAGAGAGGTAATACCGGTATACACATACACGCCCAGAGAGGTAATACCGGTATACACATACCCGCCCAGAGAGGTAATACCGGTATACACATACCCGCCCAGAGAGGTAATACCGGTATACACATACCCGCCCAGAGAGGTAATACCGGTATACACATACCCGTCCAGAGAGGTAATACCGGTATACACATACACGCCCAGAGAGGTAATACCGGTATACACAGACATGCCCAGAGAGGTAATACCGGTATACACATAGCCGCCCAGAGAGGTAATACCGGTATACACATACAAGCCCAGAGAGGTAATACCGGTATACACATACACACGCCCAGAGAGATAATACCGGTATACACATACACGCCCAGAGAGGTAATACCGGTATACACATACACGCCCAGAGAGGTAATACCGGTATACACATACACACCCAGAGAGGTAATACCGGTATACACGTACACGCCCAGAGAGGTAATACCTGTATACACATACACGCCCAGAGAGGTAATACCGGTATACACATACACACCCAGAGAGGTAATAGCGGTATACACGTACACACCCAGAGAGGTAATAGCGGTATACACGTACACACCCAGAGAGGTAATAGCGGTATACACATACACGCCCAGAGAGGTAATACCGGTATACACATACACGCCCAGAGAGGTAATACCGGTATACACATACACGCCCAGAGAGGTAATACCAGTATACACACACACACACGTCCAGAGAGGTAATACCGGTATACACACACACACGCCCAGAGAGGTAATACCGGTATACACATACACGCCCAGAGAGGTAATACCGGTATACACATACACGCCCAGAGAGGTAATACCGGTATACACATACACGCCCAGAGAGGTAATACCGGTATAAACATACACGCCCAAAGAGGTAATACCGGTATACACATACACACGCCCAGAGAGATAATACCGGTATACACATACACGCCCAGAGAGGTAATACCGGTATACACATACACGCCCAGAGAGGTAATACCGGTATACACATACCCGCCCAGAGAGGTAATACCGGTATACACATACCCGCCCAGAGAGGTAATACCGGTATACACATACACGCCCAGATAGGTAATACCGGTATACACATACACGCCCAGAGAGGTAATACCGGTATACACATACCCGCCCAGAGAGGTAATACCGGTATACACATACACACCCAGAGAGGTAATACCGGTATACACATACCCGCCCAGAGAGGTAATACCGGTATACACATACACGCCCAGATAGGTAATACCGGTATACACATACACGCCCAGAGAGGTAATACCGGTATACACATACCCGCCCAGAGAGGTAACACCGGTATACACATACCCGCCCAGAGAGGTAATACCAGTATACACATACACACCCAGAGAGGTAATACCGGTATACACATACCCGCCCAGAGAGGTAATACCGGTATACACATACACGCCCAGAGAGGTAATACCGGTATACACATACACGCCCAGAGAGGTAATACCGGTATACACAGACACGCCCAGAGAGGTAATACCGGTATACACATACCCGCCCAGAGAGGTAATACCGGTATACACATACCCGCCCAGAGAGGTAATACCGGTATACACATACACACGCCCAGAGAGGTAATACCGGTATACACATACACACGCACATACACGCCCAGAGAGGTAATACCGGTATACACATACACGCCCAGAGAGATAATACCGGTATACACATACACGCCCAGAGAGGTAATACCGGTGTACACATACACGCCCAGAGAGATAATACCGGTATACACATACATGCCCAGAGAGATAATACCGGTATACACATACACAGCCAGAGAGGTAATACCGGTATACACATACACACCCAGAGAGGTAATACCGGTATACACATACACACCCAGAGAGGTAATACCGGTATAAACATACACGCCCAGAGAGGTAATACCGGTATACACATACACAGCCAGAGAGGTAATACCGGTATACACATACACGCCCACAGAGGTAATACCGGTATACACATACACGCCCAGAGAGGTAATACCGGTATACACATACACACCCAGAGAGGTAATACCGGTATACACATACACACCCAGAGAGGTAATACCGGTGTACACATACACGCCCAGAGAGATAATACCGGTATACACATACACGCACAGAGAGATAATACCGGTATACACATACACAGCCAGAGAGGTAATACCGGTATACACATACACACCCAGAGAGGTAATACCGGTATACACATACACACCCAGAGAGGTAATACCGGTATAAACATACACGCCCAGAGAGGTAATACCGGTATACACATACACAGCCAGAGAGGTAATACCGGTATACACATACACGCCCACAGAGGTAATACCGGTATACACATACACGCCCAGAGAGGTAATACCGGTATACACATACACACCCAGAGAGGTAATACCGGTATACACATACACACCCAGAGAGGTAATACCGGTATACACACACGCCCAGAGAGGTAATATCAGTATACACATACACACCCAGAGAGGTAATACCGGTATACACATACACACCCAGAGAGGTAATACCGGTATACAAGTACCCGCCCAGAGAGGTAATACCGGTATACACATACACACCCAGAGAGGTAATACCGGTATACACATACCCGCCCAGAGAGGTAATACCGGTATACACATACACGCCCAGATAGGTAATACCGGTATACACATACACGCCCAGAGAGGTAATACCGGTATACACATACCCGCCCAGAGAGGTAATACCGGTATACACATACCCGCCCAGAGAGGTAATACCAGTATACACATACACACCCAGAGAGGTAATACCGGTATACACATACCCGCCCAGAGAGGTAATACCGGTATACACATACACGCCCAGAGAGGTAATACCGGTATACACATACACGCCCAGAGAGGTAATACCGGTATACACAGACACACCCAGAGAGGTAATACCGGTATACACATACCCGCCCAGAGAGGTAATACCGGTATACACATACCCGCCCAGAGAGGTAATACCGGTATACACATACACGCCCAGAGAGGTAATACCGGTATACACATACACGCCCAGAGAGGTAATACCGGTATACACAGACACGCCCAGAGAGGTAATACCGGTATACACATACCCGCCCAGAGAGGTAATACCGGTATACACATACAAGCCCAGAGAGGTAATACCGGTATACACATACACACGCCCAGAGAGATAATACCGGTATACACATACACGCCCAGAGAGGTAATACCGGTATACACATACACGCCCAGAGAGGTAATACCGGTATACACATACCCGCCCAGAGAGGTAATACCGGTATACACATACACGCCCAGATAGGTAATACCGGTATACACATACACGCCCAGAGAGGTAATACCGGTATACACATACTCGCCCAGAGAGGTAATACCGGTATACACATACACACCCAGAGAGGTAATACCGGTATACACATACCCGCCCAGAGAGGTAATACCGGTATACACATACACGCCCAGATAGGTAATACCGGTATACACATACACGCCCAGAGAGGTAATACCGGTATACACATACCCGCCCAGAGAGGTAATACCGGTATACACATACCCGCCCAGAGAGGTAATACCAGTATACACATACACACCCAGAGAGGTAATACCGGTATACACATACCCGCCCAGAGAGGTAATACCGGTATACACATACAAGCCCAGAGAGGTAATACCGGTATACACATACACACGCCCAGAGAGATAATACCGGTATACACATACACGCCCAGAGAGGTAATACCGGTATACACATACACGCCCAGAGAGGTAATACTGGTATACACATACCCGCCCAGAGAGGTAATACCGGTATACACATACCCGCCCAGAGAGGTAATACCGGTATACACATACACGCCCAGATAGGTAATACCGGTATACACATACACGCCCAGAGAGGTAATACCGGTATACACATACCCGCCCAGAGAGGTAATACCGGTATACACATATACACCCAGAGAGGTAATACCGGTATACACATACACGCCCAGAGAGGTAATACCGGTATACACATACCCGCCCAGAGAGGTAATACCCGTATACACCCAGAGAGGTAATACCCGTATACACCCAGAGAGGTAATACCGGTATACACATACACGCCCAGAGAGGTAATACCGGTATACACATACCCGCCCAGAGAGGTAATACCGGTATACACATACACGCCCAGAGAGGTAATACCGGTATACACATACACGCCCAGAGAGGTAATACCGGTATACACATACACGCCCAGAGAGATAATACCGGTATACACATACACGCCCAGAGAGGTAATACCGGTGTACACATACACGCCCAGAGAGATAATACCGGTATACACATACATGCCCAGAGAGATAATACCGGTATACACATACACTGCCAGAGAGGTAATACCGGTATATACATACACACCCAGAGAGGTAATACCGGTATACACATACACACCCAGAGAGGTAATACCGGTATAAACATACACGCCCAGAGAGGTAATACCGGTATACACATACACAGCCAGAGAGGTAATACCGGTATACACATACACGCCCACAGAGGTAATACCGGTATACACATACACGCCCAGAGAGGTAATACCGGTATACACATACACACCCCGGTATACACATACACACCCAGAGAGGTAATACCGGTATACACATACACGCCCAGAGAGATAATACCGGTATACACATACACAGCCAGAGAGGTAATACCGGTATACACATACACACCCAGAGAGGTAATACCGGTATACACATACACACCCAGAGAGGTAATACCGGTATAAACATACACGCCCAGAGAGGTAATACCGGTATACACATACACAGCCAGAGAGGTAATACCGGTATACACATACACGCCCACAGAGGTAATACCGGTATACACATACACGCCCAGAGAGGTAATACCGGTATACACATACACACCCAGAGAGGTAATACCGGTATACACATACACAGCCAGAGAGGTAATACCGGTATACACATACACACCCAGAGAGGTAATACCGGTATACACATACACACCCAGAGAGGTAATACCGGTATAAACATACACGCCCAGAGAGGTAATACCGGTATACACATACACAGCCAGAGAGGTAATACCGGTATACACATACACGCCCACAGAGGTAATACCGGTATACACATACACGCCCAGAGAGGTAATACCGGTATACATATACACACCCAGAGAGGTAATACCGGTATACACATACACACGCCCAGAGAGATAATACCGGTATACACATACACGCCCAGAGAGGTAATACCGGTATACACATACACGCCCAGAGAGGTAATACCGGTATACACATACCCGCCCAGAGAGGTAATACCGGTATACACATACACGCCCAGATAGGTAATACCGGTATACACATACACGCCCAGAGAGGTAATACCGGTATACACATACCCGCCCAGAGAGGTAATACCGGTATACACATACACACCCAGAGAGGTAATACCGGTATACACATACCCGCCCAGAGAGGTAATACCGGTATACACATACACGCCCAGATAGGTAATACCGGTATACACATACACGCCCAGAGAGGTAATACCGGTATACACATACCCGCCCAGAGAGGTAATACCGGTATACACATACCCGCCCAGAGAGGTAATACCAGTATACACATACACACCCAGAGAGGTAATACCGGTATACACATACCCGCCCAGAGAGGTAATACCGGTATACACATACACGCCCAGAGAGGTAATACCGGTATACACATACACGCCCAGAGAGGTAATACCGGTATACACAGACACGCCCAGAGAGGTAATACCGGTATACACATACCCGCCCAGAGAGGTAATACCGGTATACACATACAAGCCCAGAGAGGTAATACCGGTATACACATACACACGCCCAGAGAGATAATACCGGTATACACATACACGCCCAGAGAGGTAATACCGGTATACACATACACGCCCAGAGAGGTAATACTGGTATACACATACCCGCCCAGAGAGGTAATACCGGTATACACATACCCGCCCAGAGAGGTAATACCGGTATACACATACACGCCCAGATAGGTAATACCGGTATACACATACACGCCCAGAGAGGTAATACCGGTATACACATACCCGCCCAGAGAGGTAATACCGGTATACACATACACACCCAGAGAGGTAATACCGGTATACACATACACGCCCAGAGAGGTAATACCGGTATACACATACACGCCCAGAGAGGTAATACCGGTATACACAGACACGCCCAGAGAGGTAATACCGGTATACACATACCCGCCCAGAGAGGTACTACCGGTATACACATACACGCCCAGAGAGGTAATACCGGTATACACATACCCGCCCAGAGAGGTAATACCGGTATACACATACCCGCCCAGAGAGGTAATACCCGTATACACCCAGAGAGGTAATACCCGTATACACCCAGAGAGGTAATACCGGTATACACATACACGCCCAGAGAGGTAATACCGGTATACACATACCCGCCCAGAGAGGTAATACCGGTATACACATACACGCCCAGAGAGGTAATACCGGTATACACATACACGCCCAGAGAGGTAATACCGGTATACACATACACGCCCAGAGAGATAATACCGGTATACACATACACGCCCAGAGAGGTAATACCGGTGTACACATACACGCCCAGAGAGATAATACCGGTATACACATACATGCCCAGAGAGATAATACCGGTATACACATACACAGCCAGAGAGGTAATACCGGTATACACATACACACCCAGAGAGGTAATACCGGTATACACATACACACCCAGAGAGGTAATACCGGTATAAACATACACGCCCAGAGAGGTAATACCGGTATACACATACACAGCCAGAGAGGTAATACCGGTATACACATACACGCCCACAGAGGTAATACCGGTATACACATACACGCCCAGAGAGGTAATACCGGTATACACATACACACCCCGGTATACACATACACACCCAGAGAGGTAATACCGGTATACACATACACGCCCAGAGAGATAATACCGGTATACACATACACAGCCAGAGAGGTAATACCGGTATACACATACACACCCAGAGAGGTAATACCGGTATACACATACACACCCAGAGAGGTAATACCGGTATAAACATACACGCCCAGAGAGGTAATACCGGTATACACATACACGCCCAGAGAGATAATACCGGTATACACATACACGCCCAGAGAGGTAATACCGGTGTACACATACACGCCCAGAGAGATAATACCGGTATACACATACATGCCCAGAGAGATAATACCGGTATACACATACACAGCCAGAGAGGTAATACCGGTATACACATACACACCCAGAGAGGTAATACCGGTATACACATACACACCCAGAGAGGTAATACCGGTATAAACATACACGCCCAGAGAGGTAATACCGGTATACACATACACAGCCAGAGAGGTAATACCGGTATACACATACACGCCCACAGAGGTAATACCGGTATACACATACACGCCCAGAGAGGTAATACCGGTATACACATACACACCCCGGTATACACATACACACCCAGAGAGGTAATACCGGTATACACATACACGCCCAGAGAGATAATACCGGTATACACATACACAGCCAGAGAGGTAATACCGGTATACACATACACACCCAGAGAGGTAATACCGGTATACACATACACACCCAGAGAGGTAATACCGGTATAAACATACACGCCCAGAGAGGTAATACCGGTATACACATACACAGCCAGAGAGGTAATACCGGTATACACATACACGCCCACAGAGGTAATACCGGTATACACATACACGCCCAGAGAGGTAATACCGGTATACACATACACACCCAGAGAGGTAATACCGGTATACACATACACACCCAGAGAGGTAATACCGGTATACACACACGCCCAGAGAGGTAATATCAGTATACACATACACACCCAGAGAGGTAATACCGGTATACACATACACACCCAGAGAGGTAATACCGGTATACAAGTACCCGCCCAGAGAGGTAATACCGGTATACACATACACACCCAGAGAGGTAATACCGGTATACACATACCCGCCCAGAGAGGTAATACCGGTATACACATACACGCCCAGATAGGTAATACCGGTATACACATACACGCCCAGAGAGGTAATACCGGTATACACATACCCGCCCAGAGAGGTAATACCGATATACACATACCCGCCCAGAGAGGTAATACCAGTATACACATACACACCCAGAGAGGTAATACCGGTATACACATACCCGCCCAGAGAGGTAATACCGGTATACACATACACGCCCAGAGAGGTAATACCGGTATACACATACACGCCCAGAGAGGTAATACCGGTATACACAGACACGCCCAGAGAGGTAATACCGGTATACACATACCCGCCCAGAGAGGTAATACCGGTATACACATACAAGCCCAGAGAGGTAATACCGGTATACACTTACACACGCCCAGAGAGATAATACCGGTATACACATACACGCCCAGAGAGGTAATACCGGTATACACATACACGCCCAGAGAGGTAATACCGGTATACACATACCCGCCCAGAGAGGTAATACCGGTATACACATACACGCCCAGAGAGGTAATACCGGTATACACATACACGCCCAGATAGGTAATACCGGTATACACATACATGCCCAGAGAGGTAATACCGGTATACACATACCCGCCCAGAGAGGTAATACCGGTATACACATACACACCCAGAGAGGTAATACCGGTATACACATACACGCCCAGAGAGGTAATACCGGTATACACATACACGCCCAGAGAGGTAATACCGGTATACACAGACACGCCCAGAGAGGTAATACCGGTATACACATACCCGCCCAGAGAGGTACTACCGGTATACACATACACGCCCAGAGAGGTAATACCGGTATACACATACCCGCCCAGAGAGGTAATACCGGTATACACATACCCGCCCAGAGAGGTAATACCCGTATACACCCAGAGAGGTAATACCCGTATACACCCAGAGAGGTAATACCGGTATACACATACACGCCCAGAGAGGTAATACCGGTATACACATACCCGCCCAGAGAGGTAATACCGGTATACACATACACGCCCAGAGAGGTAATACCGGTATACACATACACGCCCAGAGAGGTAATACCGGTATACACATACACGCCCAGAGAGATAATACCGGTATACACATACACGCCCAGAGAGGTAATACCGGTGTACACATACACGCCCAGAGAGATAATACCGGTATACACATACACGCCCAGAGAGATAATACCGGTATACACATACACAGCCAGAGAGGTAATACCGGTATACACATACACACCCAGAGAGGTAATACCGGTATACACATACACCCCCAGAGAGGTAATACCGGTATACACATACACGCCCAGAGAGGTAATACCGGTATACACATACACGCCCAGAGAGGTAATACCGGTATACACAGACACGCCCAGAGAGGTAATACCGGTATACACATACCCGCCCAGAGAGGTAATACCGGTATACACATACAAGCCCAGAGAGGTAATACCGGTATACACATACACACGCCCAGAGAGATAATACCGGTATACACATACACGCCCAGAGAGGTAATACCGGTATACACATACAAGCCCAGAGAGGTAATACCGGTATACACATACACACGCCCAGAGAGATAATACCGGTATACACATACACGCCCAGAGAGGTAATACCGGTATACACATACACGCCCAGAGAGGTAATACCGGTATACACATACCCGCCCAGAGAGGTAATACCGGTATACTCATACCCGCCCAGAGAGGTAATACCGGTATACACATACACGCCCAGATAGGTAATACCGGTATACACATACACGCCCAGAGAGGTAATACCGGTATACACATACCCGCCCAGAGAGGTAATACCGGTATACACATACACACCCAGAGAGGTAATACCGGTATACACATACACGCCCAGAGAGGTAATACCGGTATACACATACACGCCCAGAGAGGTAATACCGGTATACACAGACACGCCCAGAGAGGTAATACCGGTATACACATACCCGCCCAGAGAGGTACTACCGGTATACACATACCCGCCCAGAGAGGTAATACCGGTATACACATACCCGCCCAGAGAGGTAATACCCATATACACCCAGAGAGGTAATACCCGTATACACCCAGAGAGGTAATACCGGTATACACATACACGCCCAGAGAGGTAATACCGGTATACACATACCCGCCCAGAGAGGTAATACCGGTATACACATACCCGCCCAGAGAGGTAATACCGGTATACACATACACGCCCAGAGAGGTAATACCGGTATACACATACACGCCCAGAGAGGTAATACCGGTATACACATACACGCCCAGAGAGATAATACCGGTATACACATACACGCCCAGAGAGGTAATACCGGTGTACACATACACGCCCAGAGAGATAATACCGGTATACACATACACGCCCAGAGAGATAATACCGGTATACACATACACAGCCAGAGAGGTAATACCGGTATACACATACACACCCAGAGAGGTAATACCGGTATACACATACACCCCCAGAGAGGTAATACCGGTATACACATATACGCCCAGAGAGGTAATACCGGTATACACATACACCCCCAGAGAGGTAATACCGGTATACACATACACGCCCAGAGAGTTAATACCGGTATACACATACACGCCCAGAGAGTTAATACCGGTATACGCATACCCGCCCAGAGAGGTAATACCGGTATACACATACCCGCCCAGAGAGGTAATACCAGTATACACATACACACCCAGAGAGGTAATACCGGTATACACATACCCGCCCAGAGAGGTAATACCGGTATACACATACACGCCCAGAGAGGTAATACCGGTATACACATACACGCCCAGAGAGGTAATACCGGTATACACAGACACGCCCAGAGAGGTAATACCGGTATACACATACAAGCCCAGAGAGGTAATACCGGTATACACATACACACGCCCAGAGAGATAATACCGGTATACACATACACGCCCAGAGAGGTAATACCGGTATACACATACACGCCCAGAGAGGTAATACCGGTATACACATACCCGCCCAGAGAGGTAATACCGGTATACACATACCCGCCCAGAGAGGTAATACCGGTATACACATACACGCCCAGATAGGTAATACCGGTATACACATACACGCCCAGAGAGGTAATACCGGTATACACATACCCGCCCAGAGAGGTAATACCGGTATACACATACACACCCAGAGAGGTAATACCGGTATACACATACACGCCCAGAGAGGTAATACCGGTATACACATACACGCCCAGAGAGGTAATACCGGTATACACATACACGCCCAGAGAGGTAATACCGGTATACACATACCCGCCCAGAGAGGTAATACCGGTATACACATACACACCCAGAGAGGTAATACCGGTATACACATACCCGCCCAGAGAGGTACTACCGGTATACACATACACGCCCAGAGAGGTAATACCGGTATACACATACCCGCCCAGAGAGGTAATACCGGTATACACATACCCGCCCAGAGAGGTAATACCCGTATACACCCAGAGAGGTAATACCCGTATACACATACACGCCCAGAGAGGTAATACCGGTATACACATACCCGCCCAGAGAGGTAATACCGGTATACACATACACGCCCAGAGAGGTAATACCGGTATACACATACACGCCCAGAGAGGTAATACCGGTATACACATACACGCCCAGAGAGATAATACCGGTATACACATACACGCCCAGAGAGGTAATACCGGTATACACATACACAGCCAGAGAGGTAATACCGGTATACACATACACGCCCACAGAGGTAATACCGGTATACACATACACGCCCAGAGAGGTAATACCGGTATACACATACACACCCAGAGAGGTAATACCGGTATTACCCTTACACACCCAGAGAGGTAATACCGGTATACACATACACACCCAGAGAGGTAATACCGGTATAAACATACACGCCCAGAGAGGTAATACCGGTATACACATACACGCCCAGAGAGGTAATACCGGTATACACATACACGCCCAGAGAGGTAATACCGGTATACACATACACGCCCAGAGAGATAATACCGGTATACACATACACGCCCAGAGAGGTAATACCGGTATACACATACACAGCCAGAGAGGTAATACCGGTGTACACATACACGCCCAGAGAGATAATACCGGTATACACATACACGCCCAGAGAGATAATACCGGTATACACATACACAGCCAGAGAGGTAATACCGGTATACACATACACACCCAGAGAGGTAATACCGGTATACACATACACACCCAGAGAGGTAATACCGGTATAAACATACACGCCCAGAGAGGTAATACCGGTATACACATACACAGCCAGAGAGGTAATACCGGTATACACATACACGCCCACAGAGGTAATACCGGTATACACATACACGCCCAGAGAGGTAATACCGGTATACACATACACACCCAGAGAGGTAATACCGGTATACACATACACACCCAGAGAGGTAATACCGGTATACACACACGCCCAGAGAGGTAATATCAGTATACACATACACACCCAGAGAGGTAATACCGGTATACACAGACACGCCCAGAGAGGTAATACCGGTATACACATACCCGCCCAGAGAGGTAATACCGGTATACACATACAAGCCCAGAGAGGTAATACCGGTATACACATACAAACGCCCAGAGAGATAATACCGGTATACACATACACGCCCAGAGAGGTAATACCGGTATACACATACACGCCCAGAGAGGTAATACCGGTATACACATACCCGCCCAGAGAGGTAATACCGGTATACACATACCCGCCCAGAGAGGTAATACCGGTATACACATACACGCCCAGATAGGTAATACCGGTATACACATACACGCCCAGAGAGGTAATACCGGTATACACATACCCGCCCAGAGAGGTAATACCGGTATACACATACACGCCCAGAGAGGTAATACCGGTATACACATACACGCCCAGAGAGGTAATACCGGTATACACATACCCGCCCAGAGAGATAATACCGGTATACACATACACGCCCAGAGAGGTAATACCGGTATACACATACACGCCCAGAGAGGTAATACCGGTATACACATACCCGCCCAGAGAGGTAATACCGGTATACACATACCCGCCCAGAGAGGTAATACCAGTATACACATACACACCCAGAGAGGTAATACCGGTATACACATACCCGCCCAGAGAGGTAATACCGGTATACACAGACACGCCCAGAGAGGTAATACCGGTATACACATACCCGCCCAGAGAGGTAATACCGGTATACACATACAAGCCCAGAGAGGTAATACCGGTATACACATACAAACGCCCAGAGAGATAATACCGGTATACACATACACGCCCAGAGAGGTAATACCGGTATACACATACACGCCCAGAGAGGTAATACCGGTATACACATACCCGCCCAGAGAGGTAATACCGGTATACACATACCCGCCCAGAGAGGTAATACCGGTATACACATACACGCCCAGATAGGTAATACCGGTATACACATACACGCCCAGAGAGGTAATACCGGTATACACATACCCGCCCAGAGAGGTAATACCGGTATACACATACACACCCAGAGAGGTAATACCGGTATACACATACACGCCCAGAGAGGTAATACCGGTATACACATACACGCCCAGAGAGGTAATACCGGTATACACAGACACGCCCAGAGAGGTAATACCGGTATACACATACCCGCCCAGAGAGGTACTACCGGTATACACATACACGCCCAGAGAGGTAATACCGGTATACACATACCCGCCCAGAGAGGTAATACCGGTATACACATACCCGCCCAGAGAGGTAATACCCGTATACACCCAGAGAGGTAATACCCGTATACACCCAGAGAGGTAATACCGGTATACACATACACGCCCAGAGAGGTAATACCGGTATACACATACCCGCCCAGAGAGGTAATACCGGTATACACATACACGCCCAGAGAGGTAATACCGGTATACACATACACGCCCAGAGAGGTAATACCGGTATACACATACACGCCCAGAGAGATAATACCGGTATACACATACACACCCAGAGAGGTAATACCGGTATAAACATACACGCCCAGAGAGGTAATACCAGTATACACATACACAGCCAGAGAGGTAATACCGGTATACACATACACGCCCACAGAGGTAATACCGGTATACACATACACGCCCAGAGAGGTAATACCGGTATACACATACACACCCAGAGAGGTAATACCGGTATACACATACACACCCAGAGAGGTAATACCGGTGTACACATACACGCCCAGAGAGATAATACCGGTATACACATACACGCCCAGAGAGATAATACCGGTATACACATACACAGCCAGAGAGGTAATACCGGTATACACATACACACCCAGAGAGGTAATACCGGTATACACATACACACCCAGAGAGGTAATACCGGTATAAACATACACGCCCAGAGAGGTAATACCGGTATACACATACACAGCCAGAGAGGTAATACCGGTATACACATACACGCCCACAGAGGTAATACCGGTATACACATACACGCCCAGAGAGGTAATACCGGTATACACATACACACCCAGAGAGGTAATACCGGTATACACATACACAGCCAGAGAGTTAATACCGGTATACACATACACGCCCACAGAGGTAATACCGGTATACACATACACGCCCAGAGAGGTAATACCGGTATACACATACACACCCAGAGAGGTAATACCGGTATACACATACACACCCAGAGAGGTAATACCGGTATACACACACGCCCAGAGAGGTAATATCAGTATACACATACACACCCAGAGAGGTAATACCGGTATACACATACACACCCAGAGAGGTAATACCGGTATACAAGTACCCGCCCAGAGAGGTAATACCGGTATACACATACACACCCAGAGAGGTAATACCGGTTTACACATACACACCCAGAGAGGTAATACCTGTATACACATACACGCAAAGAGAGGTAATACCGGTATACACATACACGCCCAGAGAGGTAATATCGGTATACACATACACACCCAGAGAGGTAATACCGGTATACACATACACGCCCAGAGAGGTAATACCGGTATACACATACACGCCCAGAGAGGTAATACCGGTATACACATACCCGCCCAGAGAGGTAATACCGGTATACACATACCCGCCCAGAGAGGTAATACCGGTATACACATACCCGCCCAGAGAGGTAATACCGGTATACACATACACGCCCAGAGAGGTAATACCGGTATACACATACACGCCCAGAGAGGTAATACCGGTATACACAGACACGCCCAGAGAGGTAATACCGGTATACACATACCCGCCCAGAGAGGTAATACCGGTATACACATACACGCCCAGAGAGGTAATACCGGTATACTCATACATACGCCCAGAGAGATAATACCGGTATACACATACACGCCCAGAGAGGTAATACCGGTATACACATACCCGCCCAGAGAGGTAATACCAGTATACACATACCCGCCCAGAGAGGTAATACCGGTATACACATACACGCCCAGAGAGGTAATACCGGTATACACATACACACGCCCAGAGAGATAATACCGGTATACACATACACGCCCAGAGAGGTAATACCGGTATACACATACACGCCCAGAGAGGTAATACCGGTATACACATACACGCCCAGAGAGGTAATACCGGTATACACATACCCGCCCAGAGTGATAATACCGGTATACACATACCCGCCCAGAGAGGTAATACCGGTATACACATACACGCCCAGATAGGTAATACCGGTATACACATACACGCCCAGAGAGGTAATACCGGTATACACATACCCGCCCAGAGAGGTAATACCGGTATACACACATACCCGCCCAGACAGGTAATACCGGTATACACATACACACCCAGAGAGGTAATACCGGTATACACATACACGCCCAGAGAGGTAATACTGGTATACACATACACGCCCAGAGAGGTACTACCGGTATACACACATACCCGCCCAGACAGGTAATACCGGTATACACATACACACCCAGAGAGGTAATACCGGTATACACATACACGCCCAGAGAGGTACTACCGGTATACACATACACGCCCAGAGAGGTAATACCGGTATACACATACCCGCCCAGAGAGGTAATACCGGTATACACATACCCGCCCAGAGAGGTAATACCCATATACACCCACAGAGGTAATACCCGTATACACCCAGAGAGGTAATACCGGTATACACATACACGCCCAGAGAGGTAATACCGGTATACACATACCCGCCCAGAGAGGTAATACTGGTATACACATACACGCCCAGAGAGGTAATACCGGTATACACATACACGCCCAGAGAGGTAATACCGGTATACACATACACGCCCAGAGAGATAATACCGGTATACACATACACGCCCAGAGAGGTAATACCGGTGTACACATACACGCCCAGAGAGATAATACCGGTATACACATACACAGCCAGAGAGGTAATACCGGTATACACATACACGCCCAGAGAGGTAATACCGGTATACACATACCCACCCAGAGAGGTAATACCGGTATACACATACACGCCCAGAGAGGTAATACCGGTATACACATACCCGCCCAGAGAGGTACTACCGGTATACACATACACGCCCAGAGAGGTAATACCGGTATACACATACACGCCCAGAGAGGTAATACCGGTATACACATACCCGCCCAGAGAGGTAATACCCGTATACACCCAGAGAGGTAATACCCTTATACACCCAGAGAGGTAATACCGGTATACACATACACGCCCAGAGAGGTAATACCGGTATACACATACCCGCCCAGAGAGGTAATACCGGTATACACATACACGCCCAGAGAGGTAATACCGGTATACACATACACGCCCAGAGAGGTAATACCGGTATACACATACACGCCCAGAGAGATAATACCGGTGTACACATACACGCCCAGAGAGATAATACCGGTATACACATACACGCCCAGAGAGATAATACCGGTATACAAGTACCCGCCCAGAGAGGTAATACCGGTATACACATACACACCCAGAGAGGTAATACCGGTTTACACATACACACCCAGAGAGGTAATACCTGTATACACATACACGCAAAGAGAGGTAATACCGGTATACACATACACGCCCAGAGAGGTAATATCGGTATACACATACACACCCAGAGAGGTAATACCGGTATACACATACACGCCCAGAGAGGTAATACCGGTATACACATACACGCCCAGAGAGGTAATACCGGTATACACATACCCGCCCAGAGAGGTAATACCGGTATACACATACACGCCCAGAGAGGTAATACCGGTATACACATACCCGCCCAGAGAGGTAATACCGGTATACACATACCCGCCCAGAGAGGTAATACCGGTATACACATACACGCCCAGAGAGGTAATACCGGTATACACATACCCGCCCAGAGAGGTAATACCGGTATACACATACACGCCCAGAGAGGTAATACCGGTATACACATACACGCCCAGAGAGGTAATACCGGTATACACAGACACGCCCAGAGAGGTAATACCGGTATACACATACCCGCCCAGAGAGGTAATACCGGTATACACATACACGCCCAGAGAGGTAATACCGGTATACTCATACATATGCCCAGAGAGATAATACCGGTATACACATACACGCCCAGAGAGGTAATACCGGTATACACATACCCGCCCAGAGAGGTAATACCAGTATACACATACCCGCCCAGAGAGGTAATACCGGTATACACATACACGCCCAGAGAGGTAATACCGGTATACACATACACACGCCCAGAGAGATAATACCGGTATACACATACACGCCCAGAGAGGTAATACCGGTATACACATACACGCCCAGAGAGGTAATACCGGTATACACATACCCGCCCAGAGAGGTAATACCGGTATACACATACACGCCCAGAGAGGTAATACCGGTATACACATACCCGCCCAGAGTGATAATACCGGTATACACATACCCGCCCAGAGAGGTAATACCGGTATACACATACACGCCCAGATAGGTAATACCGGTATACACATACACGCCCAGAGAGGTAATACCGGTATACACATACCCGCCCAGAGAGGTAATACCGGTATACACACATACCCGCCCAGACAGGTAATACCGGTATACACATACACACCCAGAGAGGTAATACCGGTATACACATACACGCCCAGAGAGGTAATACTGGTATACACATACACGCCCAGAGAGGTACTACCGGTATACACACATACCCGCCCAGACAGGTAATACCGGTATACACATACACACCCAGAGAGGTAATACCGGTATACACATACACGCCCAGAGAGGTACTACCGGTATACACATACACGCCCAGAGAGGTAATACCGGTATACACATACCCGCCCAGAGAGGTAATACCGGTATACACATACCCGCCCAGAGAGGTAATACCCATATACACCCACAGAGGTAATACCCGTATACACCCAGAGAGGTAATACCGGTATACACATACACGCCCAGAGAGGTAATACCGGTATACACATACCCGCCCAGAGAGGTAATACTGGTATACACATACACGCCCAGAGAGGTAATACCGGTATACACATACACGCCCAGAGAGGTAATACCGGTATACACATACACGCCCAGAGAGATAATACCGGTATACACATACACGCCCAGAGAGGTAATACCGGTGTACACATACACGCCCAGAGAGATAATATACACATACACAGCCAGAGAGGTAATACCGGTATACACATACACGCCCAGAGAGGTAATACCGGTATACACATACACACCCAGAGAGGTAATACCGGTATACACATACACGCCCAGAGAGGTAATACCGGTATACACATACCCGCCCAGAGAGGTACTACCGGTATACACATACACGCCCAGAGAGGTAATACCGGTATACACATACACGCCCAGAGAGGTAATACCGGTATACACATACCCGCCCAGAGAGGTAATACCCGTATACACCCAGAGAGGTAATACCCTTATACACCCAGAGAGGTAATACCGGTATACACATACACGCCCAGAGAGGTAATACCGGTATACACATACCCGCCCAGAGAGGTAATACCGGTATACACATACACGCCCAGAGAGGTAATACCGGTATACACATACACGCCCAGAGAGGTAATACCGGTATACACATACACGCCCAGAGAGATAATACCGGTATACACATACACGCCCAGAGAGGTAATACCGGTGTACACATACACGCCCAGAGAGATAATACCGGTATACACATACACGCCCAGAGAGATAATACCGGTATACACATACACAGCCAGAGAGGTAATACCGGAATACACATACACACCCAGAGAGGTAATACCGGTATACACATACACACCCAGAGAGGTAATACCGGTATAAACATACACGCCCAGAGAGGTAATACCGGTATACACATACACAGCCAGAGAGGTAATACCGGTATACACATACACGCCCACAGAGGTAATACCGGTATACACATACACGCCCAGAGAGGTAATACCGGTATACACATACACAACCAGAGAGGTAATACCGGTATACACATACACACCCAGAGAGGTAATACCGGTGTACACATACACGCCCAGAGAGATAATACCGGTATACACATACACGCCCAGAGAGATAATACCGGTATACACATACACAGCCAGAGAGGTAATACCGGTATACACATACACACCCAGAGAGGTAATACCGGTATACACATACACACCCAGAGAGGTAATACCGGTATAAACATACACGCCCAGAGAGGTAATACCGGTATACACATACACAGCCAGAGAGGTAATACCGGTATACACATACACACCCAGAGAGGTAATACCGGTATACACATACACACCCAGAGAGGTAATACCGGTATACACACACGCCCAGAGAGGTAATATCAGTATACACATACACACCCAGAGAGGTAATACCGGTATACACATACACACCCAGAGAGGTAATACCGGTATACAAGTACCCGCCCAGAGAGGTAATATCGGTATACACATACACACACAGAGAGGTAATACCGGTTTACACATACACACCCAGAGAGGTAATACCTGTATACACATACACGCAGAGAGAGGTAATACCGGTATACACATACACGCCCAGAGAGGTAATATCGGTATACACATACACACCCAGAGAGGTAATACCGGTATACACATACACGCCCAGAGAGGTAATACCGGTATACACATACACACCCAAAGAGGTAATACCGGTATACACAGACACGCCCAGAGAGGTAATACAGGTATACACATACAAGCCCAGAGAGGTAATACCGGTATACACATACACGCCCAGAGAGGTAATACCGGTATACACATACACACCCAGAGAGGTAATACCGGTATACACATACACGCCCAGAGAGGTAATACCGGTATACACATACACGCCCAGAGAGGTAATACCGGTATACACATACACGCCCAGAGAGGTAATACCGCTATACACATACCCGCCCAGAGAGGTAATACCGGTATACACATACACGCCCAGAGAGGTAATACCGGTATACACATACACGCCCAGAGAGGTAATACCGGTATACACAGACACGCCCAGAGAGGTAATACCGGTATACACATACCCGCCCAGAGAGGTAATACCGGTATACACATACACGCCCAGAGAGGTAATACCGGTATACTCATACATACGCCCAGAGAGATAATACCGGTATACACATACACGCCCAGAGAGGTAATACCGGTATACACATACCCGCCCAGAGAGGTAATACCAGTATACACATACCCGCCCAGAGAGGTAATACCGGTATACACATACACGCCCAGAGAGGTAATACCGGTATACACATACACACGCCCAGAGAGATAATACCGGTATACACATACACGCCCAGAGAGGTAATACCGGTATACACATACACGCCCAGAGAGGTAATACCGGTATACACATACCCGCCCAGAGAGGTAATTCCGGTATACACATACACGCCCAGAGAGGTAATACCGGTATACACATACCCGCCCAGAGTGATAATACCGGTATACACATACCCGCCCAGAGAGGTAATACCGGTATACACATACACGCCCAGATAGGTAATACCGGTATACACATACACGCCCAGAGAGGTAATACCGGTATACACATACCCGCCCAGAGAGGTGATACCGGTATACACACATACCCGCCCAGACAGGTAATACCGGTATACACATACACACCCAGAGAGGTAATACCGGTATACACATACACGGCCAGAGAGGTAATACTGGTATACACATACACGCCCAGAGAGGTACTACCGGTATACACACATACCCGCCCAGACAGGTAATACCGGTATACACATACACACCCAGAGAGGTAATACCGGTATACACATACACGCCCAGAGAGGTACTACCGGTATACACATACACGCCCAGAGAGGTAATACCGGTATACACATACCCGCCCAGAGAGGTAATACCGGTATACACATACCCGCCCAGAGAGGTAATACCCGTATACACCCACAGAGGTAATACCCGTATACACCCAGAGAGGTAATACCGGTATACACATACACGCCCAGAGAGGTAATACCGGTATACACATACCCGCCCAGAGAGGTAATACCGGTATACACATACACGCCCAGAGAGGTAATACCGGTATACACATACACGCCCAGAGAGGTAATACCGGTATACACATACACGCCCAGAGAGATAATACCGGTATACACATACACGCCCAGAGAGGTAATACCGGTGTACACATACACGCCCAGAGAGATAATACCGGTATACACATACACAGCCAGAGAGGTAATACCGGTATACACATACACGCCCAGAGAGGTAATACCGGTATACACATACACACCCAGAGAGGTAATACCGGTATACACATACACGCCCAGAGAGGTAATACTGGTATACACATACACGCCCAGAGAGGTACTACCGGTATACACACATACCCGCCCAGACAGGTAATACCGGTATACACATACACACCCAGAGAGGTAATACCGGTATACACATACACGCCCAGAGAGGTACTACCGGTATACACATACACGCCCAGAGAGGTAATACCGGTATACACATACCCGCCCAGAGAGGTAATACCGGTATACACATACCCGCCCAGAGAGGTAATACCCGTATACACCCAGAGAGGTAATACCCGTATACACACAGAGAGGTAATACCGGTATACACATACACGCCCAGAGAGGTAATACCGGTATACACATACCCGCCCAGAGAGGTAATACCGGTATACACATACACGCCCAGAGAGGTAATACCGGTATACACATACACGCCCAGAGAGGTAATACCGGTATACACATACACGCCCAGAGAGATAATACCGGTATACACATACACGCCCAGAGAGGTAATACCGGTGTACACATACACGCTCAGAGAGATAATACCGGTATACACATACACAGCCAGAGAGGTAATACCGGTATACACATACACGCCCAGAGAGGTAATACCGGTATACACATACACACCCAGAGAGGTAATACCGGTATAAACATACACGCCCAGAGAGGTAATACCGGTATACACATACACAGCCAGAGAGGTAATACCGGTATACACGTACACGCCCAGAGAGGTAATACCGATATACACATACACGCCCAGAGAGGTAATACCGGTATACAAGTACTCGTCCTGAGAGGTAATACCGGTATACACGTACACACCCAGAGAGGTAATACTGGTATACACGTACACACCCAGAGAGGTAATACCGGTATACACATACCCGCCCAGAGAGGTAATACCGGTATACACATACACGCCCACAGAGGTAATACCGGTATACACATACACGCCCACAGAGGTAATACCGGTATACACATACACGCCCAGAGAGGTAATACCGGTATACACATACACACCCAGAGAGGTAATACCGGTATACACATACACACCCAGAGAGGTAATACCGGTATACACATACACACCCAGAGAGGTAATACCGGTATACACATACACAGCCAGAGAGGTAATACCGGTATACACGTACACGCCCAGAGAGGTAAAACCGGTATACACATACACGCCCAGAGAGGTAATACCGGTATACACATACACGCCCAGAGAGGTAATACCGGTATACACATACACGCCCAGAGAGGTAATACCGGTATACACATACACGCCCAGAGAGGTAATACCGGTATACAAGTACTCGTCCTGAGAGGTAATACCGGTATACACGTACACACCCAGAGAGGTAATACTGGTATACACGTACACACCCAGAGAGGTAATACCGGTATACACATACCCGCCCAGAGAGGTAATACCGGTATACACATACACGCCCACAGAGGTAATACCGGTATACACATACACGCCCAGAGAGGTAATACCGGTATACACATACACACCCAGAGAGGTAATACCGGTATACACATACCCGCCCAGAGAGGTAATACCGGTATACACATACACGCCCAGAGAGGTAATACCGGTATACACATACACTCCCAGAGAGGTAATACCGGTATACACATACACACCCAGAGAGGTAATACCGGTATACACATACACGCACAGAGAGGTAATACCGGTATACACATACACACCCAGAGAGGTAATACCGGTATACACATACACGCCCAGAGAGGTAATACCGGTATACACATACACGCCCAGAGAGGTAATACCATATACACATAGACGCCCAGAGAGGTAATTATTCTGAAAGCCAGGGTCATATGTAGATGATTTAGCCCAGATAGTGTAAACTCGGCCCTCTTTTCCAAGCACAACAAGTCTGTTTCTTTTCTTTACTTTATTTGTGGAAAGCAGGTAAAAAAACAGGTACTTGTGTAGAGATGTAGGTGTTGGGATAATGTTTCTCTGTGGGTGCTTGGTAGTTAAAGGCAGGTGAAAAGATAATCCTACCAGTACAGGAGTTTACAGCAGTGCTCACTCATCCAGAGGTAATGGTGGAAAAGGAAGTGAGGGGCAAGGTCACACTAAAATGGAGTGAGACTGCACTACTGTCAGCAAAAAGACAGGGGAGAAAATGGGAAAGTCCATTAACTGGAGGACTGGAGATGTTGCCAGAGCAACCAGGGGTGTGATAGCTTGGAAGGAAAATGCTACTTAATGTATCCATTCCATCTGCACTGGGAGTAAACAGCAAGGAAAGTAAATCCACGTACAGCTAGCAAGCAGAACTGCCAAGGGAGAGGGGGGCTGAACAGAAAAGGCAGACAGGGGTATTTCTGTTCCATGACACTCCCCGTCTGGTATCTGGAGATACCACTATTTAAGGTGTATGTGGAACATATGTGCAATATAACATAACATAGCAACTTCATGTCCACATAACGATGGGATACCGGCCGGTACCACCAGCTTGACGTCCTTTGCCATCTCGGTAAGGTAGGTGGATGCACAGCCCTAGGTCAGCTTGATGCACCACAATGTCTCTCAGAGTCCATAGAACTGGTACTCAGTTCTTCCCTATCATAGTCCGATTTGGGCATTAGGAGGATAGTCTCTTGTTTGTCTTTCAACAGAACCACATCTCCTACTTGGATATCTGGTTTAATCGTTTGCCATTTATGGCGTTCTTGGAGGGTCACCAGATACTCGCATCTCCAGCGATCCCAAAATGTGTTGGCCAAGCGCTGCACCCGTCTCCACTGTCGTTTGTACATATCCTTAGATTTGAAACCTTCGACTGGGGTGGGGATGTTCCCTACTTTCTGGGTTAGCAGCATTACTGGAGTCAAAATACTTGGCGATTCGGGATCTGTTGACTCTGGAATCAAAGGCCTAGCATTAATTATCGCTGATATTTCGGCCATAAATGTGGTTAACACTTCGTGGGTAAGTCGAGTTAAATCGGTTTTCAGCATCATAGAGTCCAAGATACGCCGGACTACCCCGATCATGTGTTCCCATGCTCCGCCCATGTGAGACGAGTGAGCAGGATTGCATGTCCACGTACACTCTTGTTGGAAACGCGTTGGATAAATTTTTAGCATATTTATCACTTTTTATTACCTATCTGTATGCTAGCTATACTCTCTGATATTGCGTGGAGCCGAAATACTAGGCATTTTCCCGCGATTGTGGACAGTGCGGTAAAAACATCCTCACTTTACGGCCGTCCTCACTTTGCGGCCGATCACCCAGAACATACGTGACACTTGAGGTAACAGCTTGCCCGAGAAGCTGTTGACCTCCATCGCCGACGGAGCCGGGTAACGAGGCTAGGAGAGATGAACGGAGTTCCCCTCGAGTGAAGCTCTTCAATTAGACTCCTGTAACCCAAAGAAGGACTCAAACGGAGGCTTGTCCTCAGCTGCAGAGTGTGCCATGCTGCATTAAGGAAGATCCCCAGATGGTTGGCGGCAGATGCATCACCTCCACTCACTCATGTTTATGTACATGAAATGCTGGTAACTTTCTAATCTGATGTACGCAGATATCTTACCCTAAACAATATATATATATATATTACTTTGCATACTTCACTATGTGCGTTTGCGCTTTTGTTCCTTTTTTACAGTTGCTTTAGGGGTTCCTCTACCCTTACAACAGCTGCAGACGCCAGGTCTATATAGAGGTTGCATATTTTATTATTTTCTCACTTCACCAAGTGGTGTTTTATTTGGGTTATATATACAGTAGACCTTAGTAGTTAGCGCACTCATTTTATTTGTATATCTCTGGATACTGTTGTCTCTATTATCTTTAATGTTTATTTGTAATTCCTTACATGCTCCAACGAAATTGGTGCCACAATCGGAGCGTATTTGTTTAACTGGTCCCTTGCACTGTTTTCCTTCAACTTTGTGAGAAAACAGTCCCTTTGACTCTGTAGTTTTCTCTACAGAGTGCATCGCCTTGTGGGAGTGCCAGTTGTGGTAGTTTGTCATCCTATCACCTGGCGTTTGGCTGAAGGAGATGGTCTTTGGCTACTTGCGGAGGCGGATCAATGCCCCTGGAAGATTGGTTGTCAGATCTAGTCCAGTGAGTAGTGCCCCGTTTGGAGAAGCTTCCTGGTGCCGAGCATTGGAGTTGAACGTTATCCAGACCTGGCTGGGTTTCTGACGGTGGTGGACACCAGATGATGGGAGGTGCCGGCATTTTTTTACCTTCCTTCAGTGAAGGCGCTGGTTCTGCGTGTCCGCTAAGGAATCTCTTCCGCGTGAAGACCACAATTTGATTCTTGGTCTCCGGCTCCCTTTGTGGGTTGCGGCCGAGCGAAGTGAGCCTAGGGATGGCAGGTTCTCCATTGTTCGGGAGGCGTCCTTTTGGTGAATGGAATGGTAGCGGAGTCACCCAACTGCTTAGTCCGTCTTTAGAGAGCTCCTTGACTGTTAACTTCGGGAATCCTCTATCTTCCCCTTGATGGTGTTTGCTTGTCATCGTTCCTTGTTGTCTGGAACGCTGTGCACCGTAGGTCATCGGTGCATTCCTCTTGCACAAGAACATCTCCCCGTAGTTTGGTGAAACGCTTTTGTGTCTCTTTGTTAACTGCCATCGGGAGGTTATTTTCTCCCTGGACGTAACGAAGAACAGTCTCTTTTGCCCTAGTAAATCCCTTTATGAAATGTCTCTGAGATTGTCTTTTTTTAGACGTGTGAGAGGACAGTCTTTTTGACACTGTGGCTTCACCTGTAGGGCGCAATCTTTTGCGGTTATGCCAGCCGTGACAGCTGGCTGCTTTATCGCTGGATACTCTGTGGAGAGGAACGACTGTACATCCTAGCCGTGCCATTGCTCGCGAGAGGATCGTCCGATTGTTTATTGTCTTTTGGATGACCCCTTTGCCGGTCGCCTTTGTGAGGTTACTTTCTTCCTTCAGTGGAGTCGACTCGTCATCCTTGGTTATCTGAACCGCTAAGCATCCTAGGCCATTGTCACATCCCCCCGATGCAGGGATGTTTTTGTTGACCTCAGGGCTATGACCTTGTCTTTTCTCTTCACTTAGCCCTTCGGTCACTTGGAGATGGCCAAGACATGGTTCAGAGAGAGGTGTCCACATTCTGTTACTACCGTTCTGTGGGCGTCAACATAGTCTTGCCCGTGCTCTTTGTCGGTGCACGCGTTGCCCACTATCACCCATCCTAGGTCAAGTCTTTGGGCGTATGGCGCGTTGTGGGGTCCGTTATGCTGTTTACGGACTTTATGTACCCTCATGATGTCCCTGCAGAGCAGCAGCAAGATCTTGGCGCCTTGTTCTACCGGCAGGATGTAGTTGGCTATTCCCTTGAGGTGCGGGTAATGGCGTGTCATGTCTGGTGTGGGAATCTCGTCCCTGTTTGTGGCCATGTGGCTGCACTCGATGAGTGTGGGATGGGGCATGTTCACTTTGCCGTCTATTGAGCATATGGTGTAGCCATTCACTCTTCTCCCTGTGGTCTCCATTCGCCCTGCGCACGTTCTGAGAGTGTAAGGAGAAGCACCGTCTTGTATGTTAAACATGTCAAAGAACTCTGACCTGACCAGCGATCGGTTGCTCTGGTCGTCGAGGATTGCGTACATCCGAATAGCCTTCTTAGGTTGTCCCTGGGGGTGCACTGCGACAAGGCATATTTTGGAGCAGGACATTTTGTCCCCTTCTTTTCCGCAAACCTCAGTGCGCTGAGATGTGACGGATGTCGACTCTCCTTCTTTCTCCCCGCCATGCTCCGCTACGTAGGATGGGTTATTGAGTTGGTGGAGTGTCAGCGCCTCTGGGTGTACCTATGTCACGTGCTTGTCACTTTCGCACACTGTGCATTTGATCTCTTCTTTACAGTCTCTGGCTAGGTGAGTCTTGGAACCGCAGCACCTGAAGCAAACTCTGAATTCTCCAAGTAACCTCTTGCGTTCCTCTAGGGACTTCATCCGGAACCCAAAGCACTTGTTAAGCGGGTGGGGCTTCTTGTGTATGGGACATTACCTGTTTGGGTCCCTCGGTTCCTCGTCTCCGGCGACCGACTGATCGGGAGTAGTTTGGGTCGTGAGAGGCACGTCCGTCCTGTGGACCGAGATGGGTGTTTGAGTGTTACCGTATCTCGCCACTGGCCTCTCATTCCTTAGGCTACTTGCACTGTGTGTGGTTTGCGCACCTAAGATGAAACTGGGATCGTTCCTTGTCCTTGCCACTTCGCGGATGAAGCTCACAAAGAATGAGAATGGGGGGTAGACGACTTGCTTCTCCCTTTTGTATTTGGAACCTTGTGAAATCCACTTTTCTTGGAGGTTGAAGGGTAGCTTCTCCAAGATGGGTCTCACTCCACGAGCTGAGTCTAGGGCGTTGAGACCTATTAAGGAATGGTCTTTCCTCGTGAACTCCAGTTCTTGCAGCAGGTCCCCGAGCTCTCGTAACTTCGAGTAGTCTTTAGTTGTGATCTTGGGGAAGCTGTCGATTCTTTTGAAGAGCGAATCCTCGACCGCTTCGGGGCTGCTGTAGGACTCTTCTAGCCTTTCCCACACTAGGTCAAGACCTACTTGGGGTTGGTGTGCGTTTGCTGCCCGAAGTCTCTTCGCGTGCTCCCTGGATTCGTTCCCCAGGAACTTGAATAGCAGGTTGAGCTCTTCCCTTGCTGAGAAGTCCAAGCTGTTGATTGCGTCTTTGAACGTGAACTTCCACGTCCGTTAGATCTCAGGGCGGTCATTGAAGCTGATGAGCCCTGCTTGCACCAGGTCACGCCGGATCATGTACTTGACTATGTCTGTCAGGCCTGAGGCTTCGGCGTGTTTGTCCCGTTCTGAGGTAGTTGCTGGGAGGGTCTGTGCGGTCGCCTCTTCCTTGGCGTGGACGCGTGATGACTGCTGGTCGGTGTGAGGGGCTGTGTTTTCCCGTGTGGGTTTACCTGGATGGCGAGCCTGTTGTAGTGCATCCGTGTGCGCGCTGGCGTGTGGATCACTGTTGTGGCTGTGGCTATCCCAGGCAGCATGTACCATTGATGGAGTAGCGTTTTCTCCTCGTGGACCTAGCAAGTCTTCGGTGTCTGTGGTGTCACTCCTTCCGTGTTGAGATGGTGCGCTGGTATTTACACTGAAGAGGCTCCTTACGTAGTCTTCAGTGCGTTGGGCTGGATCCTCTGAGGCTATCTGTCTGTACGGTTACTCCCCGCCGTCCTGTTGCGCGGCTGCTTCTAGGACTTCAGCTTGGGCTATAGCGGCAGCAGCTTCTCTTTCTTGATTTAGGGCCTCTAGGTTAACGTCCACCTTTGCCTTTTTCCGTGCAGCGGTGGCAGTGGCTGCCTGCTCCTCCTCTTCTAAGCAGGCCCTTTCTAGTTTCATTGCTGCCTCTTTCAGAGCGTATGCGGCCCTGGCGTGTTCGGCCTCTGCGGTGGCTCACGCCTTGGTAGCGTTTGCGCTTGCGCTAGACACCCGAGATTGCGCTGATCTTGCTGACCTTGATGAATGTCTGGATGTGCTTGAGCGCTGTGACACGGTCTCCAGGAGGAGCCCTTTTCTCTCGCTTTGGGCGTCCGTGATGGCGGTCTGCACGATGCCATCACGTTCTAGGTCGATCGCCTTTTGCAGGTCGCGTTCTCGCAGGCTATCTTCCGTGTTAGTTCTTGTTAGATAGGTGAAATATGCCTGTGACAGTGCTTGGTAGCGCGAGTGATCTATCTTCAATTGAGTTATTGCCTGCTCGAGCTGTTGTATATAGTGACCAGCGCCGGCGAAATTGCATATCCCAAGTGTGGTTGTTTCCCAGGCCAACTCTAGTTTAGCGCGGTGCGCTTCAATGTCAGACTCGTATTTTTCGCTGGCCTTTTGTGTCAGTGTGACTGTCCGTTTGGGCCTTGCGTGTGCCTGTGCCTGTTGCGTGGCGTTCTCTGTGTCTGAGTGATCGCTCTCCTGCGTGATGTCTGGTGAGGCTCTGAGTTCTGCCATGCTGTAGGTGTGTGTAGGCCTTTAGCCAGTGCGTGTGGCGTGCGGTCTTTTACCTGTGTCAGCGATGGGCGTCTGTCTCAGATGATGCCGAGCGGTGTCCTGCAGCGTTCAGCGTAGGGGTAGCTGTACTCACAGGTGCCCGGTGGCTCTGACCCGTGTCCTGGCGGGTGTCCAGTGGCGTGGCCATTGATGGCGTTGGCCGTGGGGACGTGGGTAGGTGAGATGGTGGATCCTCACTATGGGGCTGTGCAGGGGGTGAACTCAGACAGAGAAAGGTAATTAGGGTTTGTGTAAGGAGCACTGTTTGTCTGCAAAGCTGTTGCTTCGTGTGCAAGGTTGTTTGCTGGTTAAAGCTTGCTGCCCTATCTGAAAGGCTGCTTGTGCAGTGTAAGCTGCTTGGTGCTTTTTTGTCTGCAGAGACTGCTCTGTGTTATCATGGAGTCTGGAGTAGCAGCTCCTGTAAGTGTCTGTAAGGCACACGGAATCTTTTCACTATTCTGAAAGCCAGGGTCATATGTAGATGATTTAGCCCAGATAGTGTCAACTCGGCTCTCTTTTCCAAGCACAACAAGTCTGTTTCTTTTCTTTACTTTATTTGTGGAAAGCAGGTAAAAAAACAGGTACTTGTGTAGAGATGTAGGTGTTGGGATAATGTTTCTCTGTGGGTGCTTGGTAGTTAAAGGCAGGTGAAAAGATAATCCTACCAGTACAGGAGTTTACAGCAGTGCTCACTCATCCAGAGGTAATGGTGGAAAAGGAAGTGAGGGGCAAGGGTCACACTAAAATGGAGTGAGACTGCACTACTGTCAGCAAAAAGACAGGGGAGAAAATGGGAAAGTCCATTAACTGGAGGACTGGAGATGTTGCCAGAGCAACCAGGGGTGTGATAGCTTGGAAGGAAAATGCTACTTAATGTATCCATTCCATCTGCACTGGGAGTAAACTGCAAGGAAAGTAAATCCACGTACAGCTAGCAAGCAGAACTGCCAAGGGAGACGGGGGCTGAACAGAAAAGGCAGACAGGGGTATTTCTGTTCCATGACAGTAATACCGGTATACACACACGCCCAGAGAGGTAATACCGGTATAGACATACACACCCAGAGAGGTAATACCTGTATACACATACACGTCCAGAGAGGTAATACCGGTATACACATACACATCCAGAGAGGTAATACCTGTATACACATACACGCCCAGAGAGGTAATATCGGTATACAAGTACCCTCCCAGAGAGGTAATACCGGTAAACACATACACGCCCAGAGAGGTAATACCGGTATACACATACACACCCAGAGAGGTAATACCGGTATACACATACACGCCCAGAGAGGTAATACCGGTATACACATACACTCCCAGAGAGGTAATACCGGTATATACGTACACGCCCAGAGAGGTAATACCGGTATACACAGACACGCCCAGAGAGGTAATACCGGTATATACAGACACGCCCAGAGAGGTAATACCGGTATACGCATACACGCCCAGAGAGGTAATACCGGTATACACATATACGCCCAGAGAGGTAATACCGATATACACATAGACGCCCAGAGAGGTAATACCGGTATACACACGCCCAGAGAGGTAATACCGGTATACACATACACACCCAGAGAGGTAATACCGGTATACACATACACGCCCAGAGAGGTAATACCGGTATACACATACACGCCCAGAGAGGTAATACCGGTATACACATACCCGCCCAGAGAGGTAATAACGGTATACACATACACGCCCAGAGAGGTAATACCGGTATACACATAGACGCCCAGAGAGGTAATACCGGTATACACATAGACGCCCAGAGAGGTAATACCGGTATACACACACGCCCAGAGAGGTAATACCGGTATAGACATACACACCCAGAGAGGTAATACCTGTATACACATACACGTCCAGAGAGGTAATACCGGTATACACATACACACCCAGAGAGGTAATACCGGTATACACACACACGCCCAGAGAGGTAATACCGATATACACATAGACGCCCAGAGAGGTAATACCGGTATACACACACGCCCAGAGAGGTAATACCGGTATAGACATACACACCCAGAGAGGTAATACCTGTATACACATACACGTCCAGAGAGGTAATACCGGTATACACATACACACCCAGAGAGGTAATACCGGTATACACACACACGCCCAGAGAGGTAATACCGATATACACATAGACGCCCAGAGAGGTAATACCGGTATACACACACGCCCAGAGAGGTAATACCGGTATAGACATACACACCCAGAGAGGTAATACCTGTATACACATACACGTCCAGAGAGGTAATACCGGTATACACATACACGCCCAGAGGTAATACCGGTATACACATACACGTCCAGAGAGGTAATACCGGTATACACATACACACCCAGAGAGGTAATACCGGTATACACATACACGCCCAGAGGTAATACCGGTATACACATACACGTCCAGAGAGGTAATACCGGTATACACATACACACCCAGAGAGGTAATACCGGTATACACGTACACGCCCAGAGAGGTAATACCGGTATACACATACACGCACAGAGAGGTAATACCGGTATAACGGAGACTGATGAGCACGTGATGATGTCATCAGTCTCCATTATGGAGCTGTTTTAGTTTTTGCACGTGATCAGTGCTATCAGCTACACAGTCTATATATGAGTTACAAGTGAGGGGGTATACATCTCTCCAAGGATAGGCACTATGGTCCAGTATTGCATCCTGTTATCTCTGTGTTGTTACATTCAGCACAGTCTGAGTTACATCTAAGATATACCTGGTATTCATCACAGTGCTTTACACCTACAGCAGTGGGGATCCAGCGGTGTGGCTCTCTGCTGAACTATATGCTGTGGTATTCCATCAGGAGTATATGTGTCAACATATTCAATATCTATACACAGTGAGGTGTGGCTAATGCTAAGATAATTTGATAAATTGGATGACTTAGCATTGCCTCTGCCTAATACTAGACCACACATTAGTATGGGAATATAGTGGTATTCTTGGGAGCTGGTAATTAATCAATATTATCTGATCTATTTGGTTCTCCCTCAGTATATTTTTAATATCACTGACTGTGTTCAATTGCTGTTATTGGTGGTTTCATCCACCTTGCTGATCTGAAGTTTCAATCCCCACCATCTCATAGCTATTTATGTATACGAGTGGTTATATATAGTTTAGGGATTGTCACTGTTCTGTTTAGTTTATGTTTAATGTTTTTTTATTACAATTACATGAACACTCGGTAATATATGTTTTAAGTAAAAATAATAAAGGTTACATTTTATTAAAGAGGTGTGCATTTAAGTGAATTTTCTTCGGGACACAATCATTCTGCGTCCTCTACTTTACTGATTCACTTTCAGTTCACAGTTTGCACCCACTTATAATTATCGTATGGAATTTTTTGTTAATTAGCTAGGTTTAAGTTGATCTCTCCTTATCCCCACTGTTTTGTGTATTACACATACACAATAAGAGCATGTTCTTGTATAGCGCTGCTAGTTTTACGTAGCACTTTACAGAGACATTTTGCAGGCACAGGTCCCTGCCCTGTGGAGCTAACAATCTATGTTTTTGGTGCCTGAGGCACAGGGAGATAAAGTGACTGCCCAAGGTCACAAGGAACCGACACCGGGAATTGAACCAGGCTCCCCTGCTTCTAACTCAGTGTCAGTCCGTGTCTTCACACACACAGATATCACCATGGTATAAGGCAGCAGTGCGCAAAAAGGGGGGGGGGGGCGCGAGATTACCGTCGGGGGCCGCGGGGTTTACAGAGGCCGCGCGCGCTTCCCGAAGGCACTTAAATTCAGTGCCGGGGGAGCTGCAGGGCCTCTGTAAACCTACTTACCTTGATTCAGCCGACATCTGGAGACGCGTCGCCATGGCAACGCGACGTCGAATGACACCGCGGGGTCATGTGACGTCACGTTGCTATGGCTACGTGACGTCATGACGTCCAGACGCCGGGAATCAAGGTAAGGAGGACGACGAAGGGGGGCGCAAGGAGAGGAGGATATCCAGCAGGGGGGCGCAGGGAAAAAAGTTTGCGCACCCTGGTGTAAGGTACTGTATACGTGTGTCCCATATACAGACTTCTTGGGACACACACCAGATTTATATGTGAGGTATAGAGCAACTAGAGGACAGTCTATCCGGCATAATACGACCTTTCGCCTTTTGCCATCTGCATGATCATAGACACAGGAAAAAGCCGGTGATACACACCAATACCCTCCAATAAATTCGGGATCAATACGATAAAAACATGGATCGCTACATTACCTTTTCCTTATTGCACGCTTCGACACATGAGGAGCTGGCAAAAATCTGTAAAAGTCATAGTTTTTGATACAATACTGATAAATTTGAACAACTGTTGCCATCTTATCTGTTGCATTAATCGCGGCCCATATTAAATACGCGTACGTTCTGTCGGGTTTTTGGAAAGCGGGCTGCACTTGAACAGTCATGGCGGCGGCGGCGGCGGAGAATAACAGAAACTGGTCTTTGTCTTTCTTTAATATGAAAAGCCTAAATTGATACATTATTGTAACCTCTTCCTTCAGTCTCAAGGCCAAGTTACAATAGCACACTGTGGTATCTTTTTTAATCGAAACACCTGCAAGTCGACACATTACTGAAGCGCGCGCGCATTACAACTCATGAATATCTGCCATCTGGCGGACACGCGAAGAATTGCAACCTATTAAATCCGAACCATTCTCAATAAACGCATCAACCGCGCATGACCCGCGGCTGAGAACGCAACATGAATGCGGCATGCACTCGGTGAAGTGCGTCGCATTCGGAAAAAAATCCCGGAAAAATGCGGTGATGTTTTAGAATAAAATGGGCCGCAGCAGTATATCCTCTAAAGACAATATACGGGACAAACGTACACACTACCTTATACTATGGCGATGTTTGCGTGTGTGTGCACTGTATAAAATAAATCCTGATTATTTTTTTCCCTGTGTATAATATTGCCGCTGCTATTGAGTCACTTATTTTTGATGTAATAAACGTATATTGTAACCGTTTCTAGTTAGCTTTTCATTTTCCAATTCTGAAGGCCCCACTGAGGGAATATGCACCTCTAGAGCGACACAGGGCTGTTACTGACACATGCAGAGTGCAGGTAATTAGGGCCCTTTACAGCCCCTGTTGGGCGATCTACCTTGTTAATACGTACGTCTCTCACCTATAGGCGCCCTGATGTAATACTTTGCATATAATATTTAGGTTGTGCGGTAGGTTACATGTTGGGTATGTGATCATTCGTTGCCAGTGTTCCCAGCAGTTTGAGCTGCAAACTGTAACACTAGATAACGTTACCGTCGTAATATAAGGATACATTGTAGCAGCTGAGTTAAAACGGACTGAAGGAATGAGTGAAATGGAAAGACGGCCATTTAGTGAGCCCTGGGAAGCAGGACCTTTGCTGATCGATAACGAGAGAACAAATCGAGCGGCAGTTTAGATATTTAGGTTTCAATAAAGGTAATCAAAGGCGGTATATATATATATATATATTTTTAAGTGCTGCTTGGGTTGCCTCTTAACCATCGTTCCACCCCAGTACCCTTTCCTACGCCTTTATTCCTGAGTAACTGGGCTTCTAATCTGACTGTATTCTCAGCGCTTCTTATTCACAACATTTAGTTTTCAATTTTAGCGATTTAATGCAGCACCCGTGTAATTATCTGTATTAAAAATATCAAATAGATCGTAAAAGAAATATCCACAGATTATCTTTCATAGCGTTAAAAATATCAATAACTGTCCCTGGCTTCTTTTTAACAGCCCCTCCCCTCGCCCTTTCACTAACCCCCTCCCCCTCTCGCTCCCCCCTCACACCTCCGTCCCTTCGCCCTCCCTCTCCCCCCCCCCCCCCAAGTCCCTTCCCATCAAACGCAAGTCGTCATACCAAACCATTACTTTATTTACACTTTGTTTAAAAAAATGGGGCAGTGTGTCTGGAGACGGGACAGAGCAAGAGAGAGTCGGGGGAGAGGGGGAGAAGAACTTAAAACGCACACAGACGCAGAGAGAAAAAAATATATATATAGTAAAACACTATCAATGAATGGAAACTCCCTTTGGTAAAAACTGTAATAAAGGAGACGGCGGTTTCCCGGGGCGAACGCGTCGGAGGTTTGCGGGGACGAGCCGCGCTCTCTCTCCCCCCCCCCCCCCCCCTATCATCGCTATGTTACAAAGAGAACTAGAGGGGTTCAACGACAACATCGATGGGGGCAACTGTTCGATATAAAATAAGACGCCGGGCGGGAGAGCGGAGAGACCATCTTCTGACGTTATTTACACGCGAGTATTTACAGGGGGGAGTTTGGGGGGAGGGGGCACTCGGGGGGGGGGGGGAGGAGAAAGAGTATGGCCCCAGGGGGCAGGAGGGGGTTAATAAAACATCTGCAGAAAATAGGGTCATCTCTAAGTGAGGGTTTGTGAAAGACCTCCCCCCCCCATCCCTGCTGGATGAGACCCCCCGTGAAATTATCCCACCAGGTGTTGAAAAAAGCCCCCACCCCCCACCCCCCCGCAACTCCGGGCGAGCAGTGGGCACCGTTTAATCTCCGTTATTAATTCGCCGTTTGCCCTGCTTGGGCGGCAGACCCTGTTCTTCCAAGGAAGCCCACCCATCACCTCAAAGGGGGGCAGCGCTCAGAGTCCGGGTAGCGGGGACTTCCTTTGCTCTCCTGCGGCGGGGGAGACTCGGGCGGGTTGTTAATTTCCTTTTTACGGAGTCTTGAAGGCGACCCCGTACGTGACGCGGTACTTGTTGATGTCCACAAAGTGCAGAGTCTCAGAGTTGCGGGTGGTACAGCACGGAACCATCCCCTCCACGCCCTCCCCCATCAGCCACTTCCTGGTTTCCGCAGCCATCTCCCGGCTCACGTGCTCGCTGTTCCACTTGCTCAGCCACAGCTGGAAGCGTTGGTGCAGCCGCTTGCTCACTCGCTCGTGGGACTGGCAGGAGAACCGGAGGCCGGGAGTTAGGGATTGCGTATTCAATCAAGGTGACCCAATTATCTACAAGACGCTGTGTAAGTCTTCTACCCTGCTGTGCCCAGTGTGCCATCCTATCCATATCTACCCTGCTGTGCCCAGTGTGCCATCCTATCCATATCTACCCTGCTGTGCCCAGTGTGCCATCCTATCCATATCTACCCTGCTGTGCCCAGTGTGCCATCCTATCCATATCTACCCTGCTGTGCCCAGTGTTTGCCATCCTATCCCTATCTACCCTGCTGTGCCCAGTGTTTGCCATCCTATCCCTATCTACCCTGCTGTGCCCAGTGTGCCATCCTATCCATATCTACCCTGCTGTGCCCAGTGTTTGCCATCCTATCCCTATCTACCCTGCTGTGCCCAGTGTTTGCCATCCTATCCCTATCTACCCTGCTGTGCCCAGTGTTTGCCATCCTATCCCTATCTACCCTGCTGTGCCCTGTGTGCCATCCTATCACCATCTACCCTGCTGTGCCTCCCCATCCACATCTCTGTCTTACCTGCTGTGCCCCCATCTCTGTCCTACCTCGTGTTCTCCCGTCCTCATCACTGTCCTACCTCGTGTTCCCCTGTCCCCATCACTGTTCTACATCGTGTTCCCCCGTCCCCATCTCTGTCCTACCTCGTGTTCCCCTGTCCCCATCACTGTTCTACATCGTGTTCCTCCGTCCCCATCTCTGTCCTACCTCGTGTTCCCCCGTCCTCATCTCTGTCCTACATCGTGTTCCCCCGTCCTCATCTCTGTCCTACCTCGTGTTCTCCCGTCCACATCTCTGTCCTACCTCGTGTTCCCCTGTCCCCATCACTGTTCTACATCGTGTTCCCCCGTCCCCATCTCTGTCCTACCTCGTGTTCTCCGGTCCCCATCTCTGTCCTACCTCGTGCTCCCCCGTCCTCATCTCTGTCCTACATCGTGTTCCCCCGTCCCCATCTCTGTCCTACCTCGTGTTCTCCGGTCCCCATCTCTGTCCTACCTCCATCACTGTTCTTCATCGTGTTCCCCCGTCCCCATCTCTGTCCTACATCGTGTTCCCCCGTCCTCATCTATGTCCTACCTTGTGTTCCTCCGTCCTCATCTCTGTCTTACATCATGTTCCCCCGTCCCCATCTCTGTCCTACATCGTGTTCCCCCGTCCTCATCTCTGTCCTACCTTGTGTTCCCCCGTCCTCATCTCTGTCCTACATCGTGTTCCCCCGTCCCCATCTCTGTCCTACCTTGTGTTCCCCTGTCCCCATCACTGTTCTACCTCGTGTTCCCCCCGTCCCCATCTCTGTCCTACCTGCTGTGCCTAGAGGAAGGAACAGAGGGCACAGCGGATTCTGCAAATTCAAACTCATTTATTGAGCCAACACAACGTTTCGACCGTGGAGGTCTTTTTCAAGTGACAATGGCAATGCCATTGTCACTTGAAAAAGACCTCCATGGTCGAAACGTTGTGTTGGCTCAATAAATGAGTTTGAATTCGCAGAATCCGCTGTGCCCTCTGTTCCTTCCTCTATGTACTCAGGACTGACTGCAGGCTTTCGTTCTAACATTGGAGCACCGGTGATTGTATCATTTTTCTCTTTTTGGGGTGTGCAGCACTCCTCTCTATTATCTACCTGCTGTGCCACCATCTTTGTCCTACCTTGTGTTCTCCTTTCCCCATCTCTGTCCTACCTCATGTTCCCGTCCCCATCCCTGTTCTACCTCGTGTTCCCCCCGTTCCCATCTTTGTCCTACCTGCTGTGCCCCGACCATTTCTATCCTACCTGCTCTTCCATTACCTCCTCTTCTGTCAAGTCTTCAGCTCTCCTTCTCCCACCCTTCCCGCTGTTCCCTTTCTCCCTTCTATCTACATCCTTCTTGCTGTGCCCTCTCCCCGCACTTCTTGCCCCGCCCTGCCCCTATCCTCTCTGCGGTGCCGTCTCCCCCATCCTACCTGCTGTGCCCGCAGCAGGGCAGTCCTGCGGTACATGTAGTCCTCCGATTTGATGACGTACACCATCTTGTAGGAGTTCAGCTTGAACTTGCATTCCAACTTGTCCAGACTCTCTAGGTTCTCGAGGGTCCTCTTTCCGTTCCCTTCCTTCTCCTGCTGCTCCCGGCCTCTCTGGCACTTCCTGATCCGACGCAGGTTCCTGTGGGCCACCGGGAGAAGAGGAATGGGATGACACAGGCAAAATGGGCCTATGACCCATTGAGCCTCCCCCTCCCCCCACAGTGTGACCCATTGAATAGGTCCCTTCCACCAGTGTGACCCATTGTGTCTGTCCCTCCCAAACACAGTGTGAGCCATTGAGCCTGTCCCTCCCACCACAGTGTGACCCATTGAAACTGTCCCACCCACCAGTGTGATCCATTGAGCCTGTCCCTCCCACCACAGTGTGACCCATTGAGTCTCTCCCTCCCACCAGTGTGACCCATTGAGTCTGTCCCTCCCACCAGTGGACCCATTGAATCTGTCCCTCCCACCAGTGTGACCTATTGAGTCTGTCCCTCCCACCAGTGTGACCCATTGAGTCTGTCCCTCCCACCAGTGTGACCCATTGAATCTGTCCCTCCCACCAGTGTGACCCATCGAGTCTGTCCCTCCCACCAGTGTGACCCATTGAAAGACAAAAAGGGACCCATGGCGTCTGTCCCTTCAACCGCAGGATGACACAGACAGAAGGCACCTATGGAGTCTGTCTTTCCCACAGGGTAACACAAAAAGCAGAACTAGATGGACATATAACTCATTGTCCACAATGATATGACTGTGTAGACACAGGATGAGGAGCTCACCTGGGCAAGAACACAGGCTTCTGTGCGAGGTGCTCCCTCAACTCTGGGGAAGTGGAGTCACAGTTCATGTATCTCTCCACATAGTCCGACCAACGCTGGAATACACAAGAGAGCGAGGTACCGGTCAGTGCCGCAGCTCAGAAAGACCACATGCAGAGGGTCAGAAACCAGGAAAGTACAGAGCAGAAGAAAGTCTATGTGGGAATGTAATCTACTTCAACTCATATGCTACCAGGTTGAGATAAGGAAAACGTGACAAAGACCATTTAGAAGACAATACAAAGTACACTTTAGTGTGGATGGTCAGCGATAAGGTGTCAACTGTCTAAACCTCTCTCACCAATCGCAAGTGACCACTCCTAAAGCAATTAGATGCAAGTAATCCACATTACTCTGGCTATGGTGACCTGGTGTCAAACAAGAGTCAAAGTACCTAAAGACAAAAGTTTCCTGAAATGGATCCTCATCCTGTTCCCCAAAATCACTCCTAAACCTTGCACTCCACGACAGAGCTCTCGGTAACACCAAAACACCACATTTCACGAGGTCACCTGCTACCTTTGCCGGCCCATGTTTCAAAATCACCGATCACCAACACACATACTCAACCGGTCACGTCATTCCCTCTGCCACTCTCTGGTCAACATGTTTGCCTCTCCCAACCAGGGGTGGCAAGGGAAGGAAAGAACTTCTCATTGAGTCGGTCACACAGACTTGGTGAATGAACCCTGTCCCTTATCCCAGTGACATTCAGAAAGGTACGGGTGGTCACTCCTAGCTACATATTTTATTTCACCCTCAACTTTGGGTATGAGATGACCACAGGTTGCATAATATTCATGCCTGTCGTAAGAGGGCAGGGCCAGAGAGGGGCAACTTAAACATGACACATGGACCTCCGGCTTATGGCTACTGTTGCTTGATGATATTTCACTGGCACATGGTATTGGCTTTTACGGGATAATCGTCATCAAGAGGTTTTACACGTGTGAGCTGGGCTGCTATAATAACGCCTACGCTGGGTATCATCATTAAGGAATGCTATACTGGCCACGCGCTGCTGATATGGACCCTACGCCACTCCTTCAGAGGCCAGATATACACCATCACGCCATTGTTGTTATTGCATTTACCGCACTTCCAGGTAAATTGTACAATGTTCCACCAGTGGCGCACGCTCGCTCCCGTACACATTACTGTAGATTCGTCTGCGATGGTACAGGATGTACCAAGGCGTTAATAAAGGCTGCCGCCATTGTAAACCTCGTCAAAGCTGCTTTATAATGATCAGCATCCCTACATCTTAGAAACCACTGCAGCATTCGTCATATCCATGCTGTGAGCAAAAATTGAAATATGTATGCGGGGTGTTAGGCCAAACATTTGAAAAGCAACGATGCATTTTTGTTTAAATGTATGTGCGATTTCTAAAACCAGGCATATGTGGCCAAAAAGAATGACCTCACTTTATTTTAACTGCGATATGCCCTAAAAAGCAACACTTAAAAAGGATTACATTTAAAACACTAGTAATGACTTAAACAGCTCTCAACGCTGCCCTCCCTTACATCTCAGCCCTCATCACCAAATACATACCTAAACACCCCCTACGTTCTGCCCACAACATCCACCTACCCTCCTCTCATGCCCGCCAAAATCCAACTCCCCCTCCCCCAACCCCATTGGAACCAGCTGTGCGGCTGCACCAATATCCACCTGCCAGAACACCTCATCTCCCCAAACCATATTGGAAACAGCTGTCACACACGCTCCATATTCCATCCTGAGCTACTCTCCATCCCACAATGAGCAGCCCCCTTACCTTCTTGTTTCAACATTGTACCTCATTCCCTGGAGCGTGTACGCTCCCAGAATCAGGGCCCTCATTACCCTCACTGTATCCGTTTGTGCATGTTTGTCCTCACTTGTAGGTAACTGTTTTTTTTTGTTTGCTATATACATAATTCTGTGCCCCATTGTACCGCGATGTGGAATATGCTGGCGCTTTACAAATAACCGATAATAATTGCTATTTTCCATCAATCCAGCCATCCTCTCTTGGTGAGCAGGAACGGCCTGGTCTCTCCCAGTGTTCATCGCCTCGGAAAAACCCAACAGGTTTAGGATTGCTGGGTTGGAGATGGAGTTCGATGAATGTGTCCACCTCGGGTGGAAATCTCTGCTGGACTGGTGGATATTTTGGGAGGCATGCGTTGTAGGTTTTAGGATTCACTCTCTCCACCTTCTATTTTCGGATCGGCGGCGTCCTCCCTGGTTTCAGACTGGTGGTTCCTCGTTCGGCATATCAGAATCTGAAGGGAAGACATACAGTGCCCCGCACAGCCGCCACACCCCAGATAATTCAGATTTAATGTATTTTCTTTCCGGATCACGTTTCATGGAAGCCTTCTCATTCTTCCAAGCATATCTGTGTGCCGTAATAAGCATGTTGGGTCGGATCAGGGGCTTAATAAGTAAATCTCCCTGTGCCTTAACCACCACAAAATCGGTTGCCACTTTTGTATAGAACAAAATATTATTATGTTCCTTTTTAAACAAGGAGTTGGGTTTAACGGGCATATTTACTAAACATGGCCCTACATCTTCTCGGACTTTTCCCATCATCTGACTGCCAACCTCCAACACCTTGTAACCTTTCCAGATGCCAACATACACCCACCCTCTGCGGGAAAGTTCCCCCGTTGGTTATTGTGGGTAATATGAGAAGGAGAGAGCTTGGGTCTGTGTGCTGGGGGCTACCATCAAGTTCTGTTTTGGCCAAAGAGACGAGACGTACATTTTCAGAGGACGAGGTGGGACTTTTATTCCCAAACATGATAGGACTTGAAAACTTGCTTCTCCCTCCCACCACCACCTGTGTAGGTAGGCCTTCTCCTTCCCTCTCCCCTACACCAGGGCCTGCCTAGGACACACTAAAAACAGCTATATGGTTCACCGTTGTTGCACAAGATGTGTAAACAAGGGGGTGCTGATCCCCTCGGAAAAGATTCCTGTGCCACAGTTTTGTTAAACCAGACCGATGACGTGTAGGGCGCGAGCGGGAGGGAGAGTAAGCTCACAGCTCCTATCTCAGAGCATCAGAAGTGTGCTACCTGGATTCCACCCCAGAGGTGGCTGCATGAAGACCTAAGATGTGTAATGGGATTTAGATAAACATATTCCAAAGCATTAATAGCCCTGCCATGCCAACTATAGGGTATCACATGCGCCTAGCCCCCGCCAAATGTCCATTTTCCAGAGCATATAGGATCAATAACTAAACAACGATAGCCGGTAGCAACAGTTAAGAGCCATGGCTGTATCAGCAAATAACGCTCGCCGGCATTTACGCAGGCCGCGGAGTATATAGGCTGGGCTCACTAATCCACAATAACGTAAATGGTAGTTAATACCATAACGCAGTGTCCGTCACACCTCCAGCGCCGTCTTCATCATTAGGCAGAGGGCTTCTCCACGAGGGTTAATTAGCATTAGAAGGCAGGCCAGCGGCACCAAGTGTCATTAAATGCTCGGTATTTCTAAAGCAACCGTTTTGGCCTCTGATGCACCCGTCAAATAAACTCAGCGGTGATATCACGGCTTAAAACTTAACGGGAAGGGGAGTCTGCAATACGTCGCAAAGATAGAGGAGATTTTACCAGCTGCGGATATTTCGCAGAAAACCCCTCAGAGGGGAGAAAAATTGCCACAGAAATTCCACATTTGCACTGACCAGAGAGGAGTTCCAAAGCAGTTTTGAGGAGGTCCGGCTGGCAGCCATTTTTAAAAGTCCCTGCAAGAGAGGTGTACGAGTCAACATTTAATAGAAACCAGGATGGGGGTCGGGAGAAAGTATTTCACAGTTCGGAGTCTGCATTCTTCCACCCCCTCTCCCTCTCTCGATGAGAAGTAATGATTAGAAAGGCCATCTCTGACCTTCTAAAGTAGCTGAAGGTCAAAGAGACGCAAAGTCTGAAATCAATGGAGACAAAAAAAAAACAAGATATGGGGATAAAAATGTCAGAAAAGAAAGTACTATAATCCTCACTTCCGAGCATAACATCTGAACATATCTTTTCACCCATCAAGATACTCCACCTACCAAAGCGCTCTCTCGCTATGACAATGCCAGATCCATGGCAGGCCAGATACCGCCAGACCTGCTTAAACACGTGAAGGTTTTAAAGGTGCAATCCAAAAATGCATATTCTTGTAAAGAATTTAACAATCTCATTGCAACCACGCAAAAAGCAAAGATCTACGTACTTTGCTTCCCTGGAAGTTAAACATATTTCTTCGAAGCCATCGCCATTAGCACACTTTGGTCCCAGGAGGGACTGACCCCTTAACCCTGTCACTGCCATTAGTACACTTTGCCCCTAGGAAGCACTGACCCCTTAACCCTGTCACTGCCATTAGTACACTTTGCCCCTAGGAAGCACTGACCCCTTAACCCTGTCACTGCCATTAGTACACTTTGCCCCTAGGAGGGACTGACCCCTTAACCCTGTCACTGCCATTAGTACACTTTGCCCCCTAGATTGAAGATCTAGAGGAGTTCCTAGCAGAGTGGCTGAGATCTTCCCTGCCAGACTGTGTGCACAGCGCCTTGAGGCCCAAACGGACGACGGACTCACCACCGCGTCATGTCCATTTCTCTCCAAGTAAAGAGTCCCCGATGGCCAAACTTCGGGAGACTAAAACCCCCGGACTATATAGAGACACACGTGCAGGTATTCTGCGACCTTGCTCCTGCTACCCTTCTTTGCAGAGCAGGAATCAAACTAACCCTCCGCGAGAAGAACATTCGCTACCGGTGGGGACATCCCTTTCCTCTAACGGTGTTCCACGCGGTGGAAAGCAGTCCTCAATCTGGGACCCGGCAAAAACACCATGGCATTACTACAAAGGAAACATCAACCCCTGGTGCCCACCGAGAGATGCCACCACCGGGGGACGAAACAATCTGGAGGACGATGAGCCGACGGGCCACCACTCGCATGAAAACACGCCACCTGAGAGCATCGTGGCCTCTATGTGACTAGAAGCGATTATATAGACCACGGCCTCGCAAAAACACAACCACAAAAGGATTTCACCGCCACACTGTGGCTCTCCCAGTAGTGGACTGAACCATTGGACTAAAGCAGGGGTGGGGAACCTTTTTTCTGCCAAGGGCCATTTGGATAGTTATAACATCGTTCGCGGGCCATACAGACACAGACAGGCAGGCACACAGAACCCCGCCCCCCTACCTCTGGTAGTTGCTGCTCCTAGGGGGGATCGTGTAGGGCGGATGCTGGGGTAAGTGCGGGGGGAACAGCTGGAGAAGCATGGGGGAAGTGCGGCGGGAGTGCGGGGGAAGTACGGTGGCTGCTGGGGGATCGCTGGGGCTAGTACGTGGCTGCTGGGGATCGTGTAGGGCTGCCGGCGCCTCACACCTCCTACCGATCGGGAGCGTGGCGGCCATTTTTTTAAAAAATTGCGCGACCCCGGTTATAGCAGTTGCCTTAGCAGGGCCAGACCAAATGATTTCAAGGGCCGGGCCTGACGTTCCCCACCCCTGGACTAAAGTGTGCCTGTATACCATCTTTAATAAAGGCTTTTTCTGTGTTACCATTGAGTGCTGTTCTCTGTTTGCTCTTCTGGGGTTGACAACTTTTTACTATTTGATTTCTATAGAACATGCACCACATCACATCATTGCCTCTGGAGTGCCAGCTGCGTGTGCGTATAATATATGCAAATTGCAAAGCCAGCAGTACAACCAACTTCACACTGAGGATACCATTAAGGTTGAAACATGTCTGTGAGTGGTTTCTCTGGCTTTGCATCTGATTCCCATGCTGTGCTTTAAAGCTGTTAACAGCGAGCATTAGCTTATATGGGCTCCATGTAACAATGGTTTTTCAGGCAAAAGGTGACACTGTGTGCTCATTTGCATGTCATTTCCCAGAATCCCTTGCTGCAGTGGAAGAACTGTATGCTGGGTGATAATGGTGAAAGGCAGGCTTGAAGACTTGCCTAAGGCCGCGCTTATGGCCACGCGACGTCGCCTGAAAACAAATGCATTGCCATCGCCGCGTGCGCTTATAGTAAGCGCGACGGAGCGAAAACTGGTAGCCGGCAAAATTTGATTTTTCAAGGGCTGTCACCTCATGTGACGGCCCTTGAACCAATCAAATGCCCGGAAACCTGCGCCGCCGCCCAGCAAAATATCACCATCGACGGCACTATAGTCGCGGCCTAAGACATGTGAATGTTCTCACAAGTGATCTTTTTATTTGCTATATGCAATACGGTTGGAGGATTCTTGTTGCCTTTTTCACCCACCATAACTTAAAACGTATATATATATATATATATATATATATATGTATATATATATATATATATATATATTAATGCATTTAGAAAATGGCTTCACTCTAAGTGTTAAGTATCCTACAGAGGGTCTCTGTGCTAGATAGAAACAAAACATACAATTAAAGAAAAGTCCAGAATGGTCTAATTATCAGCACCAGAAAAAATATATACAAAAATAGAGGCTGTTTATTGACCTTGTGTGTTACGAGTCAATAAACAGCCTCTATTTTTGCATATATTTTGTCTGGTGCTGATCATTAGACCATTAAATATTATGGCTGGGTTGATGTGTGGGTATGCATATAGGTGCGTGTTTGCAAACATATGTATACATAGATAAATATGCGCAACGAGGGACATAAATAAAATAATGATATGTGTCTGTGTACCAATGTAACGTTATAAGACACATCAATGACACCACCATGTACACAACCGATATCTACCCCTCTACACCCAAAACACTCCGAGACACTTCACACGTCACTCCGCCCCGCAGTTCGGATAAAATCTTTCCATGGGTTTATCTTGCGTCAGCCCAGGTAAAGGGGGAAAAAGAGCAGCCATTTTAATTAACAAGAATACCCCCTTCTCCCCAGAAAAAAGACAAGTCGACAACAAGGGTAGATTTTTTTTTTTAATAAGAGGCACAGGAGATCACAATAGTCAACCTCTGCGCCCCCAATGACAACAGTGCAAACTTTTTCAAGAAGTTCTTTCACACACTTGGCCGTTTTCAAAAGAGTGGAACTATTCTGGGAGGAGAGGTTAACCTAGCCATAAATGACAACATGGACAGATCGACACCCCCGTCTACAAGACAACAATAAAAAAAACACACATCACAGCCCCAACAGCAGGCCCACAAGGCTCGAACGCGCTTATAGTGCCGTCGCCGCTGCGGTCGCTGGAAAAATCAAATTGAAGCGACTTCCAGCGATCGCGACGCGCCTACTATAAGCGCACACGACGGCGTCAATACATTTGTTTTGACGCGACATCGCGTCGCTGTCACTATAAGCGCAGCCATACACTGTGATGAAAGATTTCACTTTGTTTCCATTCCCACATAATGTCTAGAAAAGACTAGATTATATATTTATTGACGCAACCCTGTGGACCAAAGCTCGCAGCTCCATTCAATGACATGGTTGGACCACGCTATGGTGGACCTGACCCTGCAAACTCTTCTTCCCCCACTCCCATAGACTGGAGACTAAATGACTCAAAGTCCCTGAAGCCTGCTCTGAGATAGCAGAAGGAATGAAAAACGATTTCCAAATTAACAAAGATCTTGTCAACTCCCAAACGACACTATGGAGAGCCCACAAGTCAGCCCTTAGGGGTAAGCTGATCAGCATGGCCTTCTACAGAAAACGGTTCCGGAGACAAAGAATCTCCTTTCCAAAAACACACTCACTCTAATGCAATCTTGTAAGAACTTGCCCCTCTCTGAGGTGAGCTCGGTGCCTGCATGATTTCTTGTATGTTATGAACCAAACTAATTTTCCTCCGAAAAATCTAAGACGTGGACTCTGTTGGCGGCACGCCTCCGGCAAACATACAATTAGACTGGGACACTGACCTCCAAGCCGGCCCTGATAACACAGGAATTTACCTCGTTTTACAAATCACTGATGGCAAGAAAATATCTTACAGTGAAAAACGCAATAAAATCCTCCGAAAGTACCTCACCGAAGCCCAACTTCCCAAACTAGACAAGGCGGACCTAGATAAACTTCATCTAATAACACAAGACGAAGTACTGGAAGCAATAAAATCACGGAAATATGCAAAAGCACCTGGCCAGACGGGTTGACAAATCTATATTTAAAAAAAGAAAAAGAAAATCCTTGCCAACAGACTAAACTAATTTATGCCCAAACTAATCCATGGAGACCACGCTGGCTTCTTCTCTGTCCGCCAGGCAGCCCATAACACGACAATAATAATAGCTCTAAAACACATTGCCAAAAGTTCAACATTTCAGTCGATGTTACTTTCCTTAGACGCCGAAAAGCCATTCGATCCTGTAGATTGGACCTACCTGCTTCCCACTTTAAAAATCTTCGGCCTAAAAGATAACTTTCTGTAAGGGATTACTGCCATCTACATGAAACCCACAGCAAGGGTGAACTACCTAGGTCTACCCTCTAACTCAACACACACCCAGAGTAGCACCAGACAAGGATGCCCCCTAACCCCCTTACTCTTTTTTCACTCTGTACAAAACCATTAGCTGCACATATCAGAGGACCCTGACATTCATTGTATTCCTGTGGGCCCAAATCTCTATAAATCCTGCCTATATGCAGATTATATTCTCCTGTCTCTGCAGGCCCCTAACTTCCCTACCAAACATGTTCAAGGAGCTGGGCAGTTTTGACGCCCTATCAGGCTTCAAAATCAATCATTCAAAGTCAGAAGCGATCAATATCAAAATGCAGTTCATGTGATCTACATAGATTTTGAAAAGGCTTTTGATACGGTTCCACACAAGAGTTTGGTGTACAAAATAAAGGAAATTGGACTCAGTAATAATATATGCACCTGGATTGGAAACTGGTTGAAGGACAGACAACAGAGAGTTGTAATAAATGTAACTTTTTCAGGTTGGGCTAAAATCGTGAGTGGAGTACCTCAGGGATCAGTAGTGGGACCCCTGCTTTGTAACTTGTTTATTAATGACCTTGAGGTTGGCATAGAGAGCAAAGTCTCCATCTTTGCTGATGACGCTAAATTGTGTAAGGTAATAGAATCAGAGCAGGATGTAATTTCTCTCCAGAAGGAATTGGAGAGACTGGAAACTTGGGCAGGTAAAAGGCACATATACAGGTAAATGTAAGGTTATGCATTTGGAAGGGAAGAATAAACGGGCGACTTACACATTAAATGGGGCTAAATTGGGGGAATCCTTGATGGAGAAAGGATTTAGGAGTGCTTGTAGACAGCAGGCTTAACAATACTGCTCAAAGTCATACAGTAACTGCAAAAGCAAACAAGATCTTATCTTGCATCAAACGGGCAATGGATGGAAGGGAAGTAAACATAATTATGCCCCTTTACAAAGCATTAGTAAGACCACACCTTGAATATGGAGTACAATTTTGGGCACCAATCCTAAGAAAATACATTATGGAACTAGAGAGAGTGCAGAGAAGAGACACCAAATTAATACAGGGGATGGACAATCTAACTTATGAGGAGAGGCTAGCTAAATTAGATTTATTTACATTAGAAAAGAGGCGTCTAAGAGGGGATGTGATAACTATATACAAATATATTCGGGGACAATACAAGGAGCTTTCAAAAGAACTATTCATCCCACGGGCAGCACAAAGGGCTCGGGGCCATCCCTTAACGTTGGAGGAAAGGAGATTTCACCAGCAACAAAGGAAAGGGTTCTTTACAGTAAGGGCAGTTACAGTGGGGGATTTATGGGGGCGTGGCTTGAACACCGAGCCGACAAGTCGCATGACTGCCGAGTACCCTAGAAAAAGCCTTAGAAAACCTAAAAAAAAAAACCTTACACTATCCCGAAAGCAGCGCGTACCTCACACCCGGAGGGAAGAGAAAAGAAAACGTGAGCAGGAGGGGAAAGGCAACCAAGAGGCCGAGCCGTAAGGGACGGATCTCCCGCCCAGTGCGGAAGAGAGGAGGCAGACGGCCAAGCCAAGCTCAGGCGATCGGAGAAGTGAGACGCAGCGGAGGGCGGACTACCCCCTCCCCCCCGCCCCAATCCACGCGAACCCAGAGCATATTAAATCAATCCTACCGGGGGCCCAGACGGGGCCCGTCAACAGACATCGCAGGAAACCAAAGACGAGAGGGGAGGCGGCTGCCTTCTCCGGGGAGACCTGCGAAGGGGGGAAATCAGGGGAGCGACGGGTGCGGAGCTGAATCCGCTCTGCAGAGAGAGACCGTTGTGAGCCGAAAGGGAGGGTGCCCCATGGGAGACTTAGAGCCGGGTGATTTCCAAGCCCCTCTGCACAAGGGAACAAAAGCAGTAAAGAAGTGCTGAGAAGAGGGGCGGCGTCCATCTTGCTGGTGTGGGGTGGCTAAAATACCGAACAAAGGCACCAGAGCGAGGTGAGGCCTGACTGCACACTCGGGTGGAGGGGCAGAAGGGAACATTACTATAGAATTCAGAAGCGGGGGCTGGGCGGAGGAAAGAGAGAGGGGATTGAGCAAGAAATGACCTGGCCATAAGATGACCGCTGAAGGACAGCAGGAGTAGGAAAGAAAGGAAAAAAGAACGAGGGCCGCACCACTGGTTGGCTACACGGGCCTACCCTGCTGCACACAGCTGGACCTCCATAAACCAACGGCTAACTCCAACGGCAAAAGAAGAAAGCCCAGAGTAAGGGATTCTGGAGCCACCCAAGGCAGCAAACACTCAGACTGATAACACAAGGCTAACATTAACAAAGAGTGACACAACACGTAAAGCTAACCAATACAACATCTGGTGAAGTACAATAGGCGAGGAGCCGGCTCCATAGGCAAGTCATGCGCATTATTAGGTAGAATGATCAGCTGAGGTCCTGGTTCTCTATGGACACCCAAGTATTGCAAAGGAATAACAGACATCCCCAAATATATAACAAAAAAAGGAGTAAACACTGAGCGAACAAAGTGAAGCAAGAGAGCCTAAGGGCCTTTCTATAGTGTGTGCGGCCGTGCGCTTTTTGTGTGTATGCTGTGAGCGAGTGAGGTACTGTATGTATGTGTATGTATATATGTATTTTAAATAAGTTTTGAAATAAATAAAGAAAAATAAATACTTTAATAAATTGTTTATTAACATTGTACACACACACACACACACACACACACACACACACACACACACACACACACACACACACACACACACACACACACACACACACACACACACACACACACACACACACTTCAGCGGCACCAATTCTTTATTTTCTTCATCTTCCCCCCTGTCGGCCGGTTCCACGCACCCTGCACGGCGTAGCACGCGCACGCAGTATAGAACAGCCCTAATACAACAACAAAATGGTCCCTTCCCAAAAAAACACAAAAACCAGAGGCATCAACATTCTTTAACAAAAGATCAACTAATCCGACCACGCCAAGGAAAGAGGCAGGCACCTCACCTAGGGGACAAGAGGAGGCAGAGAGAGAGTCAAACTTCCAGAGAGACACGAGGGCATGGGTCGAAGAAATCAAACAGACATTCCATGAAGAAATACAAGGAGCCATGAGCGGTCTCAGATCGGATATCTCAGCAGTGGAAGAGAGAACCAAAAGCCTTGAGGAAACGAAGGAGAGTGTTATAGAAAGCCAGGTCAATACAGGTTCAGATATCAAGATGCTTAAAGAACTAATAATGGAGCTTCAAGAGGCACGGGAAGATGCAGAGAACAGGTCCATCCGGTACAATATCAGAATAAGAAATGTCCCCAAAACGATAAGACCAGGCGACATTAAACCGTATCTACAGAGACTGTTCCTGAGTATATTGCCTGAGGCCGCCATAGAGAAGCTGGAAATGGACAGAGCACACAGGGCATTAAGACCCAGTGACTATGAGGGAAGAGTCCCCAGAGACATTATATCCAGACTACATTACGTCTCAATGAAGGAAGAGATACTACGTAAACCCGAAATCAGGACACAATCTGTTTTGAAGAAGCGGAAATACAGACATTGCACCTATAATATTGGCAAAAAGAAGAGGCTTGAGAGATATAACGAGTCTACTTAGAAGTGGTGAAGTTGGATATAGATGGGGTTTTCCCTTCAGCCTACAAGCTACACACAATGGCAAGCAGGCTCTGATGAGAAGACCAGATGAAAGCTTGGAATTTATCAGAACTCGGGGGGATAGAGGTCACTGCGGAAATATCAGCAAGGCTACAACAAACACAGCCGCTTCCGAGGATTGAGGAAAGTGGCTGAGACACAAGGGCACAGGAATAAGAGATGATCCAGGCACACAGACTTTGCAAAATAAGTAATTTAATACAGCTTAAGAGACCAACGTTTTGAGTGCTACACACTCTTTGTCAAGGTGAAGGCCTTACGAGGAGATTTAAATGGACTCTTATTTTGACAATCCAGAGACAACAAAGAAAAGACTAGGAAAATATCAGGAGAGCGAGTATAACCTACAAGATGAACCAGACTTTATGCGAACAATGTAGAATGTTACAGTTTCCTCTTTTTGTATATGGTATAGTTAAGTCAGAACCTAGAATAGCTAGGGCAGGCACCCCAGAACAGTTTGATGACTAGTAGATGCTTAGATAAGGGTTAAATCAAAGTTCAAGTTTATAACATGTGCCCGACACTTTTTGAGATCATTTTTTTTTATCAGCAGGATGAACTACGGGTCTCCGGTATCAAAACACCCCCTACACACACTTCCCGACTCTACACACCCCAACGGCAAAGTGAAAAGACCCAGGATGCATATGGGCTCCACCCCTACCCATGTTAAACACCACATGCCTTTTCCCCCCAATTCTCACTTAAGTTTTCTCCTTTTTTTCCCCCAACCACACCCAGTCATTTCCAATACTATTACCCCAGACTATATTCAATTAAAGACCTGAGTATGTATAGAGATAGAGATCTTACCGACTGAAAGACGGAAGTAAAAAGCGAGTTACACATAGAGTATGGGATAACCGATTTAATGGCTAGCAAACTAAAAATAATCTCCCTAAATGTCAAAGGGTTAAATTCACCGGGGAAAAGAAGACTTGTGTTCCGAGACTTCAAAAATAAATCAGGGGGATATCTATATTATACAGGAAACCCACCTAAATAGAGAGGACACAGTACGACTCAAAGATTAGATGTTCCCTCAGATTTGTCATTCACCGGCACAGAACAAAAAGGCAGGAGTTTCGATCCTTTTTAGAACAACGGTACCCTTCTCATTAGATAAGATAAAAAGGGACAAGTGAAATTTATATCAATTTATATAGGCATATATTAAAAAGTAGTACACACTTACAATAAAAATACATCATGTAGATCCCAACACATCAAGCTAGTGAATTCCACGAACGGGACGTCGGCAATCAAGGCAGAAAAACCCCTCTCCGGATAGCAGTTGGTAAAGCGGAGGGGAGTCTCCAACTGCTATCCGGAGAGGGTTATTCCTGCCATGATGGCGGACGTCGCGTTCGTGGAATTCACTAGCTTGATGTGTTAGGATCTACATGATGTATTTTTATTGTAAGTGTGTACTACTTTTTAATATATGCCTATATAAATTGATATATTTTTTGCACTTTTTAGTGATCATTTCTCTTCTTTTGCGCCCCCATTCTTTTGTTTATGTGTTTGTGAGTGTTCTCCAGCCCCGCTGATCACGGGAGACGGGGCGCGGCACTGAAGAGAGATTGCCATAGGAGATCTGTGACGGCCAGCGCGCACTTACCTTTCCACAACGCTCTGATAGACACATGGAGGACGATGAATCCCACCTCTAGGAGCTATTCGTTCTATTCAGCCCCACATGACCAATATCCAAGAATAGATTATATCCTAATATCTAGACACCTGGTAGATATGGTAGTATACTCAAGAAATGGACAAAATCCCGTGGCCTGACCACGACCCAGTTGTACCAACATTAAAAGGTATAAAGCAGTGGGAGGTGGTGGCCAAACGATCTACTACTAGGGATACTCGAAACCAGGGACTCCATAGGAGAAGCCCTACGAGACTACAGAATGATAATGGACAGGTCAGGGAAGCCCCTCTATGGGTGGCCCATAAGGCTACTACGAGAGGTAAAATTATAAGTTTAGTATCGCACAGATAAAAAGAGAAGAATACGAGCGAAATGAAATGATAGTTTGAAAAGAAATGAAGAAGAGTTCCATCAAATGCAGAGGCCATCAAATGCAGAGGCCATCAAATGCAGAGGCCATCAAATGCAGAGGCCATCAAATGCTATCAGGGAGAGTATAGACAGGAACAGGAGGGAAATTAAAAATATACTGCTAGAGGAAACGGAAAAATCAATGAGATGGACGAACCAGCTCTAGTACGAAAAAGGGAACCAAGCTGATAAATATTTGGCGGCAAAACCAAGAAACTAACTGTCTAGTTTAAATATATTCAGTCTAAAAACAGACCAGGATACAACCATTTTTAATCCATCTGAAATGAATAGTGAATTTTTAAAATACTAGAGCAATCTATATCATTTAAACGTAGCAGCGCGAGAAGCCCAGAGACAAGAGAGAAGTATTGGTCAATATCTGGATACCTGTGATCTCCACAAATTGGACAGCCAAACAACAAATCAGCTAGACAACACGATAACGGCTAGAGAGATATCGGAAGCTAAAAAATCCCTCAAAAACTCAAACGCCCCATGCCCGGACGGGTTTTCAAATCTTTCTACAAAAAATTTGAACCAACCCTGAAATCATATCTATTAAGATTATTTAATGATATAATAACAGGAGAAAAATTACAGAAGGAAATGTTGGAGGCTGCAATAATTGTAATCTCCAAGGAAGGCAAAGACCCTATGTTATGCCCAAGTTACAGGCGTATATCGCTCATTAATACCGATATAAAATAATTTGCTAAAATACTGGCTGCGCCCCTAAATAAAGCACTGAACACACTTGTCCACCCGGATCAGGTGGGGTTCACTCCGGAGAGGCAGGCGTCTGACAATATTCGTAGAATTATAAATATAACCCATAATAGTAACAAAAGCCAAAACCCAACCCTTATTCTTGTGCTGGATGCAGAGAAGGCTTTTGACAGAGTAGCGTGGCCCTTTATGTTTCAGGTTATGAATAAAATGGGAATACACAACAGTTTGATTAAAGGAGTCCAGGCTTTGTATACGGACTCAACGGCTACGGACCGGACCTCGGCTCTATTCCAAATTACGAACAGCACCAGGCAGGGATGTCCTCTGTCACCATTGCTGTTTGCATTATGTATAGAAGCCCTGGCATCCAAAATAAGAGGGAATCAAGATATAAAGGGAGTAACGATAGGGGATAAAGAATACAAGGTGTCCCTATTTGCAAACGATGTTCTACTATCACTCTCAAGCCCAAAATTATCACTACAAAAACTATTCGATACGGTAGAAGAATTTGGCATATATTTACATTTCAAAATAAATCACACTAAATCGGAAGCTCTACGTTTAAATATTTCGGCAGAGGATAAGCTATCGATGAAGAAACAATTTCCCATTAGATGGAGGCATGACACAATGAAATATTTGGGAGTCTATATAACAGGGATGTATAATAAACTCTACACGGCAAATTATCCGGCACTTATTAAAGCTGAAAAAAGATCCATAAAGATCTGGGACAAACACCAAATATCATGGACAGGCAGGATAGCCTCGGTAAAAATGAATACATTACCTAAGATGTATTTATTTCAAGTGCAACCTGTCACAGTCCCAAAAAAAGATATCAAAGAGCTAGAAAAAGAAATAACAAAGTTTATATGGCATGGTAGAAAGTCAAAAATAAAGAAAAGGATAATGGGAACACCAACAATACTAGGGGGTATGTCTCAACCAGATTTAATGAAATACTATGAAGCAGCCAGGTTAAGCCCCTTGGTATACAGGTCAATGGAGGAAGGAGAGCGATCATGGGTGGATATAGAAAGAGCAGAGGCTCAGACTAAGGACATGGCGACGCTATTATGGTTAAAAAAAGAGCTGAGAACCGAATCTACTGGAACACATCCAGTGATCTTGCACGCCCTAAAACTATGGGATAAAATATGTAGGGCTGGATTTGTTTCATCCATTCCTTCCCCTTCTAACTCCAATACTGTCTAATCCAGGGTTTGTTCCGACTCTTCAATTGACGGTATTTAAAATATGGAGAGAAAAAGGCCTGAGGAGACTGTGGGACGTAGTGAAATCGGATAGGATTAAAACACTCCAGGAAATAAAAGAAGAGTTTGATATCCCAGATATGCATCTATACCAATATTTTCAGATAAGGCATTATGTTACTTCAATATTACCCACTAAGGATGTTTTTAGACCTCTGACAATTTTTGAGAATCTATACTCAACAGGTGAATATCATAAAAGCACCATAGCACAATTGTACCAAGTTTTGATCACACTGAAAGCAGAGCAACCAAGTAAAAGCCCTCTTGACTGGGAAAATGACATTGGGTGATCATTGGAGAGGGACGAGTGGCTGGAAATATATGAAAGATCAGCCAGAGCCTCTAGGTGTTCGGCAGTACGGGAAGCTAACCGTAACATTTTACATAGATGGTATTACACCCCAGCCAGACTTCATTCGTTTTCCCCGGCTTCCTCCCCTCTATGCTGGCGGAACTGCGGCCAAATAGGCTCGGTTAAACATATTTGGTGGACCTGCCCCAAGATAGTATTATGCTTCTCATCATACTACACCAAGCCTCATATGCGGGAGGTCGCGTCCTACCAGTCTCCTCCTCATACTACACAAAGCCTCACACGCAGGAGGCCTCACCCTACCAGGCTCCTCATCATACTACACCAAGCCTCACATGTGGAGGCCTTACACTACCATGCTTCTCCTCATTCTACACCAAGCCTCACATGTGGAGGCCTCACCCTACCAGTCTCCTCATCATACTACACCAAGCCTCACCATGTGGAGGCCTCACCCTACCAGTCTCCTCATTATATTACACCAAGCCTCACATGTGGAGGCCTCGCCCTACCAGGCTTCTCATCATGCCTCACCCTACCATGATTCTCATAATACTACCCCAAGCAAAAAATGCGGAGGCCGCGCCCTACCCGGCTTCTCATCATACTACACCAAGCCTCCCACGTGAGAGGCCGTGTCCTGCCAGGCTTCCCGATGAAGATGATCCTGGCACTCGGGCTTTGCAAAAAGGAGATTTATTCACAGCCAAAATTCCAACTGCACATGCAGTCATTTTCAAGGTGAGGAATTCAATGTTGGAATTTTGGATGTGAATAAATCTCCTTTTTGAAAAGCCCGAGTGCCAGGATCTTCTTCTTCATCGTGTTATTACATGGGACCTGCAGGACATTCCCTGATCCAGTGAGCACCGGCAATTGACTTGTACAAGCAAGATGTGTGCCAGATATATCTCCAGTGATTGACTTTGACTTGTCCTACCAAGCTTCCCATCATACTTCACCAAGCTTCACACGCAGGAGGCCTCACCCTACCAGTCTCCTCATCATACTACACCAAGCCTCACACGCGGAGGCTGCGTCCTACCAGGCTCCTCCTCACATTACCCCAAGCCTCACACGCACAGGCTGAGGCTGAGTCCTACCAGTCTACTCATACTACACCAAGCCTCACACGCGAGAGGCCACGTCCTACCAGGCTCCTCATCATACTGCACCAAGCCTCACACACGAGGCCGCGCCCAACCAGGCTTCTCATCATACTACACCAAACCTTACATGCCGGAGGCCGCGTCCTACCAGGCTTCTCATCATACTACAGCATGCCTCACACGCAGGAGGCCTCGCACTACCAGGCTTCTCATCATACTACAGCATGCCTCACACGCAGGAGGCCTCGCCATACCAGGCTTCTCATCATACTACACCATGCCTCACACACGAGAGACCGCGCCCTACCAGGCTTCTCATCATACTACACCAAACCTTACATGTTGGAGGCCGCGTCCTACCAGGCTCCTCATCATACTACACCAAGCCTCACACGCAGGAAGCCTCGCCCTATTAGGCTTCTCATCATACTACAGCATGCCTCACACGCAGGAGGCTTCACCCTACCAGGCTTCTCATCATACTACAACAAGCCTCACATGCTAGAGGTTGCGTCCAATGAGGCTCCTCATCATACTACACCAAGCCTCACACACAGGAGGCCTCACACACGGGAGGCCTCACCCTACGAGGTTCCTCATCATACTACACCAAGCCTCACACACGAGGAGGCCGCGCCCTACTAGGCTTCTCATCATACTACACAGCAGTCCAAACTAGCCAGATGGTTATGTGGCATAGCGACCTAACACGAAAAACTCTGGGTTGAAATTGAAGGCCTTGCATCCGCTCCGCGTTAACAAACCACTGTACTTTGGACACCTGATCTCCCCATCAATTGTAAGACACGCCTAAAAACTGGAAACCCATATGATATAAACATAGCCTTCCTTTCAAAAACACGCTGCTCATCCCGTTGATCGGGGAACCCTCATTTCCTCACTGGGATGACGCAAACTGGTTTAAAGATCTGGACCTCCACAGACCAAGGTGCAATCAACCACCTATGGGCAAAAGGCAATATTATCCCTTTAACAAGCTTTCCTCACGTCACTGCCTAACCAACTCAGAACACTTTCACTTCTCTCAACAACTCCACCAGACTTGTGAGGATCTAGCTTTCTAAAATAACCCCAATATAGACAAACCTAAGTACATTGAACAATGGGAATCAGGCAGACTGTACAGTGGAACCAGACGACTGCAATTACGTTATTGATGCAATTTCAAAAAGTTTGATATGTGTAACGGTCAAAGAGAATGAATCCAAACCCCTAATGCCCTGGTACCTAATCCCACGAGACTAGCTGTTATGTACCCATACTAGTCTCCACTGTGCACCAGAGGTGGGTGGACAAAGAGGAAACTTCATGCATGTGTGGTGGTCGTGCCCTGAGGTCGCAAAATTATAGTCCAAAAACAAACAATCTCACGGACCTACATGTAAAGCTAAACCCATGGTGATCCCATCTCAACCAACCAATCCAGGACACACAAACACATACCAACAAGCTAATAACCCACTTTCTCACAGCCACAAGACGTGCCCAGTACTGGGACAAACAGCAACTACCGACCACATCACAAATGAGTGAAAAACCTGGTATGTCTACCAAACGGAAAAACCAACATGTGCGCTCAATGATACACGTGCAACATTCCCACGGCGAGGACACTCCATCAACCCCAGCTTGCCTTCATTCCTCCTGTATAACCAATGGCTCACCATTATATGGCACGGATTCCCCACCATGTTGAAGTTGCCTGTTCAATGTTCTAAAGCTCTCATATCTTCTTCCAAACGACTGATACCTATGCACAATCGGAACAGTCGCACTACGGACCACCGTAGGACTCAACTGCTGTACCATATATGACCGAAACCTGGCATCTCCCCATCTCTATGCGAGATGGAAAACTCAAACTTCAAGTTTTAAAAGAATAAAAAAATACATGTCACTGCCATTAGTACACTTTGCCCCTAGGAGGGACTGACCCCTTAACCCTGTCACTGCCATTACTACACTTTGCCCCTAGGAGGGACTGACCCCTTAACCCTGTCACTGCCATTAGTACACTTTGCCCCTAGGAGGGACTGACTCCTTAACCCTGTCACTGCCATTAGTACACATCGCCCCTAGGAAGAACTGACCCCTTAACCCTGTCACTGCCATTAGTACACTTCGCCCCCAGGAGGCACTGACCCTTTAACCCTGTCACTGCCATTAGTACATTTTGGCCCTAAGAGGGACTGACCCCTTAACCCTTTCACTGCCATTAGTACACATCGCCCCTAGGAAGAACTGACCCCTTAACCCTGTCACTGCCATTAGTACACTTCGCCCCCAGGAGGCACTGACCCTTTAACCCTGTCACTGCCATTAGTACATTTTGGCCCTAAGAGGGACTGACCCCTTAACCCTTTCACTGCCATTACTACACTTTGCCCCTAGGAGGCACTGACCTCTACTGCACAAATACAAAACATTGAGTAAGCAATGTATTTAGGATGCAACCCCTGCTCACCATACTGCCCATTTCCAGCTCCAGACTTTTCTTTTATAAACAGTCTTATTCCATCAATCGAGCCCCAAGCAGAAATAAAGATGGCTGTCAAGTCCCTTCCAATTGGAAATCACCTACTTCCAACGGCCCCATCAGAGCATCAAATTCGGAGTCTCTTTGGTCATGAAGTTTCTCATGTGCTCTCTGCCTCCTTCTACCCCAAGCCCCCGGGAGTCTCAAAGGGGGCACTACTCAGCTACACCCCCCTTCCCCCAATTAATAGATTATTTTGTTTACCCTTACCTGAACCGGGGGATCCCCCCAAAGCTCGTCCATGGTCCCCGACGTCTGGAGATCCCCCTCCTCCCACCACAGGATCCCAGATCCTTTTTGGTTGTGTGTCAAAACCGTCCCAGAGCTACATACACTACACGCTGGTGCTGGAGTGAGCAAACCGGGGGGACACCCGAGAAGCTCAGCGGGGCGAGGAAACCAGGGGACACCCGAGAAGCTCAGCGGGGCGAGGAAACCGGGGGACACCGGAGAAGCTCAGCGGGGCGAGCAAACCGGGGGACACCCGAGAAGCTCAGCGGGGCGAGGAAACCGGGGGACACCGGAGAAGCTCAGCGGGGCGAGCAAACCGGGGGACACCCGAGAAGCTCAGCGGGGCGAGGAAACCCAGAGGGGGGGGGGGGGGAGGGATCCGCGGAGAAGCTCAGCGGGGCGAGCAAACCGGGGGACACCCGAGAAGCTCAGCGGGGCGAGGAAACTGGGGGACACCCGAGAAGCTCAGCGGGGCGAGGAAACCGGGGGACACCGGAGAAGCACAGCGAGGCAAGGAAACCCAGGGGACACCCGAGAAGCTCAGCGGGGCGAGGAAACCCGGGGGGGGGGGGGGAGAGGGATCCGCGGAGAAGCTCAGCGGGACGAGCAAACCGGGGGACACCCGAGAAGCTCAGCGGGGCGAGGAAACCGGGGGACACCCGAGAAGCTCAGCGGGGCGAGGAAACCGGGGGACACCGGAGAAGCACAGCGAGGCGAGGAAACCCGGGGGACACACGAGAAACTCAGCGGGGCGAGGAAACCCGGGGGATCCGCGGAGAAGCTCAGCGGGGCGAGGAAACCCGGGGGACACCCGGAGAAGCACAGCGGGGCGAGGAAACCCGGATGACACCCGAGAAGCTCAGCGAGGCGAGGAAACCCGGGGGACACCCGGAGAAGCTCAGCGGGGCGAGGAAACCCGGGGGAACCCCGGAGAAGCTCAGCGGGGCGAGGAAACCCGGGGGACACACGAGAAACTCAGCGGGGCGAGGAAACCCGGGTGAACCCTGGAGAAGCTCAGCGGGGCGAGGAAACCCGGGGGATCCGCGGAGAAGCTCAGCGGGGCGAGGAAACCCGGGGGACACCCGGAGAAGCTCAGTGGGGCGAGGAAACCCGGGGGACACCCGGAGAAGCACAGCGGGGCGAGGAAACCCGGGGGACACCCGGAGAAGCACAGCGGGGCGAGGAAACCCGGGGATCCGCGGAGAAGCTCAGCGGGGCGAGGAAACCCGGGGGACACCCGGAGAAGCTCAGTGGGGCGTGGAAACCCGGGGGACACCCGGAGAAGCACAGCGGGGCGAGGAAACCCGGGGGACACCCGAGAAGCTCAGCGGGGCGAGGAAACCCGGGGGACACCCAGAGAAGCACAGCGGGGCGAGGAAACCCGGGGGATCCGCGGAGAAGCTCAGCGGGGCGAGGAAACCCGGGTGACACCCGGAGAAGCACAGCGGGGCGAGGAAACCCGGGTGACACACGGAGAAGCACAGCGGGGAGAGCGGAAATGGGGCTTTAAACAATCAAAAACGACCATCTCCCTTTGGTGCCAGAGGGTCAGTAACAAAATGTGACGCCCATCCCTAGGGAACCAGTGTTTAGTTTCTTCTTGGGGAGGGATGGGGGACGAGAGGGAGGGAAAAAAAGAGGGGGCAGGGAGCCGAGAGAGGGATTGGGGGATGTTGGGGAAGAGAGGGATGGGGGGGGGAGAGAGGGATGGGGGGGGAGAAGAGAGGGATAGGGGGTGAAGAGAAAGGGAGGGGGGAGAAGAGAGGAGGAGAGGGAGGGAGAAGAGGGAGAAGAGAGAGAGAGAAAGGAGGGAGAAGAGAGAGAGAGAAAGGAGGGGGGAGGGAGGGAGAGAGAAAGGAGGGGGGAGGGAGAGCGAAAGGAGGGGTTAGGGAGAGCGAAAGGAGGGAGAAGAGAGAGAGAAAGGAGGGGGGAGGGAGAGAGAAAGGAGGGGGGAGGGAGAGAGAAAGGAGGGGGGAGAGAGAGAGGAAGGAGGCAGGCGAGAGAGAGGAAGGAGGGGGGAAGAGGGAGGAAGGAGGGGGGAGAGGGAGGAAGGAGGGGGAGAGGGAGGAAGGAGGGGGGAGAGGGAAGAAGGAGGGGGGAGAGGGAGGAAGGAGGGGGGAGAGGGAGGAAGGAGGGGGGAGAGGGAGGAAGGAGGGGGGGAAAGGGAGGAAGGAGGGGGGGAAAGGGAGGAAGGAGGGGGGAGAGGGAGGATGGAGGGGGGAGAGGGAGGAAGGAGGGGGGAGAGGGAGGAGGAGGGGAGAGGGAGGAAGAAGAGGTGGATAGAGAAGAGAGAGGAAGGTGAGATAGAGGTGAGACAGAGGAAGGAGGGAGGGAGGTGAGATAGAGGAAGGAGGGAGGGAGGTGAGATAGAGGTGAGACAGAGGAAGGAGGGACAGCGGAAGGAGGGAGGAAGGTGTGATAGAGGAAGGAGAGACAGAGGAAGGAGAGATAGAGGAGAGACAGAGGGAGGAGAGAGGAAGGTGAGACAGAGGAAGGAGAGAGGAAGGTGAGATAGAGGAGAGACAGAGGGAGGAGAGAGAGGAGAGACAGAGGAAGGAGGGAGGAAGGTGAGATAGAGGAGAGACAGAGGAAGGAGAGAGGAAGGTGAGATAGAGGAGAGACAGAGGAAGGAGGGAGGAAGGTGAGATAGAGGAGAGACAGAGGAAGGAGAGAGGAAGGTGAGACAGAGGAAGGAGGGAGGAAGGTGAGATAGAGGAGAGACAGAGGAAGGAGGGAGGAAGGTAAGATAGAGGAAGGAGAGAGGAAGGTGAGATAGAGGAGAGACAGAGAAAGGAGAGAGGAAGGTGAGAGAGGAGATAGAGGGAGGAGGGAGGAAGGTGAAATAGAAGAGAGAGGAAGGAGAAAGGAAAGTGAGAAAGAGGAGAGACAGAGGAAAGGTGGGGGGGAAGGAGAGAGGAAGGTGAGATAGAGGAGAGACAGAGGAAAGGTGGGGGAGGAAGGAGAAAGGAAGGTGAGATAGAGGAGAGACAGAGGGAGGAGAGAGGAAGGTGAGACAGAGGGAGGAGAGAGGAAGGTGAGACAGAGGAGAGACAGAGGAAGGAGAGAGGAAGGTGAGACAGAGGAAGGAGAGAGGAAGGTGAGACAGAGGAAGGAGAGACAGAGGGAGGAGGGAGTAAGGTGAGACAGAGGAAGGAGAGAGGAAGGAGAGACAGAGGAAGGAGAGATAGAGGAAGGAGAGAGGAAGGTGAGATAGAGGAGAGACAGAGGAAGGTGAGATAGAGGAAAGACAGAGGGAGGAGGGAGGAAGGTGAGACAGAGGAAGGAGAGAGGAAGGTGAGACAGAGGAGAGACAGAGGAAGGAGAGAGGAAGGTGAGACAGAGGAGAGACAGAGGAAGGAGAGAGGAAGGTGAGAGGAAGGTGAGACAGAGGAGAGACAGAGGAAGGTGAGAGAGGAGAGACAGAGGAAGGAGAGAGGAAGGTGAGATAGATGAAGGAGGGAGGAAGGTGAGATAGAGGAGAGACAGAGGAAGGAGAGAGGATGGTGAGACAGAGGAAGGAGAGAGGAAGGTGAGATAGATGAAGGAGGGAGGAAGGTGAGATAGAGGAGAGACAGAGGAAGGAGAGAGGAAGGTGAAACAGAGGAAGGAGAGACAGAGGAAGGAGAGAGGAAGGTGAGATAGAGAGACAGAGGAAGGAGAGAGGAAGGTGAGACAGAGGAGAGACAGAGGAAGGTGAGACAGACGAAGGAGAGAGGAAGGTGAGACAGAGGAAGGAGAGAGGAAGGTGAGATAGAGGAGAGACAGAGGAAGGAGAGAGGAAGGTGAGACAGAGGAAGGAGGGAGGAAGGTGAGATAGAGGAGAGACAGAGGAAGGAGAGACGAAGGTGAGACAGAGGAAGGAGGGAGGAAGGTGAGACAGAGGAAGGAGAGAGGAAGGTGAGACAGAGGAAGGAGGGAGGAAGGTGAGACAGAGGAAGGAGAGAGGAAGGTGAGACAGAGGAAGGAGGGAGGAAGGTGAGACAGAGGAAGGAGGGAGGAAGGTGAGACAGAGGAAGGAGAGAGGAAGGTGAGATAGAGGAGAGACAGAGGAAGGTGAGACAGAGGAAGGAGAGAGGAAGGTGAGATAGAGGAGAGACAGAGGAAGGTGAGATAGAGGAGAGAGAGGGAGGAGAGAGGAAGGTGAGATAGAGGAGAGAGAGGGAGGAGAGAGGAAGGTGAGATAGAGGAGAGACAGAGGAAGGTGAGATAGAGGAGAGACAGAGGAAGGAGAGACAGAGGAAGGAGATAGGAAGGTGAGATAGAGGAGAGACAGAGGGAGGTGAGATAGAGGAGAGACAGAGGAAGGAGAGAGGAAGGTGAAACAGAGGAAGGGGGGAGGAAGGTGAGACTGAGGAAGGAGAGAGGAAGGTGAGATAGAGGAGAGACAGAGGAAGGATAGAGGAAGGTGAGATAGAGGAGAGACAGAGGGAGGAGGGAGGAAGGTGAGATAGAGGAAGGGGGGAGGAAGGTGAGACAGAGGAAGGAGAGAGGAAGGTGAGATAGAGGAGAGACAGAGGAAGGATAGAGGAAGGTGAGATAGAGGAGAGACAGAGGGAGGAAGGTGAGATAGAGGAAGGAGAGAGGAAGGTGAGATAGAGGAAGGAAGGAGGAAAGAGAGATAGAGGAGAGACAGAGGAAGGAGAGAGGAAGGTGAGAGAGAGGAAGGGGGGAGGAAGGTGAGACAGAGGAAGGAGAGAGGAAGGTGAGATAGAGGAGAGACAGAGGAAGGAGAGAGGAAGGTGAGATAGAGGAGAGACAGAGGAAGGAGAGAGGAAGGTGAGATAGAGGAGAGACAGAGGAAGGATAGAGGAAGGTGAGATAGAGGAGAGACAGAGGAAGGAGAGAGGAAGGTGAGATAGAGGAGAGACAGAGGAAGGATAGAGGAAGGTGAGATAGAGGAGAGACAGAGGAAGGAGGGAGGAAGGTGAGATAGAGGAAGGAAGGAGGAAAGAGAGATAGAGGAGAGACAGAGGAAGGAGGGAGGAGAGGTGGAAGTGGGAAAGAGAGAAAAGAACAAATCACAGTGACCCGGATCGGTAAAACACGTTTATTATTATTATATTACAATTTGATTCTGGTTTTAAGTCTGTTTGTTTTTTTTGTCTTTTCTGGGTTGTGTTTGTAACAAAGCACAGGTAGATAACATGACTATATATGTATATATATACAGGTATATAAAACAGGGCGTGCCGTGGTGCGCACACTGCGGCTTTGTGTTACGGGGGCGGGCGAGACGTGCGCTCTCGGTCTGTAACTTAGCGCATGGTCACTTCGCTCGCACACACCCCCTTTTCCCCCATGTGTCCCGGGACGGGGGGAGGGTCCTGCCTAGGGTGGCGGAAGCAGCCGAGAGCCCCTCACGCGCGAGTCGGGCTTACCTCGGTCTCCGCTGGGTCATCCGAGTTCTCCTCCTCAGTGTCCAGCAGCTCAATGGTTAACTGGACCTGTCCGTGGCTCTGTGAGAACAGCAACTGCAGGAAGAGGGACGGACTGCTTAATGCAGGACAGACAGAAGCGCGCCGCCGCCGCTGCGCGACCCAGGACAGACGGAAGCGCGCCGCCGCCGCGACCCAGGACAGACGGAAGCGCGCCGCCGCCGCGACCCAGGACAGACGGAAGCGCGCCGCCGCCACGCGACCCAGGACAGACGGAAGCGCGCCGCCGCGCGACCCAGGACAGACGGAAGCGCGCCGCCGCCGCCACGCGACCCCGCGCAACCCAGGACAGACGGAAGCGCGCCGCCGCGCGACCCAGGACAGACGGAAGCGCGCCGCCGCGCGACCCAGGACAGACGGAAGCGCGCCGCCGCGCGACCCAGGACAGACGGAAGCGGCCAGTGCCGCCACCGCACTACCTAATCCCACCGCGTGACCAGCCCCACGCGCCGTCTCCCAGTCCCGATACCCTGATCGTTAACTAGCGAGGCCGCAATGTCACTTCCACGGGTGCCAGGAAGCACAGAGGGGGCCGCGGAGCAGGTCAGGGGGAGACGTGGAGCAGGTCAGGGGGAGACGTGGAACAGGTCAGGGGGAGACGTGGAGCAGGTCAGGGGGAGACGTGGAACAGGTCAGGGGGAGACGTGGAGCAGGTCAGGGGGAGACGTGGAACAGGTCAGGGGGAGACGTGGAGCAGGTCAGGGGGAGACGTGGAACAGGTCAGGGGGAGACGTGGAGCAGGTCAGGGGGAGACGTGGAACAGGTCAGGGGGAGCGTGGCGCAGGTCAGGGGGAGACGTGGAGCAGGTCAGGGGGAGACGTGGAGCAGGTCAGGAGGAGACGTGGAGCAGGTCAGGGGGAGACGTGGAGCAGGTCAGGGGGAGACGCGGAGCAGGTCAGGGGGAGACGCGGAGCAGGTCAGGGGGAGACGCGGAGCAGGTCAGGGGGAGACGCGGAGCAGGTCAGGGGGAGACGTGGAGCAGGTCAGGGGGAGACGTGGAGCAGGTCAGGGGGAGACGTGGAACAGGTCAGGGGGAGCGTGGCGCAGGTCAGGGGGAGACGTGGCGCAGGTCAGGGGGAGACGTGGAGCAGGTCAGGGGGAGACGTGGAACAGGTCAGGGGGAGACGTGGAGCAGGTCAGGGGGAGACGTGGAACAGGTCAGGGGGAGCGTGGCGCAGGTCAGGGGGAGACGTGGAGCAGGTCAGGGGGAGACGTGGAGCAGGTCAGGAGGAGACGTGGAGCAGGTCAGGGGGAGACGTGGAGCAGGTCAGGGGGAGACGCGGAGCAGGTCAGGGGGAGACGCGGAGCAGGTCAGGGGGAGACGCGGAGCAGGTCAGGGGGAGACGCGGAGCAGGTCAGGGGGAGACGTGGAGCAGGTCAGGGGGAGACGTGGAGCAGGTCAGGGGGAGACGTGGAGCAGGTCAGGGGGAGACGTGGAACAGGTCAGGGGGAGCGTGGCGCAGGTCAGGGGGAGACGTGGAACAGGTCAGGGGGAGACGTGGAACAGGTCAGGGGAGCCGTGGAGCAGGTCAGCGGGAGCCGTGGAGCAGGTCAGCGGGAGCCGTGGAGCAGGTCAGCGGGAGCCGTGGAGCAGGTCAGCGGGAGCCGTGGAGCAGGTCAGCGGGAGCCGTGGAGCAGGTCAGCGGGAGCCGTGGAGCAGGTCAGCGGGAGCCGTGGAGCAGGTCAGCGGGAGCCGTGGAGCAGGTCAGCGGGAGCCGTGGAGCAGGTCAGCGGGAGCCGTGGAGCAGGTCAGCGGGAGCCGTGGAGCAGGTCAGCGGGAGCCGTGGAGCAGGTCAGCGGGAGCCGTGGAGCAGGTCAGCGGGAGCCGTGGAGCAGGTCAGCGGGAGCCGTGGAGCAGGTCAGCGGGAGCCGTGGAGCAGGTCAGCGGGCGCCGTGGAGCAGGTCAGCGGGAGCCGTGGAGCAGGTCAGCGGGAGCCGTGGAGCAGGTCAGCGGGCGCCGTGGAGCAGGTCAGCGGGCGCCGTGGAGCAGGTCAGTGGAGCCGTGGAGCAGGTCAGCGGGAGCCGTGGCACAGGTCAGCGGGAGCCGTAGAGCAGGTCAGCGGGAGTCGTGGAGCAGGTCAGGGGGAGACGTGGCGCAGGTCAGTGGGAGTCGTGGCGCAGGTCAGTGGGAGCCGTGGCGCAGGTCAGCGGGAGATGTGGCGCAGGTCAGTGGAGCCGTGGCGCAGGTCAGCGGGAGATGTGGCGCAGGTCAGTGGAGCTCACCTTGAAGCAGTTCTCGTCCGACATGAGCTGCTCTGCCTTGCGCTGGTAGTTGCCCTCACACAGGCTGCGAGAGGATTGGGTGGAGAGGAGACCCCCCGTGGCATTACAGCTGCTCTCCGAGAGGTACAGCTCCGTCACCTGCACGCAGATCTCATCGCTCACTATGTGCTGGAGCTAAAGGGGCAGAGAGAGCGTCAGGAGCCAGCGTCTACACACGGACCCCCACACACGGACCACCACACACGCACGCGCCACCTCCAACACACCGCTCCCTCACTCTGCCAGGCACACTGTCTCACACACACACGCAGCGACCCCCCCCCCCCCCCCACACAAAAACACACGCGGTGAGGCCCCCGTCGCACACACGCGGTGAGGCCCCCCTGTCACGCACACACGACGAGGCCCCCCCTGTCTCCCACACACACAGTGAGCCCCCCCTGTCACACACACAGCGAGGTCCCCCCCATCTCACACACACCGTGAGGCCCCCTGTCACACACACCGTGAGGCCCCCTGTCACACACACACAGTGAGGCCCCCTGTCACACACACACAGTGAGGCCCCCCCTGTCACACTCACACACACACACACACACACACACACACACACACACACACACACACACACACACACACACACACACACACACACACACACACACACACACACAGTGAGGCTCCCATGTCACACACGGTGAGGCCCCCTTGTCACACACACACACATGGTGAGGCCCCCTTGTCACACACACACGGTGAGGCCCCCGTCTCTCACACACACACTGAGGCCCCCCTGTCACACACACACAGCGTGGCCCCCCTGTCTCACACACACACCTGAGACCCCCCCAGTGTCACACACACACACACACACACACACATACACAGCGAGGTCCCCCCCCTGTCACACACACACGGTGATGCCCCCCCCTGTCTCACACACACACAGTGAGCCCCGTCACACACACACACACACACGGTGAGGCCCCCCTGTCACACACACACACACACACGGTGAGGCACCCCTGTCACACACACACACACACGATGAGGCACCCCTGTCACACACACACGATGAGGCACCCCTGTCACACACACACGAGGAGGCCCCCCCTGTCACACAAACACGGTGAGGCCCCCCATCACACACACACGGTGAGGCCCCCTCTGTCACACACACACGGTGAGGCCCCCCCTGTCACACACACACACACGGTGAGGCCCCCCCTGTCACACACACACACACGGTGAGGCCCCCTGTCACACACACACGGTGAGGCACCCGTCACACACACACACACACACACACACACACACACAGTGAGGCACCCCTGTCACACACACGGTGAGGCACCCGTCACACACACACGGTGAGGCACCCCTGTCACACACACACGGTGAGGCACCCGTCACACACACACACACGGTGAGGCACCCCGGTCACACACACACACACAGTGAGGCACCCCAGTCACACACACACACACACACACACACACACAGTGAGGCACCCCTGTCACACACACACACACATGGTGAGGCCCCCTTGTCACACACACACGGTGAGGCCCCCGTCTCTCACACACACAATGAGGCCCCCCTGTCACACACACACAGCGTGGCCCCCCTGTCTCACACACACACCTGAGACCCCCCCAGTGTCACACACACACACACACACACACATACACAGCGAGGTCCCCCCCCTGTCACACACACACGGTGATGCCCCCCCTGTCTCACACACACACAGTGAGCCCCGTCACACACACACACACACGGTGAGGCCCCCCTGTCACACACACACACACACACACACACACACACACACACACACACACACACACACACACACGGTGAGGCACCCCTGTCACACACACACGGTGAGGCACCCGTCACACACACACGGTGAGGCACCCCGGTCACACACACACACAGTGAGGCACCCCAGTCACACACACACAGTGAGGCACCCCTGTCACACACGGTGAGGCACCCGTCACACACACACACACACACACACACACACACACACACACACACAGTGAGGCACCCGTCACACACACACACGGTGAGGCCCCCTTGTCACACACACGGTGAGGCACCCCTGTCGTACACAGCGAGTCACCACTATCTCTGTATATTTCCAGGCAGTATAAATCCCAGACCAGAGACTAGCCTTAGATGAGCAAGATAGCCTTGACCACCAAGCCCTAGCATGCCACTCCTCTCCCGTAATACAGAGTGTCCGGGATCCAGTCTCTGCTACACAGCGCCGTGTACACCAAGAATACAAAGTCATTCAAACATGCTCATCTGCAGTACACAAAGGAGCCACCAGGCGCCGCTGCAAATTAAAGAGCATGTGGGACGGTCCTTTAGGGCAGGAGTGGCCAACTCCAGGGCCACCAACAGGTCAGGTTTTCAGGATATCCCTGCTTCAGCACAGGTGGCACAATCATGACTGCATACCTGTGCTGAAGCAGGGATAACCCTGCTGATGGCCGTTGAAGACTGGAGTTGGCCGCCCATGCGTTACGGGTGACCACGGGTGACCAGCGTGTGGTACTAGGGAGGGAGTGATGGATGGAAGCCGAGCTAAAAGGAATATAAACAGCTACACACCTAGTAACACAAATGGGACTAGTTTTCTGTAAGCGTGTGAAGGATAAAAAAAAAATCATCAAGAGATCAGTTTAACTTTTAATCAACGGATAATCCTGCGTCCAAATGTAATGCGCAATAACCCCGAAGTCTCCCCAATCCTGAGGACGGAGGCCTAAAGGGGTCAGTCCCTCCTAGGGGCAAAGTGTACTAATGGCAGTGACAGGGTTAAGGGGTCAGTCCCTCCTAGGGGCAAAGTGTACTAATGGCAGTGACAGGGTTAAGGGGTCAGTCCCTCCTAGGGGCAAAGTGTACTAATGGCAGTGACAGGGTTAAGGTGTCGGTCACTCCTAGGGGCAAAGTGTACTAGTGACAGTGACGGGGTTAAGGTGTCGGTCACTCCTAGGGGCAAAGTGTAAAGGAGGAATGGAATGTTAGACTGAAACACTCCCCCATAAAGAGAGACAGGAGAATTGCAATTTTAATTTAATTTCCAGAGGAACTAAAGCCAAATTGCTTTTAGCGTAGCGCTATTTGTTTAGCTAAGCCGACTAGCTTGTGACTTTGTGTACCCCCGGCTGCGTGTGCGCGTCCCTTTAAATTCCCACAAGCGGACATTCACTAATCTTCCCAACAGCGCCTACTCCCGAACCCCAGAGCTGAGAGTGGGGGGCACCCGATAACGAGCACTTACTACGCATTGGGCCACTCCTGCAGAATTGAACGAGAAATGCCCCTCATACCGGGCAGGACAAGTAATAATGGGGTTAACGGGAAGACGTCCTGAAAGGGCGTTTTGATTTGGGGGTCAAAGGTAAACGTGAGGGGACCCCCCCCCTCCCCGGGTGAAACGTTGGCACACGCCCTCCCGCCGTGGCACTCGCCTGGCGGACGATACTCTGGATCAGCTTGTCCATGGTGAAGGCGATGAAGGCGTGGATGGTGAACATTTCCCGCAGCGAGTCCTCGTACTGATTGGAATCCATGTTTCCGTCCAGCAGGTTCCGCACCATGTCCAGGAATGCTGGGTAATAATCCTCCACTTCGATATCCACTGGGGGGGGAGGGGAGAGGCCGTTCGGTTAGTAACGGGGGGGGGGGGGGACGTCTAATCTGCAAAGTGTACTGAATGGGGGGGAGGTTGGGGGGGCCTCGATTACATGCGCAGTTAAAGGAGCCTGAGAGAGAAACGTGAGGCAGCCATTATGTGTGTGCGCGCCAAACGGATTCCCATTGGAGATTTCTGTACCGAGGCAAGATGAAAAGGATAACACAATGATATTGGGGCCCCTTCGTGGGCTGAAGATTAGCTCTGTGCACAGAGATGGGGCTAAAAGCTTCTCTAGTGCAGGGAAAGCTACACAGCATTGTAACTGAGGGCAACAGAAAAAAAGAGAGGGGGGAGGAGAAGCAGGAGGGGGGAGAAGAGAAGCAGGAGGGGGGAGAAGAGAAGCAGGAGGGGGGAGAAGAGAAGCAGGAGGGGGGAGAAGAGAAGCAGGAGGGGGAGAGAAGAGACGCATGAGGGAGGGTAGAGACGCATGAGGGGGGGAAGAGAAGCAGGAGGGATAAAGAGAAGCAGGAGGGGGGGAAGAGAAGCGGGGGGGGAAGAGAAGCAGGAGGGGGGAGGAAGAGAAGCAGGAGGGAAGAAGAGAAGCAGGAGGGATGAAGAGAAGCAGGAGGGGGGGAAGAGAAGCAGGAGGGGGGGAAGAGAAGCAGGAGGGGGGAAGAGAAGCAGGAGGGGGGGAAGAGAAGCAGGAGGGGATGAAGAGAAGCAGGAGGGGAGGAAGAAAAGCAGGAGGGGAGGAAGAAAAGCAGGAGGGAGGAAGAAAAGCAGGAGGGGGGAAGAAAAGCAGGAGGGGGGAAGAAAAGCAGGAGGGGGGAAGAAAAGCAGGAGGGGGGAAGAAAAGCAGGAGGGGGGAAGAGAAGCAGGAGGGGGAGAAGAGAAGCAGGAGGGGGGAGGAGAAGCTGGAGGGGGGGGAGAGAAGCAGGAGGGATAAAGAGAAGCAGGAGGGATAAAGAGAAGCAGGAGGGGGAGAGAAGAGAAGCAGGAGGGGGAGAGAAGAGAAACAGGAGGGGGAGAGAAGAGAAGCAGGAGGGGGGAGAAGAGAAGTAGGAGGGGGAGAGAAGAGAAGCAGGAGGGCGGGAAGAGACGCAGGAGGGGGGAGAAGAGAAGCAGGAGGGGGAGAGAAGAGAAGCAGGAGGGGGGAAGAGACGCATGAGGGGGGGGAAGAGACGCATGAGGGGGGGGAAGAGACGCATGAGGGGGGGGAAGAGACGCATGAGGGGGGGGAAGAGACGCATGAGGGGGGGGAAGAGACGCATAAGGTGGGGAAGAGACGCATGAGGGGGGAAGAGACGCATGAGGGGGGGAAGAGACGCATGAGGGGGGGAAGAGACGCATGAGGGGGGAAGAGACGCATGAGGGATGGGAAGAGACGCATGAGGGGGGGAAGAGACGCATGAGGGGGGGAAGAGACGCTTGAGGGGGGGAAGAGACGCATGAGGGGGGGAAGAGACGCATGAGGGGGGGAAGAGACGCATGAGGGGGGGGGGGAAGAGACGCATGAGGGGGGGGGGGAAGAGACACATGAGGGGGGGGAAAGAGACGCATGAGGGGGGGAAAGAGACGCATGAGGGGGGGGAAGAGACGCATGAGGGGGGGAAGAGACGCGTGAGGGGGGGGAAGAGACACGTGAGGGGGGGAAAGAGACGCATGAGGGGGGGAAAGAGACGCATGAGGGGGGGGAAAGAGACGCATGAGGGGGGGAAAGAGAAGCATGAGGGGGGGAAAGAGAAGCATGAGGGGGGGAAAGAGACGCATGAGGGGGGGGAAAGAGACGCATGAGGGGGGGAAGAGACGCATGAGGGGGGGTAGAGACGCATGAGGGGGGGAAGAGACGCATGAGGGGGGAGGAAGAGAAGCAGGAGGGATGAAGAAGAGAAGCAGGAGGGATGAAGAGAAGCAGGAGGGGGGGGAAGAGAAGCAGGAGGGGGGGGAAGAGAAGCAGGAGGGGGGGAAGAGAAGCAGGAGGGGGGGGAGAGAAGCAGGAGGGGGGGAAGAGAAGCAGGAGGGGGGGAAGAGAAGCAGGAGGGGGGGGAAGAGAAGCAGGAGGGGGGGAGAGAAGCAGGAGGGATGGGAAGAGACGCATGAGGGGGGGAAGAGACGCATGAGGGGGGGAAGAGACGCTTGAGGGGGGGAAGAGACGCATATGGGGGGGAAGAGACGCATGAGGGGGGGAAGAGACGCATGAGGGGGGGGGGAAGAGACGCATATGGGGGGGGGAAGAGACGCATGAGGGGGGGGGAAGAGACGCATGAGGGGGGGAAAGAGACGCATGAGGGGGGGAAGAGAAGCATGAGGGGGGGGAAGAGACGCATGAGGGGAGGGAAGAGACGCATGAGGGGGGGAAGAGACGCATGAGGGGGGGGAAGAGACACGTGAGGGGGGGAAAGAGACGCATGAGGGGGGGGAAAGAGACGCATGAGGGGGGGGAAAGAGACGCATGAGGGGGGGAAAGAGATGCATGAGGGGGGGAAAGAGACGCATGAGGGGGGGGAAAGAGACGCATGAGGGGGGGAAGAGACGCATGAGGGGGGGTAGAGACGCATGAGGGGGGGAAGAGACGCATGAGGGGGGAGGAAGAGAAGCAGGAGGGATGAAGAAGAGAAGCAGGAGGGATGAAGAGAAGCAGGAGGGGGGGGAAGAGAAGCAGGAGGGGGGGAAGAGAAGCAGGAGGGGGGGGGAGAGAAGCAGGAGGGGGGGAAGAGAAGCAGGAGGGGGGGAAGAGAAGCAGGAGGGGGGGGAAGAGAAGCAGGAGGGGGGGAGAGAAGCAGGAGGGGGGAAGAGAAGCAGGAGGGGATGAAGAGAAGCAGGAGGGGGGGAAGAAAAGCAGGAGGGGGGGAGGAAGAGAAGCCGGAGGGATGAGGAAGAGAAGCAGGAGGGATGAAGAGAAGCAGGAGGGGGGGGAAGAGAAGCAGGAGGGGGGGAAGAGAAGCAGGAGGGGGGAAGAGAAGCAGGAGGGGGGGAAGAGAAGCAGGAGGGGGGGAGAGAAGCAGGAGGGGGGGAAGAGAAGCAGAAGGGGATGAAGAGAAGCAGGAGGGGGGGAAGAGAAGCAGGAGGGGGGAGAAGAGAAGCAGGAGGGGGGAAGAGAAGCAGGAGGGGGGGAAGAGAAGCAGGAGGGGGGAGAAGAGAAGCAGGAGGGGGGAAGAGAAGCAGGAGGGGGAAGAGAAGCAGGAGGGATACAGAGAAGCAGGAGGGATAAAGAGAAGCAGGAGGGGAGGAAGAGAAGCAGGAGGGGGGGGGAGAGAAGCAGGAGGGGGGGGAAGAGAAGCAGGAGGGGGGGAGAGAAGCAGGAGTGGGGGGAGAGAAGCAGGAGGGGGGATGAAGTGAAGCAGGAGGTGGAGCGAAGAAACAGGAAGGTGACGGGGAGAAAGAGCGGAGACATACATGAGTGGACAAACACTGAGGGGGTTATTAATTGAACTGCAATAGTGCCGATCGGGAAGCATTATCGAACACCTATGGACTTCAATACTTTTCCGTGTGATCACGCCCCATCAGCCCCGTGGCAGTTTAACCCTTAAAGTGCCATGGCCCCGTCTACATAGTGCGCTCACGGGACCGTGGCAGCCATTGTGCTGGTAACAGAAGAGGTGTCCCCTCCTCGCCCCCTCCCTGGTCATATCGCGTCGGAAACGCCACGGGAACGCAGGACGCCATTCACGTGGCAATAAATCCCCCTCCGTTGGGCATGACGTGGTCCCTACGTCCTCGGGGCGACCGACGGGATAATGAATCATCCCCAAAGGACCCCCACATCTAATCCATGGACAGACTAAGCAGCCCCCTAACACCCCTCCACCCCCCCCCCCCCCACTTACTGGGCTCCTTCAGCCGCAGCTGGACGGCGGGGCTGTCGTTCTTGTCCCTCTTCATCCCCAGCACCTCTCGCTCCCAGTCCCTCTCCCGGCCCTCCTCCTCCACCTGCCGCTCCGCCTGCCCGTAGATGCGCAGCAGGCGCCCGCACAGGATCTGGTGCAGCCGCAGGAAGATGTACCAGTTGTTGTTGACGTAGAACATGTTGTACGCCTCCTCCACCCCCCGCAGCTTCTGGGCCGCCGTGCTGCTGAACATCAGCTTGGCCTTCGGGGGGCTGCTCCCCCCGCTGCCGCCCCCCACCCCGTTGTGCTTCTTGGCGCCGTCCTCCGCCTCGGCCGGCTCCTCGTCATCTTCGTCCTCGACGTCCGAGAGCTCCCCGCGCTGCGAGAAGAGCAGGTCCGGGATGAAGTGGTAGACGATCTGCTTGATCTTGTACTTGTCCTCCTTCTGGATGCCCGCCTGGCGCTTCACGTGGTGGATGATGAGCGAGGCGGCGTCCTCCAGGATCTGCTTGTCCTCGTACGTCAGGGTGATGTGGGGTCCCGAGGGGACGCCGGAGTTATCCTCCGACGCCTGCTCCTGTCGCTGTAGAGAGAGAGAGAGAGAGACGGACGGGAGACACGAAAAAAGGGGGCCGTCAACCGGGGGAAGTGCTCCTGCTATCTTCTACTAACTCGAGCCCCGTCCCTGGGCTCTTTAACCCCTTGGCTGCCAGGTAGGGGTTCGAGTGCTGCCAGTCAAGATGTCAAAGTCAATTCTGACCTTGGGGCCTCTTCCACCAAGATCTTGACCAAATTGAAGAGAAGAAGGGCAGGGGGTGATAACGCTTCCTAGATCTTTGGCGAGGACCCAACCTAGAGTAGGGTGGACAACTCTGGGGACCAGATCTCCGAAGGAAATACATTGGAGTGTGTGCAAAGAAGAGAGTGTTAGAAATTGTGTATGATCTCCAGCACGGGGCGGGCCAACTGCAGTCCTCAAGGACCACCGACAGGTCAGGTTGTAAAGGATATCCCTGCTTCAGCCCAGAGGGCTCAATAAGAGTCTCAGTCATAATGACAAACTCCAATCCTCAAGAGCCACCAAGCGACCAGGTATTGGGGATATCCCTGCTTCCGCCTTCGACTGAGCCACTGATTGAGCTACAACCTGTGCTGAACCAGGGATATCCTTAAAACCTGGCATGGTGGTGGCCCTTGAGGACTGGAGTTGGCCACCCAGCCCATGTCTCATCAGGAAAGGCTAATGAAACTTAAACGTGCCCAGCTTGGAGAGGCGAGAGAAGGGGGAGAATAGCAGACACTTTTGAACACCTCAATGGTTTTAACCAGGGGCCGGAAGGCAGCGGTTTGCAATAGAAAGAAATGCAAGAGCGAGAGGTCGTTCTCGGGCGCGGGAGGGTGGGAGCCTCAGGGGGAAATGTGAGGAAGTACTCCGCAGAAAGGGTGGTGGATTCGTGCAATAGCAACCCAGCAGAGGTGGTAGTGACTAAATAGGAAGGAAAGCAAAAGGGACGGGAGCAGAATGGACAAATGGGCGTACGAGACTTGGCAGCCCCGGCGGTGGGGTCAGGCGGTTCACGTCTCCCTCACCTCGTCGTAGATGCTCTCGATCTCGTTGAGCAGGCTCTTGGAGCGCAGCACCTTGGTATCGATCTGCTTGTAGTTGATGCCCTGGTGGTCCAGCGACTTCAGGTAATACTTCTCGTTCTGCTCCCGCCAGATCTTGTTGAAGCCCCGTTGGGCCTCCCGCCACTCCTCTTCCTTCATCTTCAACCTGCGGAGGAGGCACGGTGCAAGAGCGGTGAGGGTGGGAGACTGTATTGTATAGCGCCATTAATGTACATAGCGCTTCACAGCAGTAATACACCTGACAATCATATAAATAACACATCAAGGGGAGAAGTGCCTCACGCATAAAAGTAACATTTTGGAAAAGGAGACCCTGCTCTGAAGAGCTTACAATCTAATTGGTAGGTAGAAAGGTCGTGTAGAGACAGTAGGAGGGAGTTCTGGTACGTGCGTCTGCAGGGGGCCAAGCTTTATGTATACAGTGTAAAACTATCACTCATAGAGCTACTCGTATGCTTCTTTAAGCAAGTGTGTCTTAAGGTGGGTGTTAAAGGTGGATAGAGAGGGTGCTAGTCGGGTGCTGAGGGGAAGGGCATTCCAGAGGTGTGGGGCAGTCAGTGAGAAAGGTTTAACGCGGGAGAGGGCTTTAGATACAAAGGGAGTAGAGAGAAGACATCCTTGAGCAGAATGCAGGAGTTGGGATGGTGCATAGCGAGAAATTAGGGCTGAGATGTAAGGAGGGGCAGAAGAGTGTAAAGCTTTAAAAGTGAGGAGGAGAATTGAGTGCGAGATGTGGAATTTGATAGGAAGCCAGGAGAGGGATTTCAGCAGTGGAGAAGCTGAGACAGATTTAGGAAAGAGGAGAGTGATTCTGGCAGCAGCGTTTAGGATAGATTGTAGGGGAAATATGTGAGAGGCAGGAAGGCCGGACAGCAGGAGGTTACAGTAATCAAGACGGGAGAGAATGAGGGCCTGAGTCAGCGTTTTTGCAGTCGAGCAACAGAGGAAAGGGCGTATCTTAGTGATATTGCGGAGGGAAAAAACGACAGGTTTTAGATACCTTTTGAATGTGAGAGGAGAAAGTGAGAGAGGAGTTGAGTGTGACCCCTAGGCAGCGTGCTTGGGCTACTGGGTGAATGATGGTACTTCCAACAGTAATGTGGAAGGAGGTAGTGGGGCCAGGTTTGGGAGGAAGTATGAGGAGCTCTGTTTTTGCCATGTTAAGTTTAAATCGGCGGAGGGCCATCCAGGAAGATATAGCAGAGAGATATTCAGAAACTTTGGTCTGTACAGTAGGAGTAAGGTCAGTGGTTAAAAAGTAAATGCGTGTCGTCAGCATAGAGGTGATATTTGAACACAAGAAATGTGATTAGGTCACCTAGAGAGAGTGTGTACAGAGAAAAGAGTAGAGGTCCCAGGACAGAGCCCTGGGGTACCCCCACAGAGAGATCGATAGAGGAGGAGGTGGTGTTGGCAAAAGAGACACTGAAAGTACGATGGGAGAGGTAGGATGAGATCCAGGATAGAGCTTTGTTCCGAATACCAAGAGTATGGAGAATGTGGAAGAGAAGAGGGTGGTCCACGGTGTCAAATGCTGCAGAGAGCTCGAGTAATATGAGCAGAGTGTAATGACCTCTGTCTTTGGCAGCATAAAGGTCATTCGTTATTTTAGTGAGGGCTGTTTCAGTGGAGTGAGCAGTTGAGAGGGATGGGTGCAAACACTGGAATGGGAATCAGAGGGGGGGGGATGGGGTGCTGTCTGCGGTCCCCTTGCTGAACTTGAGATCTTTCCATCACAGAGGGGACCTGGGAGGAGAGCTCGAGGGGGGCTGGGAGAGTTAGATGGAGCCTTTCCAAACACGCAACGGAGAAGCTGCATATTATATGATATTGCAAAGGAAACGTTCATAAGTGGAACTACAAAGAGAGTACGTTCGCTATAAAACCCATACATGTATATACGCATTATATTTATGTATACATTCACACACACACAATATAAGTATACGCACATCATAAACACACCGTCAGAAGTAGATTAGAAGAGCACGTGGACAAATAAATACAGAAGATAATCAAAAGCCCCGAACCCCCAGCCCTGCTCTCAACTCGTTCGGCCTCAGGATTACATTGGGGGTCCGAGAGTTAGGAGGGGTCCCCTCTGCAGGTCACTCACCTCTTCAGCACGATGGGGACGGCGACGGCCGGATTCTTCTTCAGCCCGTCGATGATGTCGGCAGCCTTATCGGCGTATATCCTCTGCAGGGCTTTGCGGTGGATGACCTCGGACGTCCCTCCCAGCGTGTTGTCCAGCCGGAACTTGGCCTGGTCCTCAGCCGACAGCCGGGACATCTTCTTCTGGATGCTCTCCAGAACACGGATGGTGGCCAGGTTGGTCTCCAGCACGACGTCAAGCTGAAGCACGGAGAGGACAGGGGTCAGAGGCTGGACGTTGCGCAGAGATGGGACCTTTTAGGGCAATTCTTACGAAAATGTGTTATCAACAGAAAACATTTTCTTAAGAACTGCAATAAAACCTGTTTTAATAAAGTTTTAACATTTTATAAATGAAAGGTGTTCTTAAATGGAGGCAGTATCTCTGTGAGAGAGATGAGGGGATGTTAGGGGGATGGGAGCAGTGTAGATGGGGGATGGGAGCAGTGTAGATGGGTGATGGGAGCAGTGTAGATGGGTGATGGGAGCAGTGTAGATGGGGGATGGGAGCAGTGTAGGTGAGTGATGGGATGAGGGGGATGGGAGCAGTGTAGGTGAGTGATGGGATGAGGCGCATGTTAGGGAGATGGGAGCAGTGTAGGTGAGTGATGGGATGAGGGGGATGTTAGGGAGATAGGAGCAGTGTATGTGAGTGATGGGATGAGGGGGATGTTAGGGAGATGGGAGCAGTGTATGTGAGTGATGGGATGAGGGGGATGTTAGGGAGATGGGAGCAGTGTAGGTGAGTGATGGGATGAGGCGCATGTTAGGGAGATGGGAGCAGTGTAGGTGAGTGATGGGATGAGGGGGATGTTAGGGAGATAGGAGCAGTGTATGTGAGTGATGGGATGAGGGGGATGTTAGGGAGATGGGAGCAGTGTATGTGAGTGATGGGATGAGGGGGATGTTAGGGAGATGGGAGCCGTGTAGGTGAGGGATGGGATGAGGGGGATGGGAGCAGTGTAGGTGAGTGATGGGATGAGGGGGATGTTAGGGGGATGGGAGCAGTGTAGGTGAGAGTGATGGGATGAGGGGGATGTTAGGGAGATGGGAGCAGTGTAGGTGAGTGTTGGTATGAGGGGGATGTTAGGGAGATGGGAGCAGTGTAGGCGAGTGATGGGATGAGGGGGATGGGAGCAGTGCAGGTGAGTGTTGGTATGAGGGGGATGTTAGGGGGATGTGAGTAGTGTAGGTGAGTGATGGGATGAGGGGCATGTTAGGGAGATAGGAGCAGTGTAGGTGAGTGATGGGATGAGGGGGATGGGAGCAGTGTAGGTGAGAGTGATGGGATGAGGGTGATGTGAGCAGTGTAGGTGAGTGATGGGATGAGGGGGATTGGAGCAGTGTAGGTGAGTGATGGGATGAGGGGGATTGGAGCAGTGTAGGTGAGTGATGGGATGAGGGGGATGGGAGCAGTGTAGGTGAGTGATGGGGTGAGGGGGATGGGAGCAGTGTAGGTGAGTGATGGGGTGAGGGGGATTGGAGCAGTGTAGGTGAGTGATGGGATGAGTGGGATTGGAGCAGTGTAGGTGAGTGATGGGATGAGGGGGATGGGAGCAGTGTAGGTGAGTGATGGGGTGAGGGGGATGTGAGCAGTGTAGGTGAGTGATGGGATGGGTGGGGATGTTAGGGGGATGTGAGCAGTGTAGGTGAGAGTGATGGGATGAGGGGGATGTGAGCAGCGTAGGTGAGTGATGGGATGAGGGGGATGTTAGGGGGATGGGAGCAGTGTAGGTGAGTGATGGGATGAGGGGGATGTTAGGGAGATGGGAGCAGTGTAGGCGAGTGATGGGAGCAGTGTAGGCGAGTGATGGGATGAGGGGGATGTTAGGGAGATGGGAGCAGTGTAGATGGGGGATGGGAGCAGTGTAGGTGAGAGTGATGGGATGAGGGGGATGGGAGCAGTGTAGGTGATTGTTGGTATGAGGGGGATGTTAGGGGGATGGGAGCAGTGTAGGTGAGTGTTGGTATGAGGGGGATGTTAGGGGGATGGGAGCAGTGTAGGTGAGTGATGGGATGAGGGGGATGTTAGGGAGATGGGAGCAGTGTAGGCGAGTGATGGTATGAGGGGGATGTGAGCAGCGTAGGTGAGGGATGGGATGAGGGGGATGTTAGGGAGATGGGAGCAGTGTAGGCGAGTGATGGTATGAGGGGGATGTGAGCAGCGTAGGTGAGGGATGGGATGAGGGGGATGTTAGGGAGATGGGAGCAGTGTAGGTGAGTGTTGGTATGAGGGGGATGTTAGGGGGATGTGAGTAGTGTAGGTGAGTGTTGGGATGAGGGGGATGTTAGGGAGATGGGAGCAGTGTAGGTGAGTGATGGGATGAGGGGGATGGGAGCAGTGTAGGTGAGTGTTGGGATGAGGGGGATGTTAGGGAGATGGGAGCAGTGTAGGTGAGTGATGGGATGAGGGGGATGTTAGGGAGATGGGAGCAGTGTAGGTGAGTGATGGGATGAGGGGGATGTTAGGGAGATGGGAGCAGTGTAGGCGAGTGATGGTATGAGGGGGATGTGAGCAGCGTAGGTGAGTGATGGGATGAGGGGGATGTTAGGGGGATGGGAGCAGTGTAGGTGAGTGATGGGATGAGGGGGGTGGGAGCAGTGTAGGCGAGTGATGGGATGAGGGGCATGTTAGGGAGATGGGAGCAGTGTAGGTGAGTGATGGGATGAGGGTGATGGGAGCAGTGTAGGTGAGTGATGGGATGAGGGGGATGGGAGCAGTGTAGGTGAGTGATGGGATGAGGGGGATGTTAGGGAGATGGGAGCAGTGTAGGTGAGTGATGGGATGAGGGGGATGTTAGGGAGATGGGAGCAGTGTAGGCGAGTGATGGTATGAGGGGGATGTGAGCAGCGTAGGTGAGTGATGGGATGAGGGGGATGGGAGCAGTGTAGGTGAGTGATGGGATGAGGGGGATGTTAGGGGGATGGGAGCAGTGTAGGTGAGTGATGGGAGCAGTGTAGATGGGGGATGGGAGCAGTGTAGATGGGGGATGGGAGCAGTGTAGATGGGTGATGGGAGCAGTGTAGATGGGGGATGGGAGCAGTGTAGATGGGGGATCGGAGCAGTGTAGATGGGGGATGGGAGCAGTGTAGATGGGGGATGGGATGAGGAGGATGTTAGGGGGATGTGAGCAGTGTAGGTGAGTGATGGGATGAGGGGGATGTTAGGGGGATGGGAGCAGTGTAGGTGAGAGTGATGGGATGAGGGGGATGTGAGCAGTGTAGGTGAGTGATGGGATGAGGGGCATGTTAGGGAGATGGGAGCAGTGTAGGTGAGAGTGATGGGATGAGGGGGATGTTAAAGGGATGTGAGCAGTGTAGGTGAGTGATGGGATGAGGGTGATTTGAGCAGTGTAGGTGAGTGATGGGATGAGGGGGATGGGAGCAGTGTAGGTGAGTGATGGGATGAGGGGGATGTTGGGGAGATGGGAGCAGTGTAGATGAGTGTTGGTATGAGGGGGATGTTAAAGAGATGGGAGCAGTGTAGGTGAGAGTGATGGGATGAGGGGGATGTTAAAGCGATGTGAGCAGTGTAGGTGAGTGATGGGATGAGGGTGATTTGAGCAGTGTAGGTGAGTGATGGGATGAGGGGGATGTTGGGGAGATGGGAGCAGTGTAGATGAGTGTTGGTATGAGGGGGATGTTAAAGGGATGGGAGCAGTGTAGGTGAGTGATGGGATGAGGTGGGATGGGAGCAGCGTAGGTGAGAGTGATGGGATGAGGGGGATGGGAGCAGTGTAGGTGAGTGATGGGATGAGGGGGATGTTAGGGAGATGGGAGCAGAGTAGATGAGTGATGGGATGAGGGGGATGTTAGGGAGATGGAAGCAGTGTAGGTGAGTGATGGGATGAGGGGGATGTTAGGGAGATGGGAGCAGTGTAGGTGAGTGATGGGATGAGGGGGATGTTAGGGAGATGGGAGCAGTGTAGGTGAGTGATGGGATGAGGGGGATGTTAGGGAGATGGGAGCAGTGTAGGTGAGTGATGGGATGAGGGGGATGTTAGGGAGATGGGAGCAGTGTAGGTGAGTGATGGGATGAGGGGGATGGGAGCAGTGTAGGTGAGTGATGGGATGAGGGGGATGTTAGGGAGATGGAAGCAGTGTAGGTGAGTGATGGAATGGGATGCCAACCTCAAGGTCATTAATAAACAAGTTAAAAAGCAGGGGTCCCAGTACCGATCCCTGAGGTACTCCACTCACGACTTCAGCCCAACCTGAAAAAGTTCCATTTATGACAACCCTCTGTTGTCTATCCTTTGTGTGAGTGCGGCCTACAGTATGTAGGCCGGACAATACGGAGTTTAAAGCAACACTTCCTGGAACACCGTGGGAATATATTAAAAGGAGTTATCACCCACGGCGTTTCCAGGCATTTTAATATTAAACACAACAGAGACCGTAAGGGGTTAAAGATCTTAGGTATAGAACATATCAAAAATAGTGAGTATGGTGGTGATAGACTAATGTCACTAAGGAGAAGGGAAACTTACTGGATATACCAGTTAGGTACGATGTCACCCAATGGCCTCAATGAGGACATAGATCTGGCAGCTTTTTTTATAGGATTTTCATAGTATTATTGATTTTGATTGATGTTAATTCTGTTTGATATGTTTAAGATATTAGAGTGCAACTTATTATGGCTGTGGGATCCTATGATATTAACAACCATTTTTTAATAATTTTATTTTAAGGAATGTACTAATTTATTTCTATTAATAATTTTTAAGATGTGCCAAATTTAGTGCCAAACAATCAATATGAACAAAATATATATTTTTTTTTTTTTTTTTTAATTCCATTCAGGTTGTGTAATAATTATTGATCTAGAGTGTTGTGAAATAAATGTTTATTTATATATTATCACAACACAGGAGAGGAAACACACCACTCACTTAATCAACAATATCAGAATTATTTTAAATTCACGTGTCATAGTTGTGACACAAATGGGTGCTGCCTATGTACTTGAAGTTAATAATATTAACAATTGAATGAAAATGTGACAAAGTCACAAAGTCACCCACAGAAAGTACATTTGTGGTGCACACCACACTAATATATATTTTTATATAGTGATGATATACTGTGAAAAAACATAAGTGACAAAAGTGACTAAAAAATATGTCTAATTACACAATTCATCCAACTTCTTGACAAAATCTAATAACCGTGTGTATGTTCACAGAAGGTAAGCAGCAGACCGCAGCACCTAACACATATATAAGAGTGAATCAATGGGGAATCCCTGTTGCTAGCCTAACATATGAATGCCATTACTGTTAACAGCCCAGCTCTAACATCGCTGGCAAATTGTACTCGGGAAAACCTATTTCTAGTGATACAATTGATACATATAGTTCATGTAGCACTCAAGTTGCAACAAAAACACTCATAGAAGTAGCCACATAATACTTAGCTACAGTGCTGTCAGTCTCAGCCCTCAGCCCTCCAGGAACGAGGTTGAATGCAACTTGAGTGCTACATGCACTATATGTATCAATTGTATCACTAGAAATTTTGTCAAGAAGTTGGATGAATTGTGTAATTAGACATATGTATTGGTCTCAGCGTTCCAGATTCATTAGATCATCTGGGTAAAAGTCCACTAATTTAGGGCTGTCTATATTAATTATAGCCGTTGAGTTTATTGATTGACCTATCTTGTGACCAATCAGTTTGCACCACGTGGGATTTTTAATTGTAAAGTTTTTTTTTTGTTTTTTTTGTCACTTTTGTCTTTTCACAGTATATCATCACTATATAAAATATAAATATATATTAGTGTGGTGTGCACCACAAATGTACTTTCTGTGGGTGACTTTGTGACTTTGTCATTCAATTGTTAATTTTATATATTATCACAAGCACTTTAATACCTTACGGGGTTTTATAGCTCCTTTAATTTTGCCAGTAGCACCTATTTTAAAAACAAGTATGGTGCCATCTATTGGTTGTAGTAGTACATTATCGTCTCCTTGTATGCTGCAGCCATGATAGAATTGTTGGAGAAGTGTCCCCATTGGTTGGGGACCCTTACTATTGGTGATAGATAGTCCAGCAGCCTTGTGGATACAGAGCCCCTGACGAAGAGAAAGTGTTTCTCGAAACGCGTAGGGCTGTATCCACTAATAGTGCAGACCAATAAATGAATGAATGTATGTGCAAACAATAGTCTCTAAATAGGTCTCACTCACAATAAATGGAATAGTAACAGACGTGTAAGAGATCCTTCTCTCCCTGACAAGAGCCCTGTGATAATGGAAGCCCTCTGATACTGGTATTGCTAGAGCTGTATGTCAGGTGGGCTAGATGTGTCCATACATGCTGAGTGTACCTCCCGGGGATGTAGTAAAAGAAAGAGAGCACACACTAGTATAGTACATAGGGGTATAATGTGGCACAAGGAACACACAGGTAATGCACTCACATTTGTACAAAGTACACAGGCGTTGGAGAGGAGCGTTGGTGACTCCTGAGGAAGTGGCAACCGCTACGAAACGCGTAGAGTCTGTTTAGCCTGTTGGAGGACATTGCTGGGGGAGAATTAGTGTGAGGAGGTGCTGGCAAATAAGCTGTAGAGATCAGAGCGGCAGACAGCTTCTTCCGCCCTGACCGCCGCGTCACAGGAAGTGACGTCACCGGATGTGACGCATGCGGAAGGATCTCAGAGTGACTGTATCAGCGTCGTCTCCCCCACGAGTCACCAACGGTCCTCTCCAACGCCTGTGTACTTTGTACAAATGTGAGTGCATTACCTGTGTGTTCCTTGTGCCACATTATACCCCTATGTACTATACTAGTGTGTGCTCTCTTTCTTTTACTACATCCCCGGGAGGTACACTCAGCATGTATGGACACATCTAGCCCACCTGACATACAGCTCTAGCAATACCAGTATCAGAGGGCTTCCATTATCACAGGGCTCTTGTCAGAGAGAGAAGGATCTCTGACACGTCTGTTACTATTCCATTTATTGTGAGTGAGACCTATTTAGAGACTATTGTTTGCACATACATTCATTCATTTATTGGTCTGCACTATTATTTCTTCCACTTTTTTCCCTGCATAGTATCTCGAGATCTGAGCGCTCCCCCCACCTGGAAGACATCGCAAGAATTCTGGACCTGGACAGTCCTTTAAGGGTGAAGAGCTGCTGTTTATATTATTCACTTTTTTGGTGAAGGATATTGTATTCACTATATTTATTTATATATTCTTTGAGGTTCACATTTATATATCACTTTAATAATTTATATCACTTTAATTAGTTCACTATTAGAAGCGCCCGGTATCATTTTTCTTTGTTGCTGTATCCACTGGGGCTGCAGAAATCTGCGCATGATCAGAGGATCCTGAGTCTGCCCAAGCCATTCTGCAAACGAGGACTTATCAGCCCAAGCCAAACCCCGAGTGACGACGCCAACGCGATGACGTCACATGCGCACATGACGCAGAAGCGGAGCAACGACGAACACCAGAGGAGAGTGTCTGGGACTGTAGCTTCATCCAGGCAGGAGACTGGGACACTTCGGCTATTCTGGTGTACGCCTACACCACGGATCTTCACTTGCAGATGTGCCTCTTATCCTCTCATGTTTTGTAAGTGTTTTTAACCATTACTTATTAGCATTAGAACTTGATATACTGCACTATGGGTTTTGCGCCCTTTTTTTCTTTTTATCCTTCAACCAGTTTTCTATCCAGGTGTATATATTTTTATTGAGTCCAATTTGCTTTATTTTGTACACCAAACTCTTGTGTGAAACCGTATCAAAAGCCTTTGCAAAATCTAAGTAGACCACATCAAGTGCATTACCCTGGTCTAAATTCCTACTTACCTCCTCAAAGAAACAAGTACTGTTAGTTTGGCACGATCTATCCTTCATAAATCCATGCTGACTATTACTAATAATTTTGTTTTCCATTAGGTATTCCTGAATATTATCCCGTATTAAACCTTCGAGTAGTCCCCACTATTGATGTCAGGCTTACAGGTCTGTAATTTCCCGGTTGTGATCTAGCTCCCTTTATAAATATAGGCCCCACATCTGCTTTACGCCAATATTGTGGTACTGAGCCTGTGGAAATGGAGTCTTTGAATATTAAATATAATGGTTTGGCTATTACTGAGCTTAACTCCTTGAGAACTCTTGGATGTATGCCATCGGGGCCAGGTGCCTTATTTACTTTAATTTTATCAAGCTGCCTATGAACTTCTTCCTCATTTAACCAATTGTTCAATAATATGGAGGTTGTGGCTTCCTCCTGCGGCACTACTATTGAACTTGATTCTTCACTGGTAAACACAGAGGCAAAGAAATGGTTTAATACCTCTGCTTTTTCCTTATCTCCAATAATCTGCCTACCCATCTCACACTGAAAGGGTCCTATATTTTTTTTTCTCATTTTTTATTATTAAGGTACTTAAAGAACTTTTTAGGGTTGATCTTACTTTCTATTGCAATCCTTTTTTCATTTTCCATTTTGCTAATTTGATTGCCCTTTTGCAATTTTTGTTACATTCCTTATAATTTTGATACGATGTTTCTGTCCCTTCTGACTTAAAGAATCTAAACGCCTGCCTCTTCTTGTCCATTTCCTCCCCTACCTGTTTATTTAGCCACATTGGTTTTGACTTATTTATTTTATACTTATCACCCCAGGGTATACACTGATAACTGTGCTTTTCTAACAATGTTTTAAAGACAGCCCATTTATCTTCTACATTTTTCCTGCAAACATCATCCCAATGTATTACTTGTAGATAAGTCCTCAGTTTATTAAAATCTGCGTTTCTAACTAGATGCTCGATAGTGGCGTCATGGAAGAAAATCACCCCCCCCCCCCTCTCTCTCTAGGCAGTCTGTAAAAAAACGGATAAACGAGGTGATGATTATGGAGAAGCTGATGGCTTTCCTGAAGCAATCCACTGAGGAATTCTATAGAACTTGGGACCGTTGGCTTGAGAGTGAAGGTGAGACGAGGACTGCTATGCCGGAATAATCTTGTCTGACCCCTTCCGAGCGAGTAGCAAGCAGGAGATGTGTGTGATATTTCTCAAGAGCCATGGTGGATAAGGGTGGATAGGGGTGGATAGTGGTGATTGTGGGTGATTCTTTCCCTGCTAATCTCCTGTATCTTTTTGTTCATTTTTGACCCTCCCTATACTTAGATGAAGTGCGGCTATGCCTAGGGTCTGTCCAAGTTAGTCAGACATGTTTATACATGTTTATTTAGGCTGTCCGCAATAGGTGGTGTCTGGTTTATGTAAATGGCCATCCCTATGATTATTCTTCTGATACCCACATGTATGATTATTATTATTATTTTGATACCCACATGTATGATTATTATTATTCTGATACCCACATGTATGATTATTATTATTATTCTGATACCCACATGTATGACTATTCTTCCGATACCCACATGTATGATTATTATTATTCTGATACCCACATGTATGTTTATTCTTCCGATACCCACATGTATGATTATTATTATTCTGATACCCACATGTATGACTATTCTTCTGATACCCACATGTATGATTATTATTCTTCTGATACCCACATGTATGATTATTATTATTATTATTTTGATACCCACATGTATGATTATTATTCTTCTGATACCCACATGTATGATTATTATTATTATTCTGATACCCACATGTATGACTATTCTTCTGATACCCACATGTATACTATATACTGGACACCTAACAAGCTCCTATTGAACCCCCAAAATAACCACAACATATATATAAGCATATGAGTTTCACAGAGGAGTGTCAATCAGACTTAGAACTTTGCAACTAATATTGACAGATTTACTATAAATCATTCTTCCTGTTATTACACAGGTTATTAAGAATTTATATTAGCGTTAGGGACCCCTGAATTGTGGTCTGCCGTGACGTTGGCTCAGGGGCTTACAACAATTTTAGCCAAAAATGTCAAACTAAAAGACCATTTTACTTAATAGATATTTATACATATATATTTAGGCACTGTACCGTGTATAATTTTCACTGGATGTGCTAAAACTGAGCTTTGTCTGTGTTTTATGTGATACCCACATGTATCATTATTATTCTGATACCCACATGTATGTTTATTCTTCCGATACCCACATGTATGATTATTATTATTATTATTCTGGTACCCACATGTATGATTATTATTCTGATACCCGCATGTATGATTATTATTCTGATACCCACATGTATGATTATTCTTCTGATACCCACATGTATGATTATTATTATTCTTCTGATACCCACATGTATGATTATTCTTCTGATACCCACATGTATGATTATTATTATTATTATTCTGGTACCCACATGTATGATTATTATTCTGATACCCACATGTATGATTATTATTCTGATACCCACATGTATGATTATTCTTCTGATACCCACATGTATGATTATTCTTCTGATACCCACATGTATGATTATTATTCTGATACCCCACATGTATGATTATTATTCTGATACCCACATGTATGATTATTATTCTGATACCCCACATGTATGATTATTATTCTGATACCCACATGTATGATTATTATTCTGATACCCCACATGTATGATTATTATTCTGATACCCACATGTATGATTATTATTCTGATACCCCACATGTATGATTATTCTTCTGATACCCACATGTATGATTATTATTCTGATACCCACATGTATGATTATTCTTCTGATACCCACATGAATGATTATTATTCTGATACCCACATGTATGATTATTATTATTATTCTGATACCCACATGTATAATTATTCTTCTGATACCCACATGTATGATTATTATTCTGATTCCCACATGTATGATTATTATTATTCTTCTGATACCCACATGTATGATTATTATTATTATTCTGATACCCCACATGTATGATTATTATTCTGATACCCCACATGTATGATTATTATTCTGATACCCACATGTATGATTATTCTTCTGATACCCACATGTATAATTATTCTTCTGATACCCACATGTATGATTATTATTATTATTCTGATACCCACATGTATAATTATTCTTCTGATACCCACATGTATGATTATTATTCTTCTGATACCCACGTGTATGATTATTATTCTGATACCCACGTGTATGATTATTATTCTGATACCCACATGTATGATTATTATTCTGATACCCACATGTATGATTATTATTCTGATACCCACATGTATGATTATTATTCTGATACCCACATGTATGATTATTATTCTGATACCCACATGTATGATTATTATTCTGATACCCCTTATTGTTTTATATTGTTAATTATCTCTTTTTTTTCTTCCCTTTTCCAGTTTTTGAAAAACCCAATCAAAAAATATCTTAAACACAAAAAATCTGCCTTTTTAAAGTTTAAGGTCTTTGTTGAACCCAAGTAATCTGTTTTTTGATCATTTTTTTTCAAATGAGACCATGTTATGATCACTGTTACCCAAATGTTCCAGGACTTGAATATTTGTTATTACTTCTACACTGTTTGATATGACCAAATCCAGTATTGCCCCTATCCTGGTTGGTTCCTCGATAATTTGGGTCATATAATTGTCTTTAAAAACCCCGAAAAACCTGTTTCCTTTTGTTGTAACGCTAATCTCATTGCCCAGAGTCTATGTCTGGATAATTAAAATCACCCATTATGCAAACATGACCCAGTTTTGATGCCTTCTCCATATGCAAAAGGAAATGTATTTCTTTTGAACACTTAAGATTTTACAGAACATCTTCTGATTTTTTTTAACCAAATATTTATCCCGATAAATGTATCGATATCGTTATCGTGGTTTACTTGTTATCGCCCTCCCTGTGATTTCTACCCCAGATACTCAGGGCCGTACAAGGACTGGATCTGGAATGGGCTGTAATGGGTCCCTTCCAGCGCGGACCGCGCCTTACGCAGTAGACATGGGCCACTGTACACAGAAGGCCTTGCGTCGTCCCCACCCACACGCACTGCCGTCACCGCCGCGCCTCACCTCAAAGCGCTCGTCCTCGCAGCGGTAAATGTGCTCCTCGTACTGCGTCTTCTTGGAACTGACAAAGGTGGAGTCTTCCGACCAGGAGGGGAAGGAAACCCACGTGTCATTCAGGACCTGTGTGGGGGAGAAAGCCCAGGAGGTGGAATAACCCTGCCACAGAACCGCCTAACACCCCCGCTACACCGCCGTGGAATCAGGATGTGAGGGGGCCGCCGGAGGTGGACCGCGGGTTTTCACAGCTCGGGAACCCCCCTTCCCCCGATTTCCAATAAAAGTATAAACTCCCCGGGAGATTTAAATGGACGACGTTGCAACTTCCCTGTGTGCCCCACGGAAACCCGGGAGATTTGGCGGCCATATTAAACCTTCGAAAGGGGGGCGCAACGCGCCATTATCTGCACTGGCAAATAGCTCGGGAACCAAGGGTTCCCTGGAGATGCAAATAACGTGGTGCAGCTCTGGTTCCCAGGCTGTTATAAGTGTGTGTGTGTGTGTGTGTGTGTGTGTGTGGGGGGTGTGTGTGTGTGGGGGGGGGGTGTGTGGGGGGGGGGTGCGTGGGGGTGTGTGTGTGGGGTGTGTGTGTGTGATGTGGGGGGGGGGGGGGGTGTGACAGCAGCCATTTTAATTTCCCTGAGACGTCAGCGTTTCGGCGCACAACCTGCAGCCCAGAATGCCACGGCAGCGCTGCTTTAGCAGTTTACATATATATCTCTCCCCCCCCCCCCTGATAGTGCCACTCCTCACCTCCTTGCACAGTGGCGTCCTGCCCGTGCACTTGGGCTGCTGGAAGCTCTTGGGGAGCGCCCGGTAGCTGGAGCCCAGGCGCTTACACGAGGCGTAGTCTATCTCCATGGCGATGCCCTCCGTGGCGCGTTCCTTGGGGAAGCTTTCCATGTGGGAGGACTCCTTGTAACCCAGAAAGTTCTTAAACCACGTGAACAGCTCCGGAAACTTCCTGCAGGAGGGGGGGGGGGGGGGGGTGGGGGTTAAGAGACGGTCAGGGGTGGGGGAAGATGGACTCCCCCACCACAAATCTAGGGACACTGGTGCGGATTGTGGGGGCAGGCAGAGTATGTGGGGGGGGGGGGGGGGCAGGCAGAGTATGGCTTTCGCACTGTACTAAGTTAGGGGTCCTCAAATCTCAGACCCCCGGTTTAGCGATCCCGCGCTGGGGGGGGGGGGCAGAGTATGTGGGGGGAGGGCAGAGTATGTGGGGGGAGGGCAGAGTATGTGGGGGGAGGGCAGAGTATGTGGGGGGAGGGCAGAGTATGTGGGGGGAGGGCAGGGTATGTGGGGGGAGGGCAGGGTATGTGGGGGGAGGGCAGAGTATGTGGGGGGGGGGGGCAGAGTATGTGGGGGGAGGGCAGAGTATGTGGGGGGAGGGCAGAGTATGTGGGGGGAGGGCAGAGTATGTGGGGGGAGGGCAGGGTATGTGGGGGGAGGGCAGGGTATGTGGGGGGGGGCAGAGTATGTGGGGGGGGGGCAGAGTATGTGGGGGGAGGGCAGAGTATGTGGGGGGAGGGCAGAGTATGTGGGGGGAGGGCAGAGTATGTGGGGGGAGGGCAGAGTATGTGGGGGGAGGGCAGGGTATGTGGGGGGAGGGCAGAGTATGTGGGGGGAGGGCAGAGTATGTGGGGGGAGGGCAGAGTATGTGGGGGGAGGGCAGAGTATGTGGGGGGAGGGCAGGGTATGTGGGGGGAGGGCAGAGTATGTGGGGGGAGGGCAGAGTATGTGGGGGGAGGGCAGAGTATGTGGGGGGAGGGCAGAGTATGTGGGGGGAGGGCAGAGTATGTGGGGGGGGGGGGGTGATAATACTCTGTCAGCCAGTCGCACATGCCCGGTGAGCTCCGCCCCTCTGTTTGCAGAGTAACGCTGCCGCCATCACTAGCCTCGCGGACAAACAGAAGTATCAGACACGCGCGGCTCCCGGAAACAGAGATATTTATCACAGGATAACAAGCAGCAGCAATGTAAAGCGCTAATCCACACGCTCTCCCCCCCCCAGGATTGAAGCAGGGGTGTCTTTGGCGCTGAACCCCGTTAACCTCTGCTCCGGGGACCCCTGCTTCCGGAGATTCTTACCTCCCATATGGGGTGGCGGTACATTTCACATTAAGGCGGCGTTTGAACGCTCCCGCGCCCTGGTGATGTCAGGTGCGGCTTCCTATTGGCCGGCGTGACGCGGCAGCTTTAAACGTGACCGCCCAGATAACTCAGCTGGAGCGGCTCCCAGCACTTACTGCGGAGGTAAGTATCCCCGGGAGCAGGGGGTCCCCAGAGCTAAGATTATGGAGGTTCAGCTCCGGAGACCCCCTGCTTCAATCCTGGGTACAAGATGTTTTAAGGGGATTGAAGCTCAGTGCGGGAACGCAGCACACTTCTGAGTTCGTTTTGACCCCCGTAAATTGAACTGCCCCCCAAAATTCTTTAGCATCGATATCTCTCTGAAAAGGGGGATCTCTAGAGGAACGTTTCAAGGGAGAGTGCTGCAACAAGAGGTGGTTCTGCCACGCGGGAGGCTCAGGGGAGATGCGGGGAAGGACGTCTTCACAGGAAGGGTGGTGGGTACGTGGATTAGCCTCCCAGCGGAAGTGGTAGTGCTAATCTAGTGAAGGAAAAGGGCTTGATAGGAGTGTGGGCAGACACGGGGGGTGGGGGGGGGGGAGTGTGGGCAGACACAGGGGGGTGGGGGGGGAGTGTGGGCAGACACAGGGGGGTGGGGGGGGAGTGTGTATAGACACAGGGGGGTGGGGGGGGAGTGTGTATAGACACAGGGGGGTGGGGGGGAGTGTGGGCAGACACGGGGGGCGTGGGGGGGGGGGAGTGTGGGCAGACACGGGGGGGTGGGGGGGGGGAGTGTGGGCAGACACGGGGGGGTGGGGGGGGGAGTGTGGGCAGACACGGGGGTGGGGGGGGAGTGTGGGCAGACACGGGGGGTGGGGGGGGAGTGTGGGCAGACACGGGGGGGGGAGTGTGGGCAGACACGGGGGGGTGGGGGGAGTGTGGGCAGACACGGGGGGGTGGAGGGGGGGTGTGGGCAGACACGGGGGGGGTGAGTGTGGGCAGACACGGGGGGGTGGGGGGGTGAGTGTGGGCAGACACGGGGGGGAGTGTGGGCAGACACGGGGGGTGGGGGGGGGGGGTGTGGGCAGACACGGGGGGTGGGGGGGGGAGTGTGGGCAGACACGGGGAGTGGGGGGGGGAGTGTGGGCAGACACGGGGGTGGGGGGGGGGGGAGTATGGGCAGACACGGGGGGGTGGGGGGGAGTATGGGCAGACACGGGGGGGTGGGGGGGAGTGTGGGCAGACACGGGGGGGGGAGTGTGGGCAGACACGGGGGGGGAGTGTGGGCAGACACGGGGGGAGGGGGGGAATGTGGGCAGACCCGGGGGGGGGAGGGAGTGTGGGCAGACACAGGGGGGGGGGGGGGAGTGTGGGCAGACACGGGGGGGGGGGAGTGTGGGCAGACACGGGGGGGGAGTGTGGGCAGACACACAGGGGGAGGGGGGGGAATGTGGGCAGACCCGGGGGGGGGGAGTGTGGGCAGACACGGGGGGGGGGAGTGTGGACAGACACACGGGGGGAGGGGGGGAATGTGGGCAGACCTGGGGGGGGAGGGAGTGTGGGCAGACACGGGGGGGGGAGTGTGGGCAGACACGGGGGGGGGAGTGTGGGCAGACACACAGGGGGAGGGGGGGAATGTGGGCAGACACCCGGGGGGGGGGGGGGGGGGGAGTGTGGGCAGACACGGGGGGGAGTGTGGACAGACACACGGGGGGAGGGGGGGGAATGTGGGCAGACCCGGGGGGGGGGGGGAGGGAGTGTGGGCAGACCCGGGGGGGGGGGGGGGGGGGGGGGGGGAGTGTGGGCAGACACGGGGGGGAGTGTGGGCAGACACGGGGGGGGGAGTGTGGGCAGACACGGGGGGGGGAGTGTGGGCAGACACGGGGGGGGGGAGTGTGGGCAGACACGGGGGGGGGAGTGTGGGCAGACACGGGGGGGGGGGAGTGTGGACAGACACACGGGGGAGGGGGGGGAATGTGGGCAGACCCGGGGGGGGGGGGGGGGGAGAGTGTGGGCAGACACGGGGAGGTGTGTGGGAGAGAAATGGGGGGAAGAGTGTGGGACAGATACAGGGGGGGAGGGTGGGACAGATACAGGGGGGGAGGGTGGGACAGATACAGGGGGGGAGGGTGGGACAGATACAGGGGGGGAGGGTGGGACAGATACAGGGGGGGAGGGTGGGACAGATACAGGGGGGGAGGGTGGGACAGATACAGGGGGGGAGGGTGGGACAGATACAGGGGGGGAGGGTGGGACAGATACAGGGGGGGAGGGTGGGACAGATACAGGGGGGGAGGGTGGGACAGATACAGGGGGGAGGGGGGGACAGATACAGGGGGGGAGGGTGGGACAGATACACATCAGATACAGGGGGGAGGGTGGGACAGATACAGGGGGGAGGGTGGGACAAATACGGGGGGAGGGTGGGACAGATACGGGGGGAGGGTGGGACAGATACAGGGGGGGAGGGTGGGACAGATACAGGGGGGGAGGGTGGGACAGATACAGGGGGGGAGGGTGGGACAGATACAGGGGGAGGGTGGGAGAGATACGGGGGGAGGGTGGGACAGATACGGGGGGAGGGTGGGACAGATACGGGGGGGAGGGTGGGACAGATACGGGAGGAGGGGGAGGGTGGGACAGATACGGGAGGAGGGGGAGGGTGGGACAGATACGGTGGGGGGGGGGGTGTGCAGACACGGGGGAGTGTGGGAGAGATACAGGGGGGGAAGTGTGGGAGAGATGAGAGATACGGGGGGAGGGTGGGACAGATACGGAGGGGAGGGAGGGACAGACACGGGGGGGGGGGGAGTGTGGGCAGACACGGGGGGGAGTGTGGGCAGACACGGGGGGGGGAGTGTGGGCAGACACGGGGGGGGGAGTGTGGGCAGACACGGGGGGGGGAGTGTGGGCAGACACGGGGGGGGGAGTGTGGGCAGACACGGGGGGGGGGAGTGTGGACAGACACACGGGGGAGGGGGGGGAATGTGGGCAGACCCGGGGGGGGGAGAGTGTGGGCAGACACGGGGAGGTGTGTGGGAGAGAAATGGGGGGAAGAGTGTGGGACAGATACAGGGGGGGAGGGTGGGACAGATACAGGGGGGGAGGGTGGGACAGATACAGGGGGGGAGGGTGGGACAGATACAGGGGGGGAGGGTGGGACAGATACAGGGGGGGAGGGTGGGACAGATACAGGGGGGGAGGGTGGGACAGATACAGGGGGGGGGGGGGACAGATACACATCAGATACAGGGGGGAGGGTGGGACAGATACAGGGGGGAGGGTGGGACAAATACGGGGGGAGGGTGGGACAGATACGGGGGGAGGGTGGGACAGATACAGGGGGGGAGGGTGGGACAGATACAGGGGGGGAGGGTGGGACAGATACAGGGGGAGGGTGGGAGAGATACGGGGGGAGGGTGGGACAGATACGGGGGGAGGGTGGGACAGATACGGGGGGAGGGTGGGACAGATACGGGAGGAGGGGGAGGGTGGGACAGATACGGGAGGAGGGGGAGGGTGGGACAGATACGGTGGGGGGGGGTGTGCAGACACGGGGGAGTGTGGGAGAGATACAGGGGGGGAAGTGTGGGAGAGATGAGAGATACGGGGGGAGGGTGGGACAGATACGGAGGGGAGGGAGGGACAGACACGGGGAAGGAGTGTGGGACAGATACAGGTGGGGGGGGGAGTGTGGGACAGATACAGGTGGGGGGGGAGTGTGGGACAGATACAGGTGGGGGGGAGTGTGGGACAGATACAGGTGGGGGGGAGTGTGGGACAGATACAGGGGGGGAAAGTGTGGGACAGATACAGGGGGGGAAGTGTGGGACAGATACAGGGGGGGAGTGTGGGACAGATACAGGGGGGGAGTGTGGGACAGACACAGGGAGGGGGAGTGTGGGACAGATACAGGGGGGGGGAGTGTGGGATAGACACAGGGGGGGGAGTGTTGGATAGATACAGGGGGGGGTGGGACAGATACAGGGGGGGGAGTGTGGGATAGATACAGGGTGGAGTGTGGGATAGATACAGGGGGGGGTGGGACAGATACAGGGGGGGAGGTAGAGTGTGGGACAGATAGAGAGTGGGGGGGGAGTGTGGGACAGATACAGGGGGGGAGTGTGGAACAGATACAGGGGGGGAGTGTGGGACAGACACAGAGAGGGGGAGTGTGGGATAGACACAGGGGGGGGGAGTGTGGGATAGACACAGGGGGGGGAGTGTGGGATAGATACGGGGTGGAGTGTGGGATAGATACAGGGGGGGGTGGGACAGATACAGGGGGGGAGGTAGAGTGTGGGACAGATACAGAGTGGGGGGGAGTGTGGGACAGATACAGGGGGGGGAGGGAGAGTGCAGGACAGAGACAGAGGGGGGGGGAGTGTGGGACAGATACAGGGGGGGGAGTGTGGGACAGATACAGGGGGGGGAGGGAGAGTGTGGGACAGATACAGAGGGGGGGAGTGTGGGACAGATACAGGGGGGGAGGGAGAGTGTGGGACAGATACAGAGTGGGGGGGAGTGTGGGACAGATACAGAGTGGGGGGGAGTGTGGGACAGATACAGAGGGGGGGAGTGTGGGACAGATACAGAGGGGGGGGGAGTGTGGGACAGATACAGGGGGGGGAGGGAGAGTGTGGGACAGATACAGAGGGGGGGGAGTGTGGGACAGATACAGAGTGGGGGGGGAAGTGTGGGACAGATACAGGGGGGGGAGGGAGAGTGTGGGACAGATACAGGGGGGGAGGGGGGGACAGATACAGGGGGGGGAGGGAGAGTGTGGGACAGATACAGAGTGGGGGGGGAGTGTGGGACAGATACAGGGGGGGGGGGGAGGGAGAGTGTGGGACAGATACAGAGGGGGGGGAGTGTGGGACAGATACAGGGGGGGAGAGTGTGGGACAGATACAGAGTGGGGGGAGTGTGGGACAGATACAGAGGGGGGGGAGTGTGGGACAGATACAGAGGGGGGGGAGTGTGGGACAGATACAGGGGGGGGAGGGAGAGTGTGGGACAGATACAGAGTGGGGGGGGGGGAGTGTGGGACAGATACAGAGGGGGGAGGGAGAGTGTGGGACAGATACAAAGGGGGGAGGGAGAGTGTGGGACAGATACAGAGTGGGGGGGGAAGTGTGGGACAGATACAGAGTGGGGGGGGAAGTGTGGGACAGATACAGGGGGGGAGAGTGTGGGACAGATACAGAGGGGGGGGGGAGTGTGGGACAGATACAGAGGGGGGAGGGAGAGTGTGGGACAGATACAGAGGGGGGAGGGAGAGTGTGGGACAGATACAGGGGGGGAGGGAGTGTGGGACAGATACAGGGGGGGAGGGAGAGTGGGACAGATACAGGGGGAGGGAGAGTTTGGGACAGATACAGGGGGGAGGGAGAGTGTGGGACAGATATAGGGGGGGGGGGAGTGTGGGACAGATACAGGGGGAGGGGGAGTGTGGGACAGATACAGGGGGGGGAGTGTGGGACAGATACAGGGGGAGGGGGAGTGTGGGACAGATACAGGGGGGGGAGTGTGGGACAGATACAGGGGGGGGAGTGTGGGACAGATACAGGGGGGGGGGGAGTGTGGGACAGATACAGGGGGGGGAGTGTGTGGGACAGGTACAGGGGGGGGGGGGGGAGTGTGTGGGACAGATACAGGGGGGGGAGTGTGGGACAGATACAGAGGGGGGAGGGAGAGTGTGGGACAGATACAGAGTGGGGGGGAGTGTGGGACAGATAGAGAGGGGGGAGGGAGAGTGTGGGACAGATACAGGGGGGGGGAGTGTGGGCAGACACGGGGGGTGGGGGGGGGGGAGTGTGGGCAGACACAGGGGGGTGGGGGGGGGAGTGTGGGCAGACACAGGGGGGTGGGGGGGGAGTGTGTATAGACACAGGGGGGTGGGGGGGGAGTGTGTATAGACACAGGGGGGTGGGGGGGAGTGTGGGCAGACACGGGGGGGTGGGGGGGGGGGGAGTGTGGGCAGACACGGGGGGGTGGGGGGGGGGAGTGTGGGCAGACACGGGGGGGTGGGGGGGGGAGTGTGGGCAGACACGGGGGTGGGGGGGGAGTGTGGGCAGACACGGGGGGTGGGGGGGGAGTGTGGGCAGACACGGGGGGGGGAGTGTGGGCAGACACGGGGGGGTGGGGGGAGTGTGGGCAGACACGGGGGGGTGGAGGGGGGGTGTGGGCAGACACGGGGGGGTGAGTGTGGGCAGACACGGGGGGGAGTGTGGGCAGACACGGGGGGTGGGGGGGGGGTGTGGGCAGACACGGGGGGGTGGGGGGGGGAGTGTGGGCAGACACGGGGAGTGGGGGGGGGAGTGTGGGCAGACACGGGGGTGGGGGGGGGGGGAGTATGGGCAGACACGGGGGGGTGGGGGGGAGTATGGGCAGACACGGGGGGGTGGGGGGGAGTGTGGGCAGACACGGGGGGGGGAGTGTGGGCAGACACGGGGGGGGAGTGTGGGCAGACACGGGGGGAGGGGGGGAATGTGGGCAGACCCGGGGGGGGGAGGGAGTGTGGGCAGACACAGGGGGGGGGGGGGGAGTGTGGGCAGACACGGGGGGGGGGAGTGTGGGCAGACACGGGGGGGGAGTGTGGGCAGACACACAGGGGGAGGGGGGGGAATGTGGGCAGACCCGGGGGGGGGGGGAGTGTGGGCAGACACGGGGGGGGGGAGTGTGGACAGACACACGGGGGGAGGGGGGGAATGTGGGCAGACCTGGGGGGGGAGGGAGTGTGGGCAGACACGGGGGGGGGAGTGTGGGCAGACACGGGGGGGGGAGTGTGGGCAGACACACAGGGGGAGGGGGGGAATGTGGGCAGACACCCGGGGGGGGGGGGGGGAGTGTGGGCAGACACGGGGGGGAGTGTGGACAGACACACGGGGGGAGGGGGGGGAATGTGGGCAGACCCGGGGGGGGGGGGGAGGGAGTGTGGGCAGACCCGGGGGGGGGGGGGGGGGGGGGGGGAGTGTGGGCAGACACGGGGGGGAGTGTGGGCAGACACGGGGGGGGAGTGTGGGCAGACACGGGGGGGGGAGTGTGGGCAGACACGGGGGGGGGGAGTGTGGGCAGACACGGGGGGGGGAGTGTGGGCAGACACGGGGGGGGGAGTGTGGACAGACACACGGGGGAGGGGGGGGAATGTGGGCAGACCCGGGGGGGGGGGGGGGGGAGAGTGTGGGCAGACACGGGGAGGTGTGTGGGAGAGAAATGGGGGGAAGAGTGTGGGACAGATACAGGGGGGGAGGGTGGGACAGATACAGGGGGGGAGGGTGGGACAGATACAGGGGGGGAGGGTGGGACAGATACAGGGGGGGAGGGTGGGACAGATACAGGGGGGGAGGGTGGGACAGATACAGGGGGGGAGGGTGGGACAGATACAGGGGGGGAGGGTGGGACAGATACAGGGGGGGAGGGTGGGACAGATACAGGGGGGAGGGGGGGACAGATACAGGGGGGGAGGGTGGGACAGATACACATCAGATACAGGGGGGAGGGTGGGACAGATACAGGGGGGAGGGTGGGACAAATACGGGGGGAGGGTGGGACAGATACGGGGGGAGGGTGGGACAGATACAGGGGGGGAGGGTGGGACAGATACAGGGGGGGAGGGTGGGACAGATACAGGGGGGGAGGGTGGGACAGATACAGGGGGAGGGTGGGAGAGATACGGGGGGAGGGTGGGACAGATACGGGGGGAGGGTGGGACAGATACGGGGGGAGGGTGGGACAGATACGGGAGGAGGGGGAGGGTGGGACAGATACGGGAGGAGGGGGAGGGTGGGACAGATACGGTGGGGGGGGGGTGTGCAGACACGGGGGAGTGTGGGAGAGATACAGGGGGGGAAGTGTGGGAGAGATGAGAGATACGGGGGGAGGGTGGGACAGATACGGAGGGGAGGGAGGGACAGACACGGGGGGGGGGGGAGTGTGGGCAGACACGGGGGGGAGTGTGGGCAGACACGGGGGGGGGAGTGTGGGCAGACACGGGGGGGGGAGTGTGGGCAGACACGGGGGGGGGAGTGTGGGCAGACACGGGGGGGGGAGTGTGGGCAGACACGGGGGGGGGAGTGTGGACAGACACACGGGGGAGGGGGGGGAATGTGGGCAGACCCGGGGGGGGGGGGGGGAGAGTGTGGGCAGACACGGGGAGGTGTGTGGGAGAGAAATGGGGGGAAGAGTGTGGGACAGATACAGGGGGGGAGGGTGGGACAGATACAGGGGGGGAGGGTGGGACAGATACAGGGGGGGAGGGTGGGACAGATACAGGGGGGGAGGGTGGGACAGATACAGGGGGGGAGGGTGGGACAGATACAGGGGGGGAGGGTGGGACAGATACAGGGGGGGAGGGTGGGACAGATACAGGGGGGGGGGGGACAGATACACATCAGATACAGGGGGGAGGGTGGGACAGATACAGGGGGGAGGGTGGGACAAATACGGGGGGAGGGTGGGACAGATACGGGGGGAGGGTGGGACAGATACAGGGGGGGAGGGTGGGACAGATACAGGGGGGGAGGGTGGGACAGATACAGGGGGAGGGTGGGAGAGATACGGGGGGAGGGTGGGACAGATACGGGGGGAGGGTGGGACAGATACGGGGGGAGGGTGGGACAGATACGGGAGGAGGGGGAGGGTGGGACAGATACGGGAGGAGGGGGAGGGTGGGACAGATACGGTGGGGGGGGGTGTGCAGACACGGGGGAGTGTGGGAGAGATACAGGGGGGGAAGTGTGGGAGAGATGAGAGATACGGGGGGAGGGTGGGACAGATACGGAGGGGAGGGAGGGACAGACACGGGGAAGGAGTGTGGGACAGATACAGGTGGGGGGGGGAGTGTGGGACAGATACAGGTGGGGGGGGAGTGTGGGACAGATACAGGTGGGGGGGAGTGTGGGACAGATACAGGTGGGGGGGAGTGTGGGACAGATACAGGGGGGGAAAGTGTGGGACAGATACAGGGGGGGAAGTGTGGGACAGATACAGGGGGGGAGTGTGGGACAGATACAGGGGGGGAGTGTGGGACAGACACAGGGAGGGGGAGTGTGGGACAGATACAGGGGGGGGGAGTGTGGGATAGACACAGGGGGGGAGTGTTGGATAGATACAGGGGGGGGTGGGACAGATACAGGGGGGGGAGTGTGGGATAGATACAGGGTGGAGTGTGGGATAGATACAGGGGGGGGTGGGACAGATACAGGGGGGGAGGTAGAGTGTGGGACAGATAGAGAGTGGGGGGGGAGTGTGGGACAGATACAGGGGGGGAGTGTGGAACAGATACAGGGGGGGAGTGTGGGACAGACACAGAGAGGGGGAGTGTGGGATAGACACAGGGGGGGGGAGTGTGGGATAGACACAGGGGGGGGAGTGTGGGATAGATACGGGGTGGAGTGTGGGATAGATACAGGGGGGGGTGGGACAGATACAGGGGGGGAGGTAGAGTGTGGGACAGATACAGAGTGGGGGGGAGTGTGGGACAGATACAGGGGGGGGAGGGAGAGTGCAGGACAGAGACAGAGGGGGGGGGAGTGTGGGACAGATACAGGGGGGGGAGTGTGGGACAGATACAGGGGGGGGAGGGAGAGTGTGGGACAGATACAGAGGGGGGGAGTGTGGGACAGATACAGGGGGGGAGGGAGAGTGTGGGACAGATACAGAGTGGGGGGGAGTGTGGGACAGATACAGAGTGGGGGGGAGTGTGGGACAGATACAGAGGGGGGGAGTGTGGGACAGATACAGAGGGGGGGGGAGTGTGGGACAGATACAGGGGGGGGAGGGAGAGTGTGGGACAGATACAGAGGGGGGGGAGTGTGGGACAGATACAGAGTGGGGGGGGAAGTGTGGGACAGATACAGGGGGGGGAGGGAGAGTGTGGGACAGATACAGGGGGGGAGGGGGGGACAGATACAGGGGGGGGAGGGAGAGTGTGGGACAGATACAGAGTGGGGGGGGAGTGTGGGACAGATACAGGGGGGGGGGGGGGAGGGAGAGTGTGGGACAGATACAGAGGGGGGGGAGTGTGGGACAGATACAGGGGGGGAGAGTGTGGGACAGATACAGAGTGGGGGGAGTGTGGGACAGATACAGAGGGGGGGGAGTGTGGGACAGATACAGAGGGGGGGGAGTGTGGGACAGATACAGGGGGGGGAGGGAGAGTGTGGGACAGATACAGAGTGGGGGGGGGGGAGTGTGGGACAGATACAGAGGGGGGAGGGAGAGTGTGGGACAGATACAAAGGGGGGAGGGAGAGTGTGGGACAGATACAGAGTGGGGGGGGAAGTGTGGGACAGATACAGGGGGGGAGAGTGTGGGACAGATACAGAGGGGGGGGGGGAGTGTGGGACAGATACAGAGGGGGGAGGGAGAGTGTGGGACAGATACAGAGGGGGGAGGGAGAGTGTGGGACAGATACAGGGGGGGAGGGAGTGTGGGACAGATACAGGGGGGGAGGGAGAGTGGGACAGATACAGGGGGAGGGAGAGTTTGGGACAGATACAGGGGGGAGGGAGAGTGTGGGACAGATATAGGGGGGGGGGAGTGTGGGACAGATACAGGGGGAGGGGGAGTGTGGGACAGATACAGGGGGGGGAGTGTGGGACAGATACAGGGGGAGGGGGAGTGTGGGACAGATACAGGGGGGGGAGTGTGGGACAGATACAGGGGGGGGAGTGTGGGACAGATACAGGGGGGGGGGGGAGTGTGGGACAGATACAGGGGGGGGAGTGTGTGGGACAGGTACAGGGGGGGGGGGGGGAGTGTGTGGGACAGATACAGGGGGGGGAGTGTGGGACAGATACAGAGGGGGGAGGGAGAGTGTGGGACAGATACAGAGTGGGGGGGAGTGTGGGACAGATAGAGAGGGGGGAGGGAGAGTGTGGGACAGATACAGGGGGGGGGAGTGTGGGACAGATACGGGGGGGGAGGGAGTGTGGGACAGATACAGGGGGGAGGGGGAGTGTGGGACAGATACAGAGTGGGGGGGAGTGTGGGACAGATACAGAGGGGGGAGGGAGAGTGTGGGACAGATACAGGGGGGGGAGTGTGGGACAGATACAGGGGGGGGAGGGAGTGTGGGACAGATACAGAGTGGGGGGGAGTGTGGGACAGATACAGAGGGGGGAGGGAGAGTGTGGGACAGATACAGGGGGGGGGGTGGCACAGATACAGGGGGGGAGGGAGTGTGGGACAGATACAGGGGGGAGGGGGAGTGTGGGACAGATACAGAGGGGGGGGTGTGGGACAGATACAGAGGGGGGAGGGAGAGTGTGGGACAGATACAGGGGGGGGGAGGGAGTGTGGGACAGATACAGGGGGGGGGGGGGGAGTGTGGGACAGATACAGGGGGGAGGGGGAGTGTGGGACAGATACAGAGGGGGGGGAGTGTGGGACAGATATGGGGGGGAGTGTGGGACAGATACAGGGGGGGGAGTGTGGGACAGATACAGAGTGGGGGGGAGTGTGGGACAGATACAGAGGGGGGAGGGAGAGTGTGGGACAGATACAGGGGGGGGAGGGAGTGTGGGACAGATACAGGGGGGAGGGGGAGTGTGGGACAGATACAGAGGGGGGGGGAGTGTGGGACAGATACAGGGGGGGAGGGAGAGTGTGGGACAGATACAGGGGGGGAGGGAGAGTGTGGGACAAATACAGAGGGGGGGGAGTGTGGGACAGATACAGGGGGGGAGGGAGAGTGTGGGACAGATACAGGGGGGGGGGGAGTGTGGGACAGATACAGGGGGGGAGGGAGAGTGTGGGACAAATACAGAGTGGGGGGGAGTGTGGGACAGATACAGAGGGGGGAGGGAGAGTGTGGGACAGATACAGGGGGGGGGGAGTGTGGGACAGATACAGGGGGGGGAGGGAGTGTGGGACAGATACAGGGGGGGGGAGTGTGGGACAGATACAGGGGGGGGAGGGAGTGTGGGACAGATACAGGGGGGGGAGGGAGAGTGTGGGACAGATACAGGGGGGAGGGGAGTGTGGGACAGATACAGGGGGGGGAGGGAGAGCGTGGGACAGATACAGGGGGGAGGCGCCTGGTTCTGATCTGCCGGGAACCTCCTGTGTCTTTGTGGAGAAGTTTCCTTTATCGGAACCTACAGAAGAACAACCAGCGTGAGACTGTTTCACTCTGGGGTCTTCACTAGGGCTGGGGGGCTCAACCCCGGTCCTCAAACCCCCCAACAGGTCAGGCTTTCAGGACATACCGCAGCACTGGTATCTCAGTCAGCCTGAGCCCCACGTGCTGAAGCAGGGATCCCCGGGAAAGCTGCCCTGTTGGGGGGTTTGGGGAGCGGGGAGGAGCACGCCCTCCCTCGGATACTCACGCCAGGAAGGGAGACACCAGCTGGACCAGCTCCGCCCGGGAAATCACCTCCTGGTTGAAGATCACCAGACAGCGCAGGAAATTGTCGTACGCCTCGGCGCTCCGCAGCGCTTTACGGACCTGAGCGGGGGGGGAGAACGGGTTTTACCAGTCGCAGGAACGGACAGGTCTCCGTGTCGGCACCGGAGAGATCTCTATTTATATAGCTCCATCCAGGTACACAGCCACGTCACCGCGGTGACACACGGGACATAAAAACAACACGTCATGGGAAGAAGCGCTACAGGCATGAGTAACATTAGGAAGAGGAGTCCCTGTCCCGAAGAGCTTACAATCTAATTGGTAGGTAGGAAGAACGAACAGAGACAGTAGGAGGGCGTTCTGGTAAGTGCATCTGCAGGGGTCCAAGCTTTATGTATCATGTATAGTATTAGCCACGGAGCTGCTCATATGCTTAATTAAGCAGGTGTGTCTTAAGGTGGATAGAGAGGGTGCTAGTCGGGTATTGAGGGGAAGGGCATTCCAGAGGTGTGGGGCAGAAAGTGAGAAAGGTTTAAGGTGGGAGAGGGCTTTAGATACAAAGGGGGTAGAGAGAAGACATCCTTAAGCAGAACGCAAAAGTCGGGCAGATGTATAGAGAGAAATTAGGGCAGAGATATAAGGAGGGGCAGAGGAGGGTATAGTGAGATATTAGGGTGAGATGTGAGGAGGGGCAGAGGAGGTATAGTGAGATATTAGGGTGAGATGTAAGGGGGGGCAGAGGAGGTATAGTGAGATATTAGGGTGAGATGTAAGGAGGGGCAGAGGAGGGTATAGTGAGATATTAGGGTGAGATGTAAGGAGGGGCAGAGGAGGGTATAGGGAGATATTAGGGTGAGATGTAAGGAGGGGCAGAGGAGGGTATAGGGAGATATTAGGGTGAGATGTAAGGAGGGGCAGAGGAGGGTATAGGGAGATATTAGGGTGAGATGTAAGGAGGGGCAGAGGAGGGTATAGTGAGATATTAGGGTGAGATGTAAGGAGGGGCAGAGGAGGGTATAGTGAGATATTAGTGTGAGATGTAAGGAGGGGCAGAGGAGGGTACAGTGAGATATTAGGGTGAGATGTAAGGAGGGGCAGAGGAGGGTATAGTGAGATATTAGGGTGAGATGTAAGGAGGGGCAGAGGAGGGTATAGTGAGATATTAGGGTGAGATGTAAGGTGGGGCAGAGGAGGGTATAGTGAGATATTAGGGGGAGATGTAAGGTGGGGCAGAGGAGGGTATAGTGAGATATTAGGGGGAGATGTAAGGTGGGGCAGAGGAGGGTATAGTGAGATATTAGGGGGAGATGTAAGGTGGGGCAGAGGAGGGTATAGTGAGATATTAGGGTGAGATGTAAGGAGGGGCAGAGGAGGGTATAGTGAGATATTAGGGTGAGATGTAAGGAGGGGCCGAGGAGGGTATAGTGAGATTTTAGGGTGAGATGTAAGGAGGGGCAGAGGAGGGTATAGTGAGATATTAGGGTGAGATGTAAGGAGGGGCAGAGGAGGGTATAGTGAGATATTAGTGTGAGATGTAAGGAGGGGCAGAGGAGGGTACAGTGAGATATTAGGGTGAGATGTAAGGAGGGGCAGAGGAGGGTATAGTGAGATATTAGGGTGAGATGTAAGGAGGGGCAGAGGAGGGTATAGTGAGATATTAGGGTGAGATGTAAGGTGGGGCAGAGGAGGGTATAGTGAGATATTAGGGGGAGATGTAAGGTGGGGCAGAGGAGGGTATAGTGAGATATTAGGATGAGATGTAAGGAGGAGCAGAGGAGGGCATAGTGAGATATTAGTGTGAGATGTAATGTGGGGCAGAGGAGGGTATAGTGAGATATTAGGGTGAGATGTAAGGAGGGGCAGAGGAGGGTATAGTGAGATATTAGGGTGAGATGTAATGTGGGGCAGAGGAGGGTATAGTGAGATATTAGGGTGAGATGTAAGGAGGGGCAGAGGAGGGTATAGTGAGATATTAGGGTGAGATGTAAGGAGGAGCAGAGGAGGGTATAGTGAGATATTAGGGTGAGATGTAAGGAGGGGCAGAGGAGTGTATAGTGAGATATTAGGGTGAGATGTAAGGAGGAGCAGAGGAGAGTATAGTGAGATATTAGGGGAGATGTAAGGAGGGGCAGAGGAGGGTATAGTGAGATATTAGGGATGAGATGTAAGGAGGGGCAGAGGAGGGGATAGTGAGATATTAGGGTGAGATGTAAGGAGGGGCAGAGGAGGGTATAGTGAGATATTAGTGTGAGATGTAAGGAGGGGCAGAGGAGGGTACAGTGAGATATTAGGGTGAGATGTAAGGAGGGGCAGAGTAGGGTATAGTGAGATATTAGGGATGAGATGTAAGGAGCGGCAGAGGAGGGGATAGTGAGATATTAGGGTGAGATGTAAGGAGGGGCAGAGGAGGGTATAGTGAGATATTAGGGTGAGATGTAAGGAGGGGCAGAGGAGGGTATAGTGAGATATTAGGGTGAGATGTAAGGAGGGGCAGAGGAGGGTATAGTGAGATATTAGGATGAGATGTAAGGAGGAGCAGAGGAGGGTATAGTGAGATATTAGTGTGAGATGTAATGTGGGGCAGAGGAGGGTATAGTGAGATATTAGGGTGAGATGTAAGGAGGAGCAGAGGAGGGTATAGTGAGATATTAGGGTGAGATGTAAGGAGGGGCAGAGGAGTGTATAGTGAGATATTAGGGTGAGATGTAAGGAGGAGCAGAGGAGGGATAGTGAGATATTAGGGTGAGATGTAAGGAGGGGCAGAGGAGGGTATAGTGAGATATTAGGGTGAGATGTAAGGAGGAGCAGAGGAGGGTATAGTGAGATATTAGGGTGAGATGTAAGGAGGGGCAGAGGAGTGTATAGTGAGATATTAGGGTGAGATGTAAGGAGGAGCAGAGGAGGGGATAGTGAGATATTAGGGTGAGATGTAAGGAGGGGCAGAGGAGGGTATAGTGAGATATTAGGGTGAGATGTAAGGAGGGGCAGAGGAGGGTATAGTGAGATATTAGTGTGAGATGTAAGGAGGGGCAGAGGAGGGTACAGTGAGATATTAGGGTGAGATGTAAGGAGGGGCAGAGGAGGGTATAGTGAGATATTAGGGTGAGATGTAAGGAGGGGCAGAGGAGGGTATAGTGAGATATTAGGGTGAGATGTAAGGTGGGGCAGAGGAGGGTATAGTGAGATATTAGGGTGAGATGTAAGGAGGGGCAGAGGAGGGTATAGTGAGATATTGGTGTGAGATGTAAGGAGGGGCAGAGGAGGGTATAGTGAGATATTAGGGTGAGATGTAAGGAGGGGCAGAGGAGGGTATAGTGAGATATTAGGGTGAGATGTAAGGAGGGGCAGAGGAGGGTATAGTGAGATTTTAGGGTGAGATGTAAGGAGGGGCAGAGGAGGGTATAGTGAGATATTAGGGTGAGATGTAAGGAGGGGCAGAGGAGGGTATAGTGAGATATTAGGGTGAGATGTAAGGAGGGGCAGAGGAGGGTATAGTGAGATATTAGGGTGAGATGTAAGGAGGGGCAGAGGAGGGTATAGTGAGATATTAGGGTGAGATGTAAGGAGGGGCAGAGGAGGGGATAGTGAGATATTAGGGTGAGATGTAAGGAGGGGCAGAGGAGGGTATAGTGAGATATTAGTGTGAGATGTAAGGAGGGGCAGAGGAGGGTATAGTGAGATATTAGTGTGAGATGTAAGGAGGGGCAGAGGAGGGTACAGTGAGATATTAGGGTGAGATGTAAGGAGGAGCAGAGGAGGGGATAGTGAGATATTAGGGTGAGATGTAAGGAGGGGCAGAGGAGGGTATAGTGAGATATTAGGGTGAGATGTAAGGAGGGGCAGAGAAGGGTATAGTGAGATATTAGGGTGAGATGTAAGGAGGGGCAGAGGAGGGTATAGTGAGATATTAGGGTGAGATGTAAGGAGGGGCAGAGGAGGGTATAGTGAGATATTAGGGTGAGATGTAAGGAGGGGCAGAGGAGGGTATAGTGAGATATTAGGGTGAGATGTAAGGAGGGGCAGAGGAGGGTATAGTGAGATATTAGGGTGAGATGTAAGGAGGGGCAGAGGAGGGTATAGCGAGATATTAGGGTGAGATGTAAGGAGGGGCAGAGGAGGGTATAGTGAGATATTGGTGTGAGATGTAAGGAGGGGCAGAGGAGGGTATAGTGAGATATTAGGGTGAGATGTAAGGAGGGGCAGAGGAGGGTATAGTGAGATATTAGGGTGAGATGTAAGGAGGGGCAGAGGAGGGTATAGTGAGATATTAGGGTGAGATGTAAGGTGGGGCAGAGGAGGGTATAGTGAGATATTAGGGTGAGATGTAAGGAGGGGCAGAGGAGGGTATAGTGAGATATTGGTGTGAGATGTAAGGAGGGGCAGAGGAGGGTATAGTGAGATATTAGGGTGAGATGTAAGGAGGGGCAGAGGAGGGTATAGTGAGATATTAGGGTGAGATGTAAGGAGGGGCAGAGGAGGGTATAGTGAGATTTTAGGGTGAGAAGTAAGGAGGGGCAGAGGAGGGTATAGTGAGATATTAGGGTGAGATGTAAGGAGGGGCAGAGGAGGGTATAGTGAGATATTAGGGCGAGATGTAAGGTGGGGCAGAGGAGGGTATAGTGAGATATTAGGGGGAGATGTAAGGTGGGGCAGAGGAGGGTATAGTGAGATATTAGGGTGAGATGTAAGGAGGAGCAGAGGAGGGTATAGTGAGATATTAGTGTGAGATGTAATGTGGGGCAGAGGAGGGTATAGTGAGATATTAGGGTGAGATGTAAGGAGGAGCAGAGGAGGGTATAGTGAGATATTAGGGTGAGATGTAAGGAGGGGCAGAGGAGTGTATAGTGAGATATTAGGGTGAGATGTAAGGAGGAGCAGAGGAGAGTATAGTGAGATATTAGGGGAGATGTAAGGAGGGGCAGAGGAGAGTATAGTGAGATATTAGCGATGAGATGTAAGGAGCGGCAGAGGAGGGGATAGTGAGATATTAGGGTGAGATGTAAGGAGGGGCAGAGGAGGGTATAGTGAGATATTAGTGTGAGATGTAAGGAGGGGCAGAGGAGGGTACAGTGAGATATTAGGGTGAGATGTAAGGAGGAGCAGAGGAGGGGATAGTGAGATATTAGGGTGAGATGTAAGGAGGGGCAGAGGAGGGTATAGTGAGATATTAGGGTGAGATGTAAGGAGTGGCAGAGGAGGGGATAGTGAGATATTAGGGTGAGATGTAAGGAGGGGCAGAGGAGGGTATAGTGAGATATTAGGGTGAGATGTAAGGAGGGGCAGAGGAGGGTACAGTGAGATATTAGGGTGAGATGTAAGGGGGGCAGAGGAGAGTATAGTGAGATATTAGGGTGAGATGTAAGGAGTGGCAGAGGAGGGGATAGTGAGATATTAGGGTGAGATGTAAGGAGGGGCAGAGGAGGGTATAGTGAGATATTAGTGTGAGATGTAAGGAGGGGCAGAGGAGGGTACAGTGAGATATTAGGGTGAGATGTAAGGAGGGGCAGAGGAGGGTATAGTGAGATATTAGGGTGAGATGTAAGGAGGGGCAGAGGAGGGTATAGTGAGATTTTAGGGTGAGATGTAAGGAGGGGCAGAGTAGGGTATAGTGAGATATTAGGGTGAGATGTAAGGAGGGGCAGAGGAGGGTATAGTGAGATATTAGGGTGAGATGTAAGGAGGGGCAGAGGAGGGTATAATGAGATATTAGGGTGAGATGTAAGGAGGGGCAGAGGAGGGTATAGTGAGATATTAGGGTGAGATGTAAGGAGGGGCAGAGTAGGGTATAGTGAGATATTAGGGTGAGATGTAAGGAGGGGCAGAGGAGGGTATAGTGAGATATTAGGGTGAGATGTAAGGAGGGGCAGAGGAGGGTATAGTGAGATATTAGGGTGAGATGTAAGGGGGGGCAGAGGAGGGTATAGTGAGATATTAGTGTGAGATGTAAGGAGGGGCAGAGGAGGGTACAGTGAGATATTAGGGTGAGATGTAAGGAGGGGCAGAGGAGGGTATAGTGAGATATTAGGGTGAGATGTAAGGTGGGGCAGAGGAGGGTATAGTGAGATATTACTGTGAGATGTAAGGGGGGCAGAGGAGGGTATAGTGAGATATTAGGGATGAGATGTAAGGAGGGGCAGAGGAGGGTATAGTGAGATATTAGGGTGAGATGTAAGGTGGGGCAGAGGAGGGTATAGTGAGATATTAGGGATGAGATGTAAGGAGGAGCAGAGGAGGGTATAGTGAGATATTAGGGTGAGATGTAAGGAGGGGCAGAGTAGGGTATAGTGAGATATTAGGGTGAGATGTAAGGTGGGGCAGAGGAGGGTATAGTGAGATATTAGGGTGAGATGTAAGGAGGGGCAGAAGAGTGTATAGTGAGATATTAGGGTGAGATGTAAGGAGGGGCAGAGGAGGGTATAGTGAGATTAGGGCGAGATGTAAGGAGGGGCAGAGGAGGGTATAGTGAGATATTAGGGTGAGATGTAAGGAGGGGCAGAGGAGGGTATAGGGAGATATTAGGGTGAGATGTAAGGAGGGGCAGAGGAGGGTATAGTGAGATATTAGGGTGAGATGTAAGGAGGGGCAGAGGAGGGTATAGTGAGATATTAGGGTGAGATGTAAGGAGGGGCAGAGGAGGGTATAGTGAGATATTAGGGTGAGATGTAAGGAGGGCAGAGGAGGGTATAGTGAGATATTAGGGATGAGATGTAAGGAGGGGCAGAGGAGGGTATAGTGAGATATTAGGGTGAGATGTAAGGCGGGGCAGAGGAGGGTATAGTGAGATATTAGTGTGAGATGTAAGGAGGGGCAGAGGAGGGTACAGTGAGATATTAGGGTGAGATGTAAGGAGGGGCAGAGGAGGGTATAGTGAGATATTAGGGTGAGATGTAAGGAGGGGCAGAGGAGGGTATAGTGAGATATTAGGGTGAGATGTAAGGTGGGGCAGAGGAGGGTATAGTGAGATATTAGGGGGAGATGTAAGGTGGGGCAGAGGAGGGTATAGTGAGATATTAGGGTGAGATGTAAGGAGGGGCAGAGGAGAGTATAGTGAGATATTAGTGTGAGATGTAAGGAGGGGCAGAGGAGGGTATAGTGAGATATTAGGGCTGAGATGTAAGGAGGGGCAGAGGAGGGTATAGCGAGATATTAGTGTGAGATGTAAGGAGGGGCAGAGGAGGGTATAGTGAGATATTAGGGCTGAGATGTAAGGAGGGGCAGAGGAGGGTATAGTGAGATATTAGGGTGAGATGTAAGGAGGGGCAGAGGAGGGTATAGTGAGATATTAGGGTGAGATGTGAGGAGAGGCAGAGGAGGGTATAGTGAGATATTAGGGTGAGATGTAAGGAGGGGCAGAGGAGGGTATAGTGAGATATTAGGGTGAGATGTAAGGAGGGGCAGAGGAGGGTATAGCGAGATATTAGGGTGAGATGTAAGGAGGGGCAGAGGAGGGTATAGTGAGATATTAGGGCTGAGATGTACGGAGGGGCAGAGGAGGGTATAGTGAGATATTAGGGGGAGATGTAAGGAGGGGCAGAGGAGGTATAGTGAGATATTAGGGTGAGATGTAAGGAGGGGCAGAGGAGAGTATAGTGAGATATTAGGGTGAGATGTAAGGAGGGGCAGAGGAGAGTATAGTGAGATATTAGAGTGAGATGTAAGGAGGGGCAGAGGAGGGTATAGTGAGATATTAGGGCTGAGATGTAAGGAGGGGCAGAGGAGAGTATAGTGAGATATTAGGGTGAGATGTAAGGAGGGGCAGAGGAGGGTGTAGTGAGATATTAGGGTGAGATGTAAGGTGGGGCAGAGGGGTGTATAGTGAGATATTAGAGTGAGATGTAAGGAGGGGCAGAGGAGTGTATAGTGAGATATTAGGGTGAGATGTAAGGAGGGGCAGAGGAGGGTATAGTGAGATATTAGGGTGAGATGTAAGGAGGGGCAGAGGAGAGTATAGTGAGATATTAGTGTGAGATGTAAGGAGGGGCAGAGGAGGTATAGTGAGATATTAGGGTGAGATGTGAGGAGGGGCAGAGGAGGGTATAGTGAGATATTAGTGTGAGATGTAAGGAGGGGCAGAGGAGGGTATAGTGAGATATTAGGGTGAGATGTAAGGAGGGGCAGAGGAGGGTATAGTGAGATTTTAGGGTGAGATGTAAGGAGGGGCAGAGGAGGGTATAGTGAGATATTAGGGTGAGATGTAAGGAGGGGCAGAGGAGGGTATAGTGAGATATTAGGGTGAGATGTAAGGAGGGGCAGAGGAGGGTATAGTGAGATATTAGGGTGAGATGTAAGGAGGGGCAGAGGAGGGTATAGTGAGATATTAGGGTGAGATGTAAGGTGGGGCAGAGGAGGGTATAGTGAGATATTAGGGGGAGATGTAAGGTGGGGCAGAGGAGGGTATAGTGAGATATTAGGGTGAGATGTAAGGAGGAGCAGAGGAGGGTATAGTGAGATATTAGTGTGAGATGTAATGTGGGGCAGAGGAGGGTATAGTGAGATATTAGGGTGAGATGTAAGGAGGAGCAGAGGAGGGTATAGTGAGATATTAGGGTGAGATGTAAGGAGGGGCAGAGGAGTGTATAGTGAGATATTAGGGTGAGATGTAAGGAGGAGCAGAGGAGAGTATAGTGAGATATTAGGGGAGATGTAAGGAGGGGCAGAGGAGAGTATAGTGAGATATTAGGGATGAGATGTAAGGAGCGGAAGAGGAGGGGATAGTGAGATATTAGGGTGAGATGTAAGGAGGGGCAGAGGAGGGTATAGTGAGATATTAGTGTGAGATGTAAGGAGGGGCAGAGGAGGGTACAGTGAGATATTAGGGTGAGATGTAAGGAGGAGCAGAGGAGGGGATAGTGAGATATTAGGGTGAGATGTAAGGAGGGGCAGAGGAGGGTATAGTGAGATATTAGGGTGAGATGTAAGGAGTGGCAGAGGAGGGGATAGTGAGATATTAGGGTGAGATGTAAGGAGGGGCAGAGGAGGGTATAGTGAGATATTAGGGTGAGATGTAAGGAGGGGCAGAGGAGGGTACAGTGAGATATTAGGGTGAGATGTAAGGGGGGCAGAGGAGAGTATAGTGAGATATTAGGGTGAGATGTAAGGAGTGGCAGAGGAGGGGATAGTGAGATATTAGGGTGAGATGTAAGGAGGGGCAGAGGAGGGTATAGTGAGATATTAGTGTGAGATGTAAGGAGGGGCAGAGGAGGGTACAGTGAGATATTAGGGTGAGATGTAAGGAGGGGCAGAGGAGGGTATAGTGAGATATTAGGGTGAGATGTAAGGAGGGGCAGAGGAGGGTATAGTGAGATATTAGGGTGAGATGTAAGGAGGGGCAGAGGAGGGTATAGTGAGATATTAGGGTGAGATGTAAGGAGGAGCAGAGGAGGGTATAGTGAGATATTAGTGTGAGATGTAAGGAGGGGCAGAGGAGGGTATAGTGAGATATTAGGGATGAGATGTAAGGAGCGGCAGAGGAGGGGATAGTGAGATATTAGGGTGAGATGGAAGGAGGGGCAGAGGAGGGTATAGTGAGATATTAGGGTGAGATGTAAGGAGGGGCAGAGGAGGGTATAGTGAGATTTTAGGGTGAGATGTAAGGAGGGGCAGAGGAGGGTATAGTGAGATATTAGGGTGAGATGTAAGGAGGGGCAGAGGAGGGTATAGTGAGATATTAGGGTGAGATGTAAGGAGGGGCAGAGGAGGGTATAGTGAGATATTAGGGTGAGATGTAAGGAGGGGCAGAGGAGGGTATAGTGAGATATTAGGGTGAGATGTAAGGAGGGGCAGAGGAGGGTATAGTGAGATATTAGGGTGAGATGTAAGGAGGGGCAGAGGAGGGTATAGTGAGATTTTAGGGTGAGATGTAAGGAGGGGCAGAGGAGGGTATAGTGAGATATTAGGGTGAGATGTAAGGAGGGGCAGAGGAGGGTATAGTGAGATATTAGGGTGAGATGTAAGGAGGGGCAGAGGAGGGTATAGTGAGATATTAGGGTGAGATGTAAGGAGGGGCAGAGGAGGGTATAGTGAGATATTAGGGTGAGATGTAAGGAGGGGCAGAGGAGGGTATAGTGAGATATTAGGGTGAGATGTAAGGAGGAGCAGAGGAGGGTATAGTGAGATATTAGTGTGAGATGTAATGTGGGGCAGAGGAGGGTATAGTGAGATATTAGGGTGAGATGTAAGGAGGAGCAGAGGAGGGTATAGTGAGATATTAGGGTGAGATGTAAGGAGGGGCAGAGGAGTGTATAGTGAGATATTAGGGTGAGATGTAAGGAGGAGCAGAGGAGAGTATAGTGAGATATTAGGGGAGATGTAAGGAGGGGCAGAGGAGAGTATAGTGAGATATTAGGGATGAGATGTAAGGAGCAGAAGAGGAGGGGATAGTGAGATATTAGGGTGAGATGTAAGGAGGGGCAGAGGAGGGTATAGTGAGATATTAGTGTGAGATGTAAGGAGGGGCAGAGGAGGGTACAGTGAGATATTAGGGTGAGATGTAAGGAGGAGCAGAGGAGGGGATAGTGAGATATTAGGGTGAGATGTAAGGAGGGGCAGAGGAGGGTATAGTGAGATATTAGGGTGAGATGTAAGGAGTGGCAGAGGAGGGGATAGTGAGATATTAGGGTGAGATGTAAGGAGGGGCAGAGGAGGGTATAGTGAGATATTAGGGTGAGATGTAAGGAGGGGCAGAGGAGGGTACAGTGAGATATTAGGGTGAGATGTAAGGGGGGCAGAGGAGAGTATAGTGAGATATTAGGGTGAGATGTAAGGAGTGGCAGAGGAGGGGATAGTGAGATATTAGGGTGAGATGTAAGGAGGGGCAGAGGAGGGTATAGTGAGATATTAGTGTGAGATGTGAGGAGGGGCAGAGGAGGGTATAGTGAGATATTAGGGGTGAGATGTAAGGAGGGGCAGAGGAGGGTATAGTGAGATATTAGGGTGAGATGTAAGGAGGGGCAGAGGAGGGTATAGTGAGATATTAGGGATGAGATGTAAGGAGCGGCAGAGGAGGGGATAGTGAGATATTAGGGTGAGATGTAAGGAGGGGCAGAGGAGGGTATAGTGAGATATTAGGGTGAGATGTAAGGAGGGGCAGAGGAGGGTATAGTGAGATATTAGGGTGAGATGTAAGGAGGGGCAGAGGAGGGTATAGTGAGATATTAGGGTGAGATGTAAGGAGGGGCAGAGGAGGATATAGTGAGATATTAGGGTGAGATGTAAGGAGGGCAGAGGAGGGCATAGTGAGATATTAGGGTGAAATGTAAGGAGGGCAGAGGAGGGCATAGTGAGATATTAGGGATGAGATGTAAGGAGGGGCAGAGGAGGGTATAGTGAGATTTTAGGGTGAGATGTAAGGAGGGGCAGAGGAGGGTATAGTGAGATATTAGGGTGAGATGTAAGGAGGGGCAGAGGAGGGTATAGTGAGATATTAGGGTGAGATGTAAGGAGGGGCAGAGGAGGGTATAGTGAGATATTAGGGATGAGATGTAAGGATCGGCAGAGGAGGGGATAGTGAGATATTAGGGTGAGATGTAAGGAGGGGCAGAGGAGGGTATAGTGAGATATTAGGGTGAGATGTAAGGAGGGGCAGAGGAGGGTATAGTGAGATATTAGGGTGAGATGTAAGGAGGGGCAGGGGAGGGTATAGTGAGATATTAGGGTGAGATGTAAGGAGGGGCAGAGGAGGGTATAGTGAGATATTAGGGTGAGATGTAAGGAGGGGCAGAGGAGGGTATAGTGAGATATTAGGGCTGAGATGTAAGGAGGGGCAGAGGAGGGTATAGTGAGATTAGGGCGAGATGTAAGGAGGGGCAGAGGAGGGTATAGTGAGATATTAGGGATGAGATGTAAGGAGGGGCAGAGGAGGGTATAGTGAGATATTAGGGATGAGATGTAAGGAGGGGCAGAGGAGGGTATAGTGAGATATTAGGGTGAGATGTAAGGTGGGGCAGAGGAGGGTATAGTGAGATATTGGTGTGAGATGTAAGGAGTGGCAGAGGAGGGTATAGTGAGATATTAGGGCTGAGATGTAAGGAGGGGCAGAGGAGGGTATAGTGAGATATTAGGGTGAGATGTAAGGAGGGGCAGAGGAGGGTATAGTGAGATATTAGGGTGAGATGTAAGGAGGGGCAGAGGAGGGTATAGTGAGATATTAGGGTGAGATGTAAGGAGGGGCAGAGGAGGATATAGTGAGATATTAGGGTGAGATGTAAGGAGGGCAGAGGAGGGTATAGTGAGATATTAGGGATGAGATGTAAGGAGGGGCAGAGGAGGGTATAGTGAGATTTTAGGGTGAGATGTAAGGAGGGGCAGAGGAGGGTATAGTGAGATATTAGGGTGAGATGTAAGGAGGGGCAGAGGAGGGTATAGTGAGATATTAGGGTGAGATGTAAGGAGGGGCAGAGGAGGGTATAGTGAGATATTAGACATGAGATGTAAGGAGGGGCAGAGGAGGGTATAGTGAGATATTAGGGTGAGATGTAAGGAGGGGCAGGGGAGGGTATAGTGAGATATTAGGGTGAGATGTAAGGAGGGGCAGAGGAGGGTATAGTGAGATATTAGGGTGAGATGTAAGGAGGGGCAGAGGAGGGTATAGTGAGATATTAGGGCTGAGATGTAAGGAGGGGCAGAGGAGGGTATAGTGAGATTAGGGCGAGATGTAAGGAGGGGCAGAGGAGGGTATAGTGAGATATTAGGGATGAGATGTAAGGAGGGGCAGAGGAGGGTATAGTGAGATATTAGGGATGAGATGTAAGGAGGGGCAGAGGAGGGTATAGTGAGATATTAGGGTGAGATGTAAGGAGGGGCAGAGGAGGGTATAGTGAGATATTAGGGATGAGATGTAAGGAGGGGCAGAGGAGGGTATAGTGAGATATTAGGGTGAGATGTAAGGTGGGGCAGAGGAGGGTATAGTGAGATATTGGTGTGAGATGTAAGGAGGGGCAGAGGAGGGTATAGTGAGATATTAGGGCTGAGATGTAAGGAGGGGCAGAGGAGGGTATAGTGAGATATTAGGGTGAGATGTAAGGTGGGGCAGAGGAGTGTATAGTGAGATATTGGTGTGAGATGTAAGGAGGGGCAGAGGAGGGTATAGTGAGATATTAGGGCTGAGATGTAAGGAGGGGCAGAGGAGGGTATAGTGAGATATTAGGGTGAGATGTAAGGTGGGGCAGAGGAGGGTATAGTGAGATATTGGTGTGAGATGTAAGGAGGGGCAGAGGAGGGTATAGTGAGATATTAGGGCTGAGATGTAAGGAGGGGCAGAGGAGGGTATAGTGAGATATTAGGGTGAGATGTAAGGAGGGGCAGAGGAGGGTATAGTGAGATATTAGGGATGAGATGTAAGGAGGGGCAGAGGAGGGTATAGTGAGATATTAGGGCTGAGATGTAAGGAGGGGCAGAGGAGGGTATAGTGAGATTAGGGCGAGATGTAAGGAGGGGCAGAGGAGGGTATAGTGAGATATTAGGGATGAGATGTAAGGAGGGGCAGAGGAGGGTATAGTGAGATATTAGGGTGAGATGTAAGGTGGGGCAGAGGAGGGTATAGTGAGATATTAGGGTGAGATGTAAGGAGGGGCAGAGGAGGGTATAGTGAGATATTAGGGATGAGATGTAAGGAGGGGCAGAGGAGGGTATAGTGAGATATTAGGGTGAGATGTAAGGAGGAGCAGCGGAGGGTATAGTGAGATATTAGGGTGAGGTGTAATGTGGGGCAGAGGAGGGTGTAGTGAGATATTAGGGGGAGATGGAAGGAGGAGCAGAGGAGGGTATAGTGAGATATTAGGGTGAGATGTAAGGAGGGGCAGAAGAGTGTATAGTGAGATATTAGGGTGAGATGTGAGGAGGGGCAGAGGAGGGTATAGTGAGATATTAGGGGTGAGATGTAAGGAGGGGCAGAGGAGGGTATAGTGAGATATTAGGGTGAGATGTAAGGAGGGGCAGAGGAGGGTATAGTGAGATATTAGGGATGAGATGTAAGGAGCGGCAGAGGAGGGGATAGTGAGATATTAGGGTGAGATGTAAGGAGGGGCAGAGGAGGGTATAGTGAGATATTAGGGTGAGATGTAAGGAGGGGCAGAGGAGGTATAGTGAGATATTAGGGTGAGATGTAAGGAGGGGCAGAGGAGGGTATAGTGAGATATTAGGGTGAGATGTAAGGAGGGGCAGAGGAGGATATAGTGAGATATTAGGGTGAGATGTAAGGAGGGCAGAGGAGGGTATAGTGAGATATTAGGGATGAGATGTAAGGAGGGGCAGAGGAGGGTATAGTGAGATATTAGGGTGAGATGTAAGGAGGGGCAGAGGAGGGTATAGTGAGATATTAGGGTGAGATGTAAGGAGGGGCAGAGGAGGGTATAGTGAGATATTACTGTGAGATGTAAGGAGGGGCAGAGGAGGGTATAGTGAGATATTAGGGATGAGATGTAAGGATCGGCAGAGGAGGGGATAGTGAGATATTAGGGTGAGATGTAAGGAGGGGCAGAGGAGGGTATAGTGAGATATTAGGGTGAGATGTAAGGAGGGGCAGAGGAGGGTATAGTGAGATATTAGGGTGAGATCTAAGGAGGGGCAGGGGAGGGTATAGTGAGATATTAGGGTGAGATGTAAGGAGGGGCAGAGGAGGATATAGTGAGATATTAGGGTGAGATGTAAGGAGGGGCAGAGGAGGATATAGTGAGATATTAGGGTGAGATGTAAGGAGGAGCAGAGGATGGTATAGTGAGATATTAGGGCTCAGATGTAAGGAGGGGCAGAGGAGGGTATAGTGAGATATTAGGGTGAGATGTGAGGAGGGGCAGAGGAGGGTATAGTGAGATATTAGGGGGAGATGTAAGGAGAGACAGAGGAGAGTATAGTGAGATATTAGGGGGAGATGTAAGGAGAGACAGAGGAGGGTATAGTGAGATATTAGGGTGAGATGTAAGGAGGGGCAGAGGGGGGTATAGAGATATTAGGGGGAGATGTAAGGAGAGACAGAGGAGAGTATAGTGAGATATTAGGGTGAGAAGTAAGGAGGGGCAGAGGAGGGTATAGTGAGATATTAGGGTGAGAAGTAAGGAGGGTCAGAGGAGGGTACAGTGAGATATTAGGGTGAGAAGTAAGGAGGGGCAGAGGAGGGTATAGTGAGATATTAGGGGTGAGATGTAAGGAGGGTCAGAGGAGGGTATAGTGAGTTATTAGGGTGAGATGTAAGGAGGGGCAGAGGAGGGTATAGAGAGATATTAGGGGTGAGATGTAAGGAGGTGCAGAGGAGGGTATAGTGAGTTATTAGGGTGAGATGTAAGGAGGGGCAGAGGAGGGTATAGTGAGATATTAGGGTGAGAAGTGATGAGGGGCAGAGGAGGGTACAGTGAGATATTAGGGTGAGAAGTAAGGAGGGGCAGATTAGGGTATAGTGAGATATTAGGGGTGAGATGTAAGGAGGGTCAGAGGAGGGTATAGTGAGTTATTAGGGTGAGATGTAAGGAGGGTCAGAGGAGGGTATAGTGAGTTATTAGGGTGAGATGTAAGGTGGGGCAGAGTAGGGTATAGAGAGATATTAGGGGTGAGATGTAAGGAGGTGCAGAGGAGGGTATCGTGAGAGATTAGGGTGAGATGTAAGGAGGGGCAGAGGAGGGTGTAGTGAGATATTAGGGGGAGATGTGAGGAGGGGCAGAGGAGGGTATAGTGAGATGTAAGGAGGGGCAGAGGAGGGTGTAGTGAGATATTAGGGGGAGATGTGAGGAGGGATTTCAGTGGGAGATAAGGATATAATGAATCCGGGGGCGGCACTGCGGTGACTGTGCCTGCCAGCGCTGCTCGGGGAAAGCGCGTTACTCGAGGCCTCCAGAAGCTAGATGCAGACTTAGACGGCTGGGCATGTGGGGTCAGACTCTGTAGTCGCTCGACATTGAAGGATGTTCATTTTTTATATAACGAGGATCACAGCGCTCCCCTGGGGATCCCCGGGTGGGATGTTGAGTGCGGGGACTCACCTTATCAAAAAACAAGGACTCTGCTCCCGCCCCATGTTTGTTGGCATCGGCCAGCGACGGATCTTTCGGGATAAGTATCTTGGGTTTTTTCTGCATGGAGCAAGATAAGGGACATATCAGCAAAGCAGCTGATACAATGTCACAATACACCATGCATAGGGGCAGAGAGGGGGGAGACACAGGTGCGCGCGCCTGCGGGGCAGAGAGGGGGGGGGGGAAACAGGTGCGCGTGCCTGCGGGCAGAGAGGGGGGGACGACACAGGTGCGAGAGCCTGCGGGGCAGAGAGAGGGGGGGGACGACACAGGTGCGCGAGCCTGCGGGGCAGAGAGGGGGGGGGGCACACAGGTGCGCCAGCCTGCGGGCAAAGAGGTGGGGGGGCGGGCGGGGCAGAAAGGGGGGGACGGGCACGGGCGGGGCAGAGAGGGGGGGACAGGAGCGGGCGGGGCAGAGGGGGGGACAGGCGCGGGCGGAGCAGAGAGGGGGGGACAGACGCGGGCGGAGCAGAGAGGGGGGGACGGGCGCGGGCGGGGCAGAGAGGGCGGCGCGGGCGGGGAAGAGGGGGGACGGGCGCGGGCGGGGCAGAGAGGGGGGGACGGGCGCGGGCGGGGCAGAGAGGGGGGGACGGGCGCGGGCGGGGCAGAGGGGGGGGGACGGGCACGGGTGGGGCAGAGAGGGGGGGACGGGCGCGGGCGGGGCAGAGAGGGGGGACAGGCGCGGGCGGGGCAGAGAGGGGGGGGACGGGCGCGGGGCAGAGAGGGGGGACGGGCGCGGGCGGGGCAGAGAGGGGGGACGGGTGCGGGCGGGGCAGAGAGGGGGTGACGGGCGCGGGCGGGGCAGAGAGGGGGGACGGGCGCGGGCGGGGCAGAGAGGGGGTGACGGGTGCGGGCGGGGCAGAGAGGGGGTGACGGGCGCGGGAGGGGCAGAGAGTGGGGGGGCGGGCGCGGGCGGGGTAGAGAGGGGGGGGGGAGAACGGGTGCCGACGGGGTAGAGGGGAGGGGGAGCGGGCGCCAACAGAGCAGAGGGGGAGCGGGTGCCAACAGGGCAGAGGGGGGCGTGGGCGGGGAAGATGGGGGCGCGGGCGGGGAAGATGGGGGGCGCGGGCGCGTACGGGGAGGAGGGGGGCGAGGGCGCGTACGGGGAGGAGGGGGGCGAGGGCGCGTACGGGGAGGAGGGGGGAGGGGGGCGAGGGCGCGTACGGGGAGGAGGGCGGAGGGGGGCGAGGGCGCGTACGGGGAGGAGGGGGACACACGTGGTGTGTACGTGTTTTTAGAGTAGGCATGTAAGGTAGGTTGGTCACAATAAAGAAGTCACTATTAGAACAGGATGCTGAAGGACAGACCTGTGAAGAGATGACAGAACAAGCTATAGGTGCTATATGACACCGACACGTATAGATCGCCCCCTAACACTAACTGCCATTAATATTCCCACAGGGCAGCAGCGATTGGCCAGTGACCCCCCATGCACACTCACCTTGACGGGCGGCGTGGCCCCGGGCCCCGAGTGTCGGCGGATCTGGCAGCCATTCTGGTTGGGCCTTTGTGGCTTGTTGTTGAGCTGTGGTTTCTTCACGGTGCCGCCATGGTCGTTCCTCACCGATTCCACCTTTTCCGCCGTCGTCTTGCTCAAAAGCTGCAGGAAGAATGAAAACCATTGACCCGCCTGCGGTCAGCACCTGCAACACTCGCCATCTCCGCGCCCTTCTGTATTTGTAACTTAAAGTGGGAGACCTTCTACAAGTTGGGAGGCCACTCTTTGGTATGATGGCTGCGATGATTTAACCACACATTATATAAGTTATGGTGGGGTAAAAAAAAAAAAAAAAAAAAAATGAAACCCCCTCCGCATACAGTGTAGAGCAAATAAAAATACCCTTTGGGAGCACATTCACACGTCTCAGCCCGGCCCTCGCCCCTTTATCTCTTGGCACAGGGGTGAGCAAACTTTTAAGGTCGAGCCCCCGTATCTATCCCTCCCCCAGTGTCTCTCTCTCCCTCCCCCCAGTGTCTCTCTCCCTCCCCCCATGTCTCTTTCACCCCCCCTCCCCATGTGACACTCACACTCACCCCCCTCCCCATGTCACACTCACACTCACCCCCCCTCCTCATGTCACACTCAGCCCCCCCCCCCCAACACTCTCACCCCGCGTCGAGCACGAGAGAGAAAGAGGGGGGGGCGTCGCGCACGAGAGGGGGGGGCATCGCGTGCGAGAGACGGGGCCGTCGCGCAAGAGTGAGGGCCGTCGCGCAAGAGTGAGAGACGGGGCCGTCGCGCAAGAGAGAGGGGGGGGGCGTCGCGCAAGAGAGGGGGGGGGGCGTCGTAAGAGAGAGAGGGCTGGCGCGAGAGAGAGAGGGGGGGCCGTCGCAAGAGAGAGGCCGTCGAGAGAGAGAGAGAGGGGGGGGGCGTCGCGAGAGAGAGAGAGAGGGGGGGAGGGCCATCGTGAGAGAGGGGGTCGTCGCGAGAGAGGGGGGGCTTCGTGACAGCGGGCGTCGCGAGAGAGAGGGGGCGTCGCGAGAGAGGAGCGGCGAGAGAGAGAGGAGCGGCAAGAGAGGGGACTTAAAAAAAACTGAATTGGTGGCACAACTTTTACCGGAAAGTATCTCCGCGATGAGGATAAATTGTTGCTTTAAAGGTTCTGCTCGGTCTAAGGCTGCGTCCAGGGTCAGACCCGTGCTGAGGCGCGCTCACGCTCGGCACTGAGCCCCTGCAGCCGCAATGAGAGCGGCTTTAGCAGGGGCTCGCGCACGCTTCTGCAGGCGTGCGGACGCGTAGGTCTTAGCAAAATTTAAAATTCAAGCGCTCAAGGGAGTGCAGGGCCGGTCACGTGAGCGGTTCGCCCAATGGGGGCGAACCAGCTCCGTGACGTCACAGGCCCGCCCCCCGACACGCCCCCCCGACACGCCCCCGGACCAAGGCCAGGGAAAGCACCCACTTTCCCTCAGCCTCCCCGCGCCTCAGCTGAGCCACTGATTGAGCCATATGTGCTGAAGCAGGGAGATCTTGAGAACCTGACCTGTTGGGGACTGGCGTTGAGACCCCCTGGAGCCAGTAATAGCAGCCCGCGGTAACCCAGCGACCTGACCGGAGAAGTGGCCGCTTACCACGGAGCTGTTGGCGTCGGGAAGGAACTGCCCGAACTCTGACAGCAGGTCCTCCTGGTTCTTGAAGAGCCGCGCCACCTGGGCGTAAACCTCCTGCTCCGTCAGGGCCGGCGTGTAGTTGCCGCCAGCTTCCTTAGCGTTGCGCTGCTCTTTCTGGGGAACGGGAGAGGCGACGCGGTTACATCGAGACAATATCCCAACTGCCGAAGTGGACAGACGCGCGGACACGGACAGACAGACGCGCGGACACGGACAGACAGACGCGCGGACAGACAGACGCGCGGACAGACAGACGCGCGGACAGACAGACGCGCGGACAGACAGACGCGCGGACAGACAGACGCGCGGACAGACAGACGCGCGGACAGACAGACGCGCGGACAGACAGACGCGCGGACAGACAGACGCGCGGACGTGTGTGTGTGTTTTAAATAAATACGTTAATAAATGATTTATTAATAGTACACACACACACACACACACACACACACACTTCAGCGGCGCGATTTCATTATTTTCTTCCTCTTCCCGCTGTCGGCCGGTTCCACGCTCACCATTATAGAAAGGCTGACTAACCGTTGCCATCTATAACTACCGCGCGTGCAGACGGCGCAGCAAGCGCACGCAGTATAGAACAGCCCTCAATGCGACATGTTCGTCTGTTGTGACCATGTCAGCGTGCGGTATCAGGGACAGAGGTCACGCCTCGCCGCGCGTGCTCTCCGTGCCACCCTTCCCCGTGGCCCCCCGCTCTCACCTGGTAGGTGTGCAGGATCTCCAGGAAGGCCTTGTAGATGTCAGGCTGGCCCTGGAAGCGGTTCTTGATCTTGTTCACGTAGTTGATGGCGTGGTTAAACTCCACGGGCTGGTTGTTCTGCAGGGTCGGCGTGGCAGCCGTGGCAGTGGGGGTGGCGTGCGCCAGAGGCCCCGGCGTGTGCGGCTGCGCCGGCGGGGAGCGGGGGGAAGGGTACTGGATTGGCGTGGTCTGCTGCTGGCTCGTCGGGGTGTGGGCCTGAGAAGGCAACGGCTGCAGGAAGGAAGTACAAGGGACGCTATAATAACGCTGAGTATCACCATATCCACCCCCACGGCTCGTTCCCCCAGCAGGAAATGAACTGCTTCACTGCAGTGTATAATATATCTATATCCTCTTCCCCCCTGGCCCTCCCACGGCT